>NC_140944.1:65415297-65762797 GCF_014529385.1 Adiantum capillus-veneris | reverse complement strand
GTTTTACAAACAAAATGTTGCCAAAATTTTCACAAATTAAATATACTTATGAAAAAATAAATTGGAAAGATGATTGTATATACCATAGAGATAGGGATACCTTTAAGGCAACATCAAGTATAGTATGTACGAGTATTAAACTCATATGTGTAACCATTGTTGACAAACAGGGGTACATGCAAACAACTAGGATGAGCATCACTCGAGATATATTTAATCTACAACAGATTTGGGACAAGCTCATGGCAGCACATAAAGGGAAAAAGAGAACCAAGCCAATAGCAATTAGATACCCTCTCTCCAAGCCGTGTAAACCCATAAAAACTTTCACAGATCGTAATTGACCCTACTTACATAGACGAGCAAAAGAAAACATAACATATGATTAGGAGTATGGTTGGGGTCCAGGGTGTGACATCAATAACAAGCAGTGGGGATTGCTTGATATACCTGTCACCCATTTAATGCAAATTAATTCTAATTAATTGTACTTGTGGTTGGTTGGCAAGTAAAGATCCCTGCTCTCATTTGGTAGAAGTTCCATCTTTAACTCCTACTTTGTTATGTATCAAAGTATCTTGTAATGTACTTTTTATCAAGAAATTGTTCTATATTTTCTTCTATACACAATGTGCTTTTGCAAACAGTATTTAAGTTTATCAGTATATGGTTCTGAAAGATGGGATTTTTAAATTCAAACACACACAACATTTCCCAAGATACCTTTGGTCGGGTATCCATCATATAGTGAGAAAACTTAATACCGGAATAGTGGTATGTGTATAATTCCAATTGTTTGTATACTATTTATATGGTGATTGATTCAGGATTTTTGGATTCCATCTCTCACCCATTTGGGATATGGTATAGAAGAGGACATTCCGATCCCACCAATTGGTACCCAATGTATTATTTCTTGTTTCAAAGGGTGGAATTCCACAAAAAAATGCATGATTTTGAGAACCAAGCTATAATCACCCACTCTATATCTGTCTTGAACACAGCCTCTATTAATGACTAGCTCTCTCTACTAATTCTTTCTAAAAAAGAGAAAGATAAACTTCTGGAGGCATTTAGTGTCTTCTTAGCCAAATTACCCATTATTGATGCACAAGATAGCTCAGATCTTGATTTTTATTTCACCTCTCTACCCTCTATTGTGAACAAGTTGTATTTCATCAATAACCTCCCTGCTGTCCCCATAGAAATTAAGCACTCAGAAAAATTTATCAATCCCCTTCTAGATCTTGACCTTCTTGAAGAAGGAAAGAAAGAAGTACTCAACTTTTTAGTGGATGCAAACAGTATTTCCCCAGAAAGAGCAGTTTCTAAACTCTTTTTAGAAGTTATCCCACTATTACCACCCGACAAGTGGAATTGGATGCTATCCGACTTGAACACAAGCTCTGCGACTATGAAATATTGAACCATCGGGTACCTTTTACAATTTCCTCTCTAGGTTTGCTTTGTAGCATACCTACGGACATCGTAGAGCAATGCAAAATCCTTCATTACATGCTAAACATCTCTTATCACAACATGTTCTCTTCTAGCTCAAGCAGGTCAAAATATCCGATGTGGATGGTAAGAAATGTCCAAACTCCGCAATCATTGCTTGCACCAAGGGACTGTCTCTTATGGACATAGCAAAGGATCAAAAAGGTTTCTGAGAAACTGTTGGAATTCTTATCGGCCCTTCCTCAAATGTCATTGCAAAAGAACTGATCCAAATTCCAATTGTTCACATGTGCAGTGGTAGACTCTTTTTCCGCATCTGCTTATTTATCTGTCTCTTGTTCAGATCTACTTGCCTTTTCCTCTTCTGGCTTTTGAGTATCTTCTGATGCCTTCTCCTGTTCCGGCTCGATTTCTTTTTCTTTTTGTCCGTCGGGGTGGTCAGCTTCTTGTGCAGATTCTATTTGTTGGGCATCGGGATCTTTCTCTTTCTCAGGCTCCACTTCTTCATTGGTGTCTTTGCCTGCATGTGATGGTGGTGGGATAGGCATGGGATGGTCTTGTTGTTCTGTAGGCGATGAGGTTGGTCGAGGAGATCCATAACTTTGTTCTTGTCTAGCCGTTTCCTCGGCTTGTCTTTGGTCTTCCACCTCCTTGGCTTTCTTAGCAGCTTCTTCTGCCTCCTTTAGCTTTAGAGCTTCAGCCTCTTGGTACATTCTTTCTAAATGCTCTGCTGGATCATCCGCCTCTTTTCTTGTACGATGCTTTGTTCGAGGGCCTTTAAGTCGTGCAGGGACCCATTTTTTTGGGTCCTTCCCTTGTGCTTGTCCATTGCGCTCGTACACCTGTTTCTCTCTCTCAAAGCGCGCTTGCTTCTGAGCTGGCTCTTTTTGGTGTGCGACCACAACTTTTCTTTTCATCTCTTCTCTGCGAGCTCTCTTTTCTTCGTTGTCAGAACTTTCGCTGCTGTGCCTCTCCGACGAGCTGTCAGCTGACTCTTCATCAGATTTATATGATCTTTTACCTGACCTTGTAGCTCTTGGAGAGGGTTGTGCTGCCAATATCCATGTGTTCTGATCAGGGGCAGGCGGTAGGCACGACGGATTCACTATTGGTAATGGGGGGATGTCACCTGCGTGCATCAAAATTAGACAAACCTTCCTATGTACTGTATCTTACATGCTAACCTACCCCCTACATACGCACAAGATACGTACGTTCTCGCAATGAGCCATCCCCCCTCATACGGATTTCATACGGAATGTAATGACCCACTATTTTATGTATACTAGTAGCATAACAATTTTAGAAGCACATGCTTTTGCAAAAATACATGTTAAACTGTAAATGAACAGAAGTGTACATTGTAGTGTGTTTTCATTTGCAATAGATGTTAAGAGAAAAAACCATGAAAAGCAACAAATATAATGAATACTAAATTAAAATAAATTAATCGTTTCAATGTAATTTGTCAAAAAATGAATAACATTTGCCTTGTAAACTGGTACAAATCTCAATCTCAAAACATATGATACTAGCCACCTACTTAGTAAGCTTCCCACATGGGATTTAAGACACACATATGAAATGGATTGTTCTCTAAATAACAAATAATGCATACTCTTAAACAACCATGAAAAACTTCACTCATCAAATCAAAACACATTACAAAACAACTCATTAAAAGATTAATCTTTTTGAACAAAAATAATTATATGTGATATGAATGCACATCTATGCTTAAGCAAAATGCACTTTAAAAAAACACCATCTGTATTTAATTTTGAGTTTGTACATAAAATATAAATCTTAAAAATTTCGCAAGAGCCTCCTTTGTACGGAGACCTTTTTCTCAAAAAAAATCAGTACACCCTTTTCTTGGGCTCCCACATGGGATTTTCATCACATAATTTCTTTTTCCAAAAAAACTGTCCACCTCATCTTGGGCTCCCACCTCGGATTTAAGGATTATCTTACACATTAAAATCAAACACTGTCCACCTCATCTTGGGCTCCCACGTGGGATTTAAGGATTATCTTACACATTAAAATGGATAACTCAACAGACCCGGTCAAGCCATATGCATAGGTAGAAGAACTGAAGGTAAAAATCGATAGCTCAAGATGGCACACCCGGTCAAGCCATATGACCATGTGACAAATTGAGACTATAGAATTTGTAACTACATGGAAAAAAAACTAACAGTCTTAAAAACTTTAACGCTTTTTATCGTAAAAAGAGGCACAACTACACATTTGGTAAGAATGGATAGCTCAAGAGACCCAGCCAAGCCATATGCATAGGTAGAAGAACTGAAGGTAAAAATCGATAGCTCAAGATGGCACACCCGGCCAACCATATGACCATGTGACAAATGGAGACTATAGAATTTGTAACTACATGGAAAAAAACTAACAGTCTTAAAAACTTTAACGCTTTTTATCGTAAAAAGAGGCACAACTACACATTTGGTAAGAATGGATAGCTCAAGAGACCCGGTCAAGCCATATGCATAGGTAGAAGAACTGAAGGTACAAATCGATAGCTCAAGATGGCACACCCGGTCAAGCCATATGACCATGTGACAAATTGAGACTATAGAATTTGTGACCTGAGGAGAACTAAACATGCTCATATGATTATCTTAACCATTATATTGTACCTGACCTATGTCCCCTTCCTTAAACCGGTTATATAATAGTTCTTTGCCTCACCTTTGCAACGCACCTTCCAAGCAAAACTAGCATGCGAATCGAACTCTAGAATTCTCATAAACAAATCATACTAGCTAACCACTGCATCGAAGTGCCTAGACTTTGAAGGTGCTTTGTTTGTTATAAAAAAAAACGTTCGTCCTGTGCCATCCCTACCCGGTTCTCTGAGCTTGCCGCGCCTAGCCTCACTGCTCGCCCTATGCTCCATGGTGACGTATTCTCCTCCCCAGCACCTACGGTTAGTCTCCACCTTTGCTTTCATTCTCTTTTGCTTAACACCACGAGGGCATCTCCAAGGACCTGCGTACTCATCTGGGAGAGCATTTTCGATGATTCTGGAGATTTTTTGATTATCTTGCAGTTAGTACCACCTAATTGATATGTATTCCTAATGGCTTCAAAAAAATAAAAACCATTGATTTGTTTAGAGATTCCAATTTCAGATAAGGGGTGGCAAGTGCATACATCTTCATGCATCATGCCGCCATCCTCAGCCCGTCCTCATACTAATGAGCTTAGTCTGGCATTTTTATGCGACGCAAATAGTAGTCATGCATCTTGGCCCATCCCTAGCTTGCTATGGCCACCACAAGCACGACCACAAGTCATGCATCGCTTCGCTTGCAAGGTGCTGGCCTCCCATTGTGAGCGTCAGCACAAACTCCTCCTCACATCGTCATCATCCTTGCCGAAGAAGTCTGAAAAGAGGAAGCTTTGCCACTACAGAAGCTTGCATCACAGTGTATAGACAAACATCTCAAGCATAGAAACAATATACAATTTACAGATCAAGATTAATTGAAGAAAGAGTTTGTGGCAAAGCCTTGCTAACTTGAAACAAATTTGGAATCCAGCACTGGCTGGCAGTGGTGAGTGTAGATCTAAAGCCAATGTCTACCAAATGAGGGGGGATACTAGGAATCTAGAGAAGTTAGAACAGTATCGGTGAAAATTTCACTTAAAGAAACCTGACAACCTTCACTGAGGACAGATCTGAACATTGTTTTCAAACAAGACGATTGCACACGCTAGCTACATAGTCAAATATAAACAAACTGACAACAAATTCATTATACCAGACATAAATGGAACTGTAACATCGGAGAAATGGAAAATAAGGCATGACAAAACAGCATTTCACAGAATAAAATAGAATAAAGAACGATAGAATGAGATCTTATACCAGACATAAATGGAACTGTAACATCGGAGAAATGGAAAAGAAGGCATGACAAAACAGCATTTCACAGAATAAAATAGAATAAAGAACGATAGAATGAGATCTTAAAGGCACTCACCTTGAAGGCAGTCACAATTTTCAGCCTCTTTGCAGACAACGTCATTTCAGTCTCTCTCCAACTGCACGTCACCGTCGCCGATGTATGACCCCATGGGATCAATGTCGTGCTCTGTGCATACCACCTCCCAGAACTTGGTGCCAATTTGGTTGCCGCATTGGCCCCCTTGCAAAGGCTCCTCCTCAGTCAAAGTGAAAACTCTGCCGAATGACAAAGGTACCGAGCACTATCTACATACCCCATGAACAATTGTACAGCTACTGTAAAAATCACTCCAAACCCTCTGATACATGTGTCGCCTTAAGCCTTTACGTATGCTGAAAACTGAGCCTCAGTAGTTTGTAGTTGAAACATTAAATGAGGGCCAAATAAAGTATATAGTGTTTCAATTTCTATAACTAATATCTGCTAGACCTGTGGAAAAATGTCAGACCACAACTGTTCTTCGTTTGTGCAACCTGGTCCTAGAGAAATTATTAACCACGTAATTTAAACATTGCCAGACCATTCATGCTAAAACAACTTTACCCATTGCCTGTAGGTGGAACTGAGCAAGCCAAGAGTGCACCAGTTAAGGGCGGGTAGGGCTCCTCCCATCCTGTTCAACCAATAATGTCACTTCTACCCAAAATATTGCACCAATAAGCAGACTCGTGTGTATAAGACATCTTGCATTCACCTTCCAAAGTAGCCGAAAGAGGTGATTCCTCAACATGGACCAGATATTGTTGAACTATCAGGCCACCAAACGAATGCCCCACCAACATAAAGTGAGCTACATCCCTTGCATGAGACTACTAACTCATCAGAAAGGAGATCAAAAATAGGATATTGATGTATAAGTACTGAACTCAGATATAAAAGCATTCTCGGGATGGAAAATTACCTAAAGAGTTCCCCCAATCTTGAAGGTGGAGTGTCACTCTGTCCCTGAAGTAAGGAGAAACTATCAAAACTTCAAGTTCGCTTCAGAATGAAGATCTCAACAACGCAGACGGTAGCCTCTACCAACAAATCAAGACTCATTTAATAAGTCTAATAAGGCATGGGAAAAATTTAGTGACTTTATACAAAGAAGAAGACAGAAGATTCAAGCAGCCTGCAAAGAGCTCAAAGATTTGCTAACATGCAAGGTAAGTAAACCATCTTAAAATGAAGAGTCATCCATTGAAATAACACCTTATCGAGCGTACTTAACCACAGTAAACTATGATGTTCAATGAACTTCATCTCGAAGGCATCTGCTCCAAAATATACACTCCCTCACATAGTAGGGTTTATTAAAGTAACCAAACAGCTTGAGTTAAGATTACACTGGACCTTCAGCATAACTTTTCACATGCTTCCCATCCATTGATGACTGAACTGACATATCAACTAGCTTGCTCATGGGTGCATCTGCATAGCGGTCATCTTTCTCTCCAACTACTCAGTTGACCTTCCTTCACTGCTCCACAGCGGCTCCCCCTTATCACCCCTTCATGTGGCTCCGAATTTGGCCCTGGCCCCTGCAGCCTGCGAGCTTGCCCCTTCTTTGTGGCCCATTTCTACATGCTTCGGGTCTTGTAGCCCACCATGGACACCATTCTGAGGCCTAACATTTCCCATGTCTCCAAGCGCTCATGGCTTTTTCTGAGCAGTAGCTCAGTGAAACCCCTCACATCCTGAAATTTGCAGCTTATACGGGGCTGGTCATGGAGTTTTTAACGGACAGGGTGACGATGCTTGTGGCTGAAAGACAACTCAGAAGGGATTTCCCGTGTCAATGTCGACCAGCTATGGCGACCAGATTTCCCGCTTGATTAAAAGGGATGTGTGCAAGTAGGTCGGTACAAATTTTTGAAAAGGGTTATTAGGGAGAATGTGCAAAGATTCACTTCGATTGTGGGAGCCGGTAGCTAGTACAGTTGTCTAGGAGCAGGAGCAAGCAGGGGAGCCTAGGAGCATCCGTGGCAAGGAACGTAGGTGGCACTAGATGTGGATCCAAGCTCAACATGTTCAACCACATGTTTGTGCTCTGAGCTTGCACACATGTAGGCAAATGAGAGCGGTAGTAGCAGGGGATGAAGGCGACCTGCTTCATAGGTTTTTTTGAAACATGAAAAGGTGCAGAAGTTGGGCCCACGGCCTTGCACGATGCAGAGGCATGGGGCAAAGACTGCCTCTGAACGAGAGGGCCATGAGCTCGATTTCCACATATGATGTGAGTTGTCACCTCCTCATTTTGAAGCTTCCCATGTGTTGGCGTACCAACGGATAAGATGAACGACTTGTATGCAGGTGCACGACAGTACCCCTCCTTCCTATCTCATAGGCGAACTGCGTCTGGATGGAGTGCTCTCTGCAGCTTTCGCGATGAGTGTGCAGGGGAGCACGGTTCCCATCTGCAACCAAGAACACGGAGAGAAAAGGAGAGATTGCTGCCGGAGGAAGACATGCTTGACGCATGTAGAGCAAGTTCATGGAGTCGGGGGTCTGCACAGAGGCGGGGATTGTGGGGTCAAAACTTTTACCTTTGAATGGCCATATTCTTGGTAATCTTGCTCACTACTTAATAGGGTGTCAATAGAAAAGACCGAGCAGTATGTGTGCAAGTAGGGGTCCGTCACATGTAGGCTGGGAGTGTTCGGGAAAAGTGTGCCTCAACTTAGTGTTTGGCGGCTAAGTCAACAATGGCCAAATGGAAGTAAAGATGAAGATGAAGCAAATACAAGTAACATATACAAAGAAGAGTTGGAATTGATGACTATGTATGGAGTTACGGTCACAATTGACGGTCACTTAAGTCTTAGTATTTTCCGTCAAATGACCGCAAATGCGGGTTGTAATTATGTTTTGGGCTCATCAAGAGTTCCAAGTTGTAAACATTGAGCTATATTTAGATGCTAGGCAGTGCAGATAGCAGATTAAGTGAGTTTAGCCATTTGGGTGCCCGACCACTTCTAAAAAGCCTAGTGAGTATATAACTCAAAACACACAATGTGAAAGGGGATTCTTACTCACTTGAGATAAGCTTTGTGAAGAAGGAGATGGCTATGGAGTTCTTGAGCTTTCTACGCGCGTACATGGATGATTCGGCCTCATGCCAATAGCTAAACTCTAACCTCTTCTCTCTCATTTGCTCATGGTGTAATCCATGCTTGATTAATCAAAGATTAGTGGCTGATTTATCGATTAATCTCTCTCTTTTTCATATTTCCCTCTTGTTTAAGCATGCTACTAAGTGTGTGTAGGCTTGTGTAGAGTGTTGGTGCCCGGTGTGGTCATTCTATGCTATTCTATGCTCATTGTGTACTTGATTAGAGTTGGATTAGTGATTGATTAGAGAGTAGTGCGTGATTAGGACAAATGGTAGAGTAATTAGTGTGCTCACTCCTCGTGCAACATCATACCCGCTCCGTAGCTTTCAGGTTTCACCTTCTAATCCTCCATTTGGCACGCACAAGCCACTTGTGTGTTTCCATGCCCTAGCCGGATCCTACTCCTCGGATTGACATTATGTTGATGCCCTGCCTATGCTAGGATGATGTCCCAACATTGGCGCCGCTACCGGGAGCGATAGCCTAAGCTAGAGGTGCCATTGGTGTGATTAGGAGACACTAATTTCCCTAATTTTTTGTTAATTTTGTTAGTTTTTAGATTAGGTGTGTTGATTAATTGAGTGGTTTTTAGTGTGATTAGTGCTTGGGTTAGCATTGATTATGCTTAGAACATCACAAAACAACCCACACACATCATTAGTTTTTGATTTTGATCACTAATTTTGACCATCAAATTCACTAATTTTTCCTAACTTTGATGCTAATTTCCCGTTGATTGATAACTGTTTTTTGTGCATTACACAAGTAGAAAGTGAGTTGGGTGTATGGACAACATGCCTATGTGATCCACACACTGATATCCTACTCCATTTGTGCGCAAATCGTAGCCGAAATCACCTATTAATCACCTATTAATCACTAATTTTCACTAACTTCATTCACTAATTTTTCACTAATTGTTTGGGCATTTTGCAAAGTGCTGATTTGTATTGATTATTTGATGCATGTCCATGATGATTATGTGTTTACATTCATGCTAAACGATGCTACACATTGATGTCTGTAGGTGATTTTACGGGATCGACACACACACACACACACACACACACACACACACACACACACACACACACACTAGTGTGTTGGGCACTAATCAAGTGCTTAATCGCTGAGTTTGTGGCTAATTAAGGTGCTGAAATTAATGCTAATTTTTTGATTTTATGTGAAGGTTTGGTTCATAAACTATGTGCATTCGTAAAATGCAAAACTAGGTGCGGTTTATGCCCGCTTGCGTATAGGTGAAAGGGCCTAGTTTGGGGCTGTTTTGGAGTCAAATTTTCTTATGAGAAGCATGTGATTGCTTATGGTCGTCAGTGAGTTATGGTTATGTTTTTCTAATTCCGTTGTGACGCTGAAGTGCTGTCGAAATTCGGTCAAATTTGGTTATGTATGCTTATGTGCATGATTTGATGCAAAAAACTTGTTAATGATTGTTTAAATTTGAGATTTGGATGCTCGAATTGAAGTTTAATTGATGCAAAATGTTGTTTTGAGTGCGATTAGTCATCGTGCAAGAGAGGGTGATTTTTGTGTTCATTCAAGCGCAGTTTCGAGATGATTTGTGTGCTTAAAGAATGATGCTTTGTGCGATTTTGATTAAGTAAGTGATCAATTTCTGCGTTTTGATTGCGTGATTGCGAACGTTTAGGTCGGTGGGCTGATCTAGAATTTTTGGGAATTTTCTAGTAATTTTTGGCAAATCTTTTGGTAATTTTTGACAATTTTTTTGCTAATTTTTAGTCAAATGTGTTAATTATACTCAGAAAATTGATAAATCGTCTAATTTGGGTGAATTGTGGAGTGCCGAGGCAATTTGTTTTTGTTTTTGAGTGTTTGTGCGTCATAGTTTTTTTTTTAATACATTTTTAGGTTTTTGTTGATAAGATTTGATTTTTTGTTTATTTAAATTTTCTGTATTTTATTATTTTTCTGTGTTATTCTATTTTTTTCTGTTTTGTGATTGTTTTGTGTTTTTTTAAAGAATTATTTTTGTGTGTTTTATATATTTTTTGAGTTTTTTTTGGTATTTTCTTGATTTACTATATTTTAATTGTGGGTTTTAGTAATTTTGTGCATGTTTTGATATTTTGTGTATTTTATTAATTATTTTGTGAGTTTTTGAATTTTTTGTGAGTCTTTTTGAAATTTTCTATGCTTTTTGAAATCTTTAATGTATTTTTTTGTGTGTTTTTGTATTTATTTTTTGATTTATGTGTGTTTGTTTTAATTTATTTGTGTGATTTTTTATTATTTTTGATTTTTTTAATTTAAAAAATTCTCACCGGTCTCATCGCGTTGACCGAAGCTGGCCCGCCTGGCTGCAGTCTCGCCGTGAATCGTGCTAAGCCCGGCCCTGCCTTGCTTTTATACGTGGCCCTGACCTACCTACCCACACGCTCATAGCTGGACCGAGTCATCCTACGCGCGCTGCTCCTGGCGCTTGATATCCTACGCATTCCCGACGCTTGATATCCTACGTATTCCCGGACCAAGTCATCCTACGCGTTGCTGCCCCGAGACGTCCTACGCGTTGCTACCCGGAGACTTCCTACGCTTTGCTGCCCCGAGTCTTCCTACACTTTTGCTGAGCCCTGCCTTTGATATCCTACGCGCTGAGCTCCCGGCCCCGCACACACTCTCCTGGTCCCCCTGATTCCGCTGCAGCCTGTAGTCCGCCGCGCCCGCCATAAGCTCTCGCCCGTGACTCAACCAACCGGCCTGGTCAAAGGATCCACACACACACTTGGAGGCCGCAATGATTTTCCTGCAACAAGCACTATTCCCCTCGGCCCTCGATGCTGCTAGTTGCCTGCCACCGCCTTGGCTGCTGCATCTCCCCAGGGCCCGTTCAATAACCGGTCATCCGTAGTTGACCCGACCCCACCCGACCTGCCTGGTTTTATTTGTGCAAGCAAACAATCTCTGTGACTCGGCGCTCGCGACCCCACCTGCTTTGGCTCATAGCCTGCAAACACACACACTGCCCCACTCTCACATGATGCCTGGAATGGCGCACATCAACACACACACGATGACTTTTTAAGAGTGCCAAAAACGGGTAGCACCATAAACACACACGTGCGTGCTCGCAGAACCGACCCCACCCCGCCTTGGCTCGAAACACGCACGGGCTGACTTTGTTGCCTTCAAAGCTGGATACACACACCTTCACACACACACACACACATGCGCATACAGTATACAGCCTTGCTTTGTTGACCCGTCACAAACACATACAATGTGTCATTAAAGCAGGCCCCGAGTCTCCCGACTTATGTCGTCAGTACTGGTCCCGCCATCACCTTCGACTCAGGCTCCGTTTTGGTGGCGCAATTAAATTTTTTAATAAAAAAAAACCAAAAGTAATAAAAAATACTCACCTGTCTCCCTCGAGCCCTCGTTCCCGCCTTCAACACGACACATAGACACAACACACACACTTGCCAAGTCGGGGCCGGCAAAATCAGCATAGATGAGAAAATAACACGCCCACAACCCACAACACACGAGCGCCGAGTCGAATTCGGGAAATCTATGACGGCAGCAACAAAAGGAAAAGAGGGCTTCAAATATTCGAATAGGGGGTGATTCACACATCTCCCACCGAGTTGATATATTTGCTGCCATCACACACGAGGAAGGCTAAACGGCAGCTTCGGAGTATTCCTCTAACAGTGATAAGCAGGATTCAATTGACAACGACATTTTGGTGAGGTCCACCACCTTATTCACACCCGCTACATACGGCAGCTAGACCTACACCTAATGATGATGTGGTAACACATCTGGGAAAAACCAGCTGCAGTGAATGGTAGTGACCTTAAGGAGGCCGGAAAATGAGTATTGCCAGGCAGAATTTTCCATGCAAGTCATCAAAAGAGCAAATTGAAGCTGAAAAAATTGAGTGTGCCAGGGATAAGAGTGACAGTGAGGCCGGAAAAGCAAAAAATTGCAGACAAATACACTTCAGAAGTCGGATGACCTATGGTCACCTGCGTCGTGGTTTAATTTAAATTAAACGCCATATAAAGTGTGCTATCAACAGGCAAATTGAGGTCGTTTTAGTTCAGGTCAAAAGTGCGTTGCTAATCTACAATTTTGCAGATTAAGAGCAAATTTCATAGCTCAATCAACTGGAATCGAGGTATCACAAAGGCGAGTAGTCGTTGCAGCACAGTGGTAAGTATGTTGCCAACTAGTGCTACAGCTATACAGGTAAATCAGATTGTCGAGATCACAACTAAGCCTAGCAGAGAGCTTTGAATTAGGAAAACCATTGGTCACCCGTGGAAGAGGCTAGAAAAAGGGAATACAAGTGCTCAGCAGGTCAGTAACAGGGTTGAAAGAAAAATGGAGCAGTAGATGCAACAGCCACAGTCAATGGAAACATTGGCAAATCAAAGTAGTTATGATGCAGCTTCAAGCTCATTAATAACAGTTAAATCAGTTGGCGTCAGGTTGGAGTTAATAGGTCATTTCAAAGACTTTCCATGCTACATGGATGATGCAGACAATCGCTATCTAAAGTCCAAGCAAAATGCTCTGAAAAGCCCGACAATACAGGTTGTGGAAGTAGACAAAGCTACCAACATGGCTAATTCACAAAAGAACCTAATGGAAGATTGTTTAGGATCGGTGTACATGAAGCTCAAACTAGGTAGTGAGTTGGACATAATAAAATTGCACAGGCAAGATCTTCCAGAGATTAGCAGTTGTCGAGTCACTGTGCACTTGATAAAGTCAAATTACAAGGACAAAAACTATAGCAGTCTCTATAGAGATATGGAGGGTAGATGGTACAAAGCAGAAACACCTCAACAAGCGACGGAAGAGCCAGATCAATGCTTCATAGCTCATGAAGATGGTTCAAAGTTGGGTTACAAATACATGTCGACAAGTGGTAATATTTACCGCTTGATAATGAGCTTACCTTTAGCTTCCAATGCAGATATAGTAGTAGCTTAGAACAGAGAAATCACTCAAGAGACGGGGCCTACTATAATCAATCTGCCAAAAAATGAAGACACAGTCTCAGCAAGAAGGAATTCCTTGAAGCCATGTGTAAACGACAGTTGCCTTCAACCACTTCAGAAGTCAACAAGCAACCTGAACCAATAGCCCTTCATTGGATCCACGAAACGAGATGGAAAGATCCAATTTATGTAGATTCTGATGGACAAAGATGGGTTCAAGTCACGCGGGAAAGGACATTTAGCGAGTCAGTTCCTAGGACACTATGGGCAACGCGCATTGGAGACAAGAGCTATGATATAGATGGAAGATGCTATGAATTAGATCTTATTGCAGATAAATTCTCGGAAAGAGCTGCAGCTTTCATCGTGTCACCTTCAACTGCACAAGACCAAATTGAGCAACGGACACATGACGAAATGATATCTAACCAGGTAAATATTGGTCACACTACCACTATTGCACAAAGTCAATCACTAGAAGATAGGGAAGTGCACTTTAAAAGCTCTAGGCTTCCACTGACACATGATCAGACTTTGAATTTGTATGAGCACAATTCAACTCCTTTCATTACACAGATGAGTGCCACAACACAACAGTCACAGGTACAGAACACTACACATGCACCACAAAATGTACCACAAACACACGTACAATCAATGGAAGAATCAGCTATTGAGTTAGCATGACTTCACAAAGACCTAGCTCAATCAGCTAAACTAGATGATAAAGCTAGAATATCCACATCTGGCATAAGAAAGATACCTCTTACAGATAGGGAACACTCTCGGATGGGGGGAGTCCAATATCCACCTCACTTACTGCAATCAGGACAACCCTATCAACTGCAAATAGCAAAGGAGAGTCACAATACTCTCTTACAATTCAGCAGACAACTGAAGACAAATACGGGATCGAATCGACAACATAGTCCTAAGACTATACAGAAGCCACAGACAAAGGATCACATGTTGATAACAGACATAGAATTAAAGTTGGTCACTGAAGCAGGGGCTGAAACGACCATCTACCAGGGTTATAATGGAAGCTATTACAAGCTTCTTGAGAATGCCACATTCGAAAAAGATAAGGGCAATCAGTCAAAGCCAACGCTTGTGTTGGTTTTTAAGTATCTACATGTCATGCTGATGACATATTTGATCCAAGATACTATGGGCAACGAATACCAACAATATTATGGACAGATACCTCGACTAGGTATAGAACAAATAGGAATAGATGTGCATTGCTACGAATGTGGCATTGATCATCTAATACCCAATTGCCCAGTAAAGATGCACTTAGATATGAAGAAGCAACAAAACCAAGACAGTATCAGACTACAAGCAGCAGAATCATTAAAGCAGACGTCTCCAAATAGAAAGTCGCCAGAAAGAAAGCATATCTTGTCAAAGGATACCAGAGACAAACTGATGACTAAAATATTGGAGGTCAAAGGCATCAATGATATTTCGATTGAAAATCAAGCTACCAAAAAAGATCAGCTACAAAAGATGGTCTCAAATAGCTTGGAATTTTTCAGGCCTGAAGTCGAAAGATCCGACAAAGATGCAGCGGATGATCCAATGTCAGAGGAAGTGGATGAAGAAATTATTTGTGACCTAGAACCAGAGCAGGAACGGGGGCAGTCAAGGACTTGCCACTGAAGATTTCAACAAGCAAAAATGTGGAATCAAAGATTCTACATAATAATGCTAATAGCACAGATAGTTCAGCGCTAATGAATGTACATCAGAATTGAACAAAGCCAGAGATCAAGTCTCAAAGCCAAGAAACAGACATCTCAATGTGTTCAAAGGCAGACTCGAGTCAAAAGGCAGCGGCGGCCATAAAGTCAGATCCTAATATTGTCTCGCCAATGGAAGATGCCACAGAACCAAAGGTGACACAAATCACAATTAACTTGAACAATCAGAAGCAAATGGTGCATCAAGCACATGAAGCCTATCAAAAGACCTACAAACAGATCAATAACGAGCAATGTGACCAAAGGCCACGATAAGCATTGCATCTGGAGAAAAGAGTCAACATACTTCTGTCCAGCTGGCAAGGGAAATTAAAGACTCAAACTGATTGTCAAAAATAGAGGCACAAAGGACTGTTCAAGTTAGTTTAGACGCAGAACTCACCAAAGCATGTCATCCACAAGCAAAGAAGTCCAACAAGGAAGTCACAAGTGCAGCTAAACAATCAACGCGAACAGCTGTGGATTCAACACCCCAGGGAAAGATAGACCAACAATCTAGACTAAAGTATAAAAAGGTCTTTCAGCCAAAATACCCAACGAAGAGTAAACAAAGACACAAGCAGCACATCAAAACCTATGTTGCGGCCAATGACATCAATGTCAAAGATCCAGTTTGGGTAAATGATCCTAGTCCAAACAATTTAGGTAAACAAATGGGATGGATTGCCTCCCAATACAGCTTAGAAGAGCAAGGCTACTACAGTGGTCATCCAAATGTTTGGTTACCTAAACCAAAGATATCAAGCTATAGTGGCTTCAAACCCAAACAACAAACAGGTAAATCAAGATCAAATTCAACTCAAAATAGGAGATCAAACAACAGGGCTAGAAACAGGTTCAAAAACGATTCGCAATCTAGAAGGCCTACATATCTTCAAGGGAATTTACCAACCGTGATTCCCAAAAATGGCACGGAACAGATACAATTGAATCGAAAAGTACATACAAAAATATTTGTGCCATCAAATATACTTCAAGCGCAGGAATATTACAAAGGACAAAAACAAATCTAGCTACCCAAGGCACCAAGACCAGATTTTACACAACTTGAAGATAATTACAGCTACAAACACCGACAAATCAAGGATACAAGTCCAAAAAGTCAATATGTTGTCTGTAAAAATAAGCCAACAACAAATAGCAGATACATATGGGTGCCAAAGCAGAAAAACGAGCAGAAGAAGATTGAAATCATCTCCCACTTCCAACAAAATGAAACTAGCCAATCTTCTCAGATAATGGACCAAAAGTTAAAACAAGGAATTTTGACAACCAAGGTCACCCAGGTATGGCAGCAAAAACCTACGTTGCCAATATGGTACTTTAATAACCCTCTTTTTGAGGATCTGAGCTCTAAATGTCTAGATATATATTTTGTTGAGAGCTCAAGACAAGTCAAGTCAAAAAAAAAAAGTCAAGAGTCGGGCAACTAAGCCGATAAATGAGCAAAGTGTTAGACCTAAGCTTCAAGTCCTAATATTTTTCTATGGTCTATGAGTCTAGCTAATTAGGCTACAGCTCAAGCTGGAAGAGTTGAGCGTAATTATATCAAGTCGCTCATTCTGGATAGGTGAGCATAGTCAATCTATTATTTTAATCATGGTGGAGAGGCGAAGTGTTCAAAACAAAACACACACGCACTTGTGCACATTAGAAGAGTGGAAACCATTGCATCAAATGCCCTTCTCAAGAGTAATGGAAGCTAGTAAAGTGAATTTAATTTACTTTCTTAGCTACATTAACTCTGAGGAGGACCCATCAATACTCTTCTCTCACACAACATAATCTTACCCATGCATAAATCTGTGCAAGCATATCGAATGTCCCATAATTGGACATTTGCATAACGTACTCTTTGTTGTTCCACCCATGCACTCACCTTGCAAGTACATGCAGCAACAAAGAAACTCCAGACTCAAGGCAGATCATCGACCCTTTTCAAGGGATAGAAGGCTTAAAAAATTCACTTTCACGTTATTTATATAAGCCCACTCAATTCAGTCCCTAAACACCCAGCATTGTATATTCCCATAATAAGATCACATACCTTTGGTCACTTTTTCCCATGAGGTTTTTCCCCATTGGTAATCCAGCGTTTCCAGACCCTAACGTACTATACATAGCCTTTTATTTTGATTTATTCCCATAATAACTCAAGCCAATTGCTTTTACTTCAACCCAAATGCCTAATCTCATATTACACCAACAAGTCAACCCAACAGCTTACAGCTCTTCAAAACAACATTCACCACCAATTTCAAATCTCTCCAGTGCCAGCCAACTAGGCAACGCACAAGGACGTGCACTGAAATCGGATGGGAGGAGTGTTTGGTGGCTAAGTCAACAATGGCCAAACGGACCAGTCAAAGATGCTATTTACTACTTTTAGTAAATTCTAACGAGGCCAGATGATGCGGATGCGAAGTAAAGATGAAGATGAAGCAAATACAAGCAACAGATGCAGAGAAGAGTTGGAATTGATGACTATCTATGGAGTTACGATCACAATTGACGGTCACTTAAGTGTTAGGATTTTCCGTCATTATGTTTTGGGCTCATCAAGAGTTTCAAGTTGTAAACATTGAGCTATATTTAGATGCTAGGCAGTGCAGATAGCAGATTAAGTGAGTTTGGTCATTTGGGTGCCCGGCCACTTCTAAAAGGCCTAGTGAGTATATAACTCAAAACACACAATGTGAAAGGGGATTCTTACTCACTTGAGATAATCTTTGTGAAGAAGGAGATGGCTATGGAGTTCTTGAGCTTTCTACGCGCGTACATGGATGATTCGGCCTCATGCCAATAGCTAAACTCTAACCTCTTCTCTCTCATTTGCTCATGGTGTAATCAATGCATGATCAATCAAAGATTAGTGGATGATTTGTTGATTAATCTCTCTCTTTTTCATATTTCCCTCTTGTTTAAGCATGCTACTAAGTGTGTGTAGGCTTGTGTAGAGAGTTGGTGCCCGGTGTGGTCATTCTATGCTATTCTATGCTCATTGTGTACTTGATTAGAGTTGGATTAGTGATTGATTAGAGAGTAGTGCGTGATTAAGCTTGTGTGTGAGAAATTAGGCCGAATGGTAGAGTAAGTAGTGTGCTCACTCCTCGTAGAAACATCATACCCGTTGCGTAGCTTTCTTTGTGTGTAGGTTTCACCTTCTAATCCTCCATTTGGCACGCACAAGCCACTTGTGTGTTTCCATGCCCTAGCTGGATCCTACTCCTCGGATTGACATTATGTTGATGTCCTCCCTATGCTAGGATGACTTCCCAACACTTAGTCTTGAGCTGGTTGCAAAATCAAAGTAGCCGGTTGAGGGGAGGGCAAGAAGGAGAACATTTCGCTTAAAATACATGAAAGATAGTGTAATTTTGCAAAAATATTGGCTAGTATCGTAAAATTTTCGGTTCAAATTTGTCTTGGAGGGATTTTTGTATGTTTGTGAAAATGGTTTTTTTTGAACACTGCATGTAGGGCACATGGCTAGAAAATTGCATTTTTCCTAAAAAAAGAAAATAAGGACAAACTTGAAATTCTCTTGGTTTTTAGGTCAAAATTTGAAGCTTTTGCCAGTAATTACACTAAAACTTGTGACAATTTCCAAGTTTTCTTCAAGGCAAGCTCAAAATCTAACCGGGATTTAAGGATTTCAGCCGGTTAAAATACACTAGACCCCGGTTTTTTTCTAACACTTGTAGGGCAGGTCGGCTGTCACCCTTTTGGCACATGAAAGGTTGGTTGGTGCCTTTCTTCAATCGATGTAAAGCACACTTTTGAGCAAGGTAGAGGTCTCCAAAGATGAAGACAAATTTTAGAGAGAGAGAGAGAGAGAGAGAGAGAGAGAGAGAGAGAGAGAGAGAGAGAGAGAGAGAGAGAGAGAGAGAGAGAGAGAGGAAGATTTAGTAGAGTAAGAGAGAGAGATTGAGGCAACCTTGATGTGCATAGTTTGCCAAGAGAGGCAAGGTCAGACATGAGCCTATAATATTGTTGTTATTTTCTGGATTGATGAGAAATTTGAAGGCTTGGACAATATTTTGAGCTTTTCTAATATGGTAATGGGATCTTATCACAAAAGGAACCATTACTAGACTATCTATTGTTTCATGGAATGGTGTCATCAAAGTGAAGGTAATAATTTGTTCCAACCGGTAGAGAAGGTAATTTAAGCGTTACCTATAGAAGAGCTAAATAGCTAAAGTTGTATCAGACACCCTTTGAGCACTATAGTATCGTCCAAGTATTTGGTGTAGTTCATACATAAGGGTACATTGTTGCCATCATGTTTCCATGAAAGGTGGTGAAACAAATATAGAGTGAAAATCTATGCTCTCACGATGCGTCATTTCTACATTTGAACTAGCATAATAAATACTAGCTTTAACATTCTCTCTCTCTCTCTCTCTCTCTCTCTCTCTCTCTCTCTCTCTCTCTCTCTCTTAACAGGTCTTGAGTTCAACTCTCCTCGTCGGGTAGGTATCTTGGGATACTTTCCTACGACGTTAAAACTCTTCTTCTTCTTCTTCTTCTTCTCTCTCTCTCTCTCTCTCTCTCTCTCTCTCTCTCTCTCTCTCTCTCTCTATATATATATATATATATATATATATATATATATATATATATATATATATATATATATATCCAATGTGTGGCAGGACAGAGAGGAATTAGGATGTATTCTTGTTCTTCAATGATTGACATTTTGTTGGTGAGTACACTTATGTGTTATCTTTGTGGACATAATCACCTGTTTTGTGAGGTAATATGTGACAAATTACATGCTAACCACTAAAAAATGCATCTCAATTGTAAAAAAGGAATGAAAATTAGAAAATTTTGATCAATCCGACCAAAATAGATACATGGGTACTTTGGAGTTTTAAAAAATTTGAAGGGTATTTTGGGAACTTTGACAAATTAGAGGGGTTTGAGCTTGGCTTTAAGAAAACGAGGAAATTCACATAAGTTTTAATGTAATTACTGACAAAAGCTTCTAATTTTGACCAAAAAAAAAACGAGAAAATTTTAAGTTTTCCCTTACTTTCACCACGCCGTGAAAGTATTCATCGATGCACAGAGAGAGAGAGAGAGAGAGAGAGAGAGAGAGAGAGAGAGAGAGAGAGAGAGAGAGAGAGAGAGAGAGAGAGAGGCTTACTAATGTATTTAAGGTGGCTCATGTAGTTGAATGTAGCCCCAATGTAACCCCCCTCCCTCCCCCCCCCCCTTATGTGTATGGTATGAGTATGAAATAATGAGGGGCTACCCCTATTGTATACGCTTATGTACAAAATCTAAAAACCCCCCTATTGTACACTCACGTGGTACCATACGGAAAAACACAGTGAATCCCCCGGGGCGGTAGGTTGTCGGCCCTGCCAATGGCGTGATATGCTATTCTAGTCAAGACATCTAGCGCACCCAAGTACGTGATTTTGCCATCCTTCTTGGTGCCCTTCAAGGTTTTTAAGACAAACTGCACGTGGCCCACTGGTTGTCTTGTTGTCAACTTGAGAACCTGAGTGAATGTGGTGGTCACAGTGTGATTTGGTGTATTGTACCCTGGTGTCCTTTTTGCCAAGAAATGAAAGTGTTGGTGGTACAAGCGGATTGGTTCTTCCACTTGTTTGTGGATAAGGTCGGCGAATGTAGCCACGACTGTCTCTTTGGTAAATGTGCCTGTGAGTTTTCCTGTCTCTTGCTCGCATGGTCATTCCTTATGTGGGCAGTCTGAGTGTCTCTGCCACTATCTCTTTAGTGATCACTACTTCGACCTTGTTCCCTTGGGTGTCGGATATCTGTGCGTTTCCGTCTTCTTTGATTGTGGATAGAAGCTCATAAGCCTTCTGAAAATCCATTCAGCAAGGCTCTTGTTCGTAGAAATGCCTGAGCCCCAGCCTGCGGTTAGCCTCTTTTGTCTCTAGCTTTGCGGCTACATCATAGACTTGTTTGCACAGGAGTTGCAACTCCACCTGATGCCCCTCTTCACTTTTGAACCTGCCAGTGAAAACCGTAGTGTGGTGCTCTTCTAACTGTTCTTTGGAGAGGTAGGATGCCTTTGCTGCTTTTGAACTGACTTGGGGTCTAGTTGATAAGCGGGCAATTCTTGTAGTTTCTCTTTTTGGTTGAGCTTCTTGTTAGCCCTGTCCGCTGCTTGCATGGCTCCTGTTCAGTGAATAGGGTGCAAAATTAGCAAATTTGTCAGAATTTTCTCTGAAATGCTGACAATTTAGTCCACTTTGCTTCAAATCAATTTTTGAACAAGCAAAGATGCATAAAAACATACAAGGAACAAAACTATGTGGTCAAAACAAAAATTTGCAACTAAAGTAAATAATCGCGATTATTTACAGTTGAGGAAAATTTTCAGCTTTTTGCAAACTTGGCTTTATAGACTTGAAGTATATACCAAATACATACTCTGAGTGAATTATGGGTTCATTTGGATGCATAGGGTGAAAATGGTACCAGATTTTGGCTTTAGGTCTCTGAAACAATAGATATAAAGGAAATTTGAGATTTTGAACTCCAAATTGATTCAAAATTGGCTAGTGGGCTTAACACATCATGTACTTTGGATGTATGATGGCAAAATATCAAAATTCCCCAATTTTGACTAAAAAGTAAATAATCGCAATTATTCACTTTTCTTTCAAAATTGATATTTTTTGGTACAAATTGGTTCTAGGAATTGTATAGACCTTGGGTATGAGATATGGAGTCATTTGGATCAAGAATTGTTGTCCATAACCCAAATTGTGGCTTGCAAAGACTTCTTTGCGTTTTTTGGCAATTTTACAAGTAATGGGTGGTCATTTTGGCTCATACTTGATTTTTGGCATGTAATAGGTGTGTACACATGATAGGTGAGGTGGGTGACAATTTCCAAGCAAAACTGATGCAAAAGTAAATAATCGCGATTATTTACTACAGTGACAAAAACTTTGCAAAACCTACAAATTTTGACCTAGACATGTTCAATACATGTTCAATACACCTAATACAAGTCCTAAATGGAATTTGGTCAAGTTTGGTGATGTTGGCATCGCTTTGTGCTCTGTCGACTGTGAAATCACCGCTTTTTGTGGCTACACTTCCTATTGGGTTGGTTGGTCAACTTTGAGGCTTTGGACTTGTTCGCAACATAGTCTTGTCCAATTCTGGCTCATTTGGAGTCAGTTTGGCCTCGTATGTCGAATTTGATGCTTTGTAACCTTTGAGCCTTTTTGTGCTTTTCGAGGACTTTACTTGATGGATTTCACCAAACCAATTATATACATTGTATATGGACCTCATAAGCAAGCCATCTGTGGAGTCAAGTCGAAATTTTGACATTTGTCAAAAACCTAACTTTTCTATTGGGGACCCCCTCGACCCCAGCCGAATGGTCATCTGATGGTATAGAAAGGTTCTATTATGTTAGGGCATGTTATGGTTCAAATCCCATCTGATTTGGTCAAGTTGGTAGGCCGCTATGGTCAGTTTTAGGTCGTAGGTCTTCGTGCACTGCTCGGTTTCTAGGGTTTTCTCGAGGGCTTTAGACTAGCTACCGGCCGTACAAAATGGATCATTGTCGAGTAAAGAACTTATCCCTCATGTCTCATGTGAGATGGCGCTGAAAATGGTCAACTGTGGGCTCCGAAAAAGTCGCGCGAAAGAGGCCGAAATCTCTCTCTGCAAAGGCTCCAAGTGGAAATGAGATGATTTAGCCTACCTTGGATATCTATACCCGGACTTCCCGAACCAAATTTCCCCAGATTCCCCCGTTAGTCCTACTAGGCCGTGAAATCTATGTTAGACTCAAAAATTTCCTTGATCGGATTCCTGTAGCTCATTCTGCAAGAATTTTGCAAAAAGTAGGCTTGGCCGCCTAATTTAGGCTTCCCGCTTTCATCTTCTGATTTCATTGAAAATTTTTGTGCTTGTCTGCCTTGTCTTTCTGATCACTATCGTGTCTTTCTTTTTTCCATCTGAGCTTTCTTACAATTATTATTAATTTTTGACCTGTTTATTTAAAAAAATCAAAGAAAATAGCGAAATGCTCTAAAAAAGTAAAGTAAAAATCCAATAATTAAGAAAAACCCTTGAAAAATACATTTTAGTGTTTTTTGTTAGATTTTTCTATTTTTAAGCCTCATTATAAAAAAAATGATGAAAAATATCCAAAAAATGACTATTTTTGATGATTTTCTGATAGTATACACACTATTTACACTCATCGGGAAGATATTATCATTGAAATTATCTTTGATGATACATTATAAGGACATTATTAGGTAATTTTGCAAAAAATCACACGTTAACATCAAACTTTTTCCTCCCTCTTCAAACATTGCCCTTAATTACTTAGTACTTAGTACTTAGTACCGTTCCACCCCTCCTAGATGACGTACTCCGGGACGACTGTGTGCATGGGTTGAACAATGCATAGCCGTGTTTGGCTCTATCATGCTATGGAGATCAATGCAATTCAAACCAATATGTTGTGCAAGAGGTGGGTCTTGAGTAATTAACTCAAGGGTTTCTGATGTCGAGGTTTGTTGTTGATGTCTTCCAAAGAGCAATTCTTGTAGCTTGTGTGCTCTCTGTTTGATTGTACCATCAGGATGCTTTAGCACACTGATTGCTTGAGCTGTTGGTAGCACTTTTGACTGTTATCGAGCTTTTTCTCGCCATTGGTAGCTTAGTCGGTTTGGTGCTGCATGGTGTGCTGGAGTCTTTTGAGACTTAACTCGCCATTGCTTGATTGGTTTCATGGTTTGTGGAGAAGATAAGTGCTCCTTTTTCTTCCAAAACATTTCCATGTTAGGTTCCTTGCTCGGAGATGCTCGTCTCTGTGTTTTAACCCTTGGAACCTTCTTTTGTTTTGTCGGTGAAGTTTTAGGCACCCAGATTTGAATCGGTTTATCCTTAAGCTGTGCTTTTGGTACCCAAATTTGCCTGACTCCTTGCATGCTACATGTAGCATTTGATTGTTGAGGGGATGGAGAAGATTGACTACTTCGTGGTTTGGTCTGTTGATTGCTTCTTTTCCATTCCTCCTTGCTTGGTGCAATTGGAACAATGAGTTGCCCTCCTTTAGGTTTTAGCTTAAGCTGATTTGTATCCCATTTTGGTACTGCTTTGTATGTTCACATCCAGGGAATCCCAAGAATCTTCATTTCATTCATGTGTTCATCTGGCAAGCATACAAACTGATGAGGACATGAACATCCATGTACTATCACGTTCAAGTTGACTACTCCCAATGTTGGAGTTGGGTTTTGTTGCATCCTTTGATTGTCGCTGTGAGGTCCCCATCCCGTCGTCTCAAACGACGGATCTGATGGTAAACCTGATGGCCACTAGATCTACAGCGGAAACAAACAACGTGGTTTTGGGTTCAATAGCGGACGATCTCTCATCACCAAGTGAATCGAATTCGAGCCTACTAGCATCGAGATCTAGTTCCACCTCGCAGGGGAAGCGTGTCTAATCAATTATCGGTCCTAAAACCCACCTTCCAAGAGGAGAGAAGTCTCGAGTGCCTTTTTCCCCATAGCTTTCAGAGGCACGTACACTTGAGACTTTGCCGCTCTTGGGGCAATGAGTAATACTAGCGTCGATTTATAGTACTATGGGGACGGAGAGTTCCTGACCAATCGGGACCACCCTTCTCATAGGCAATGGCAACCCGAGCCAAGCCCCCACTTTCCACCCCATACTCACACTTCATTTGTTACCTAATTACTACCACAATGGTTGTTCAACATATAAGTTCTTTGTTTATTTTTCCGATTCACAAGTTCTTTAATATAGCCCTTCAACCAGTATTGCAAAGCGGCACCAAGATAGTAATTCTAGTAAAAATTCACTCAAAAACTCATTCATTTAAAGTTCCAATGCTCTGGAAGCACAAATCCCCCAACGAGTGTTTACTCCACCCGTTGTCGCCTAGTTTCCCATACAAGTAGGTTGTCCACCGCTTAACCAACGGTCGTGGATTCAAGAGCCCTTAACTAGGAACTCTAGCTCCTGTGAATAACTTTGCGAGCTACCCCTTGTGATCAAGAGGGGGCTCGGACTAGATCAACATTGGAATTGAAAATGAACTAGCTAAGCTAAATTTTCCCTAGCAACCAATCTTTCCTACTTCAGACAGTATATTCCGAAAGCATTCTTTCCTACTTGAATATAAAATACAATTAATTTAAATGCCGTGGTTTCCGTTGATTTCCAACATGTTGGGAAATATGTTTTTCATCCTACCTTATCGAATGCAATGTTGCTTTAACAAACTTGAATTAAAACTTGACCTACCTCCACAATTTTCTCGTCATTGCTCCGTGAGATGGCCGGTACTTGGTCGACCATGGGAGCTTTTCCCTTTCCATTAGTGTTGCTTGTTCCCGCCTCGTGGTCGTGGGAACCACCGAAATGAGTTCTCTTTATTGGGGCCATTTTATACTCACTACTTAGATTGACAACTTGAAAAAAAAAGAGCTAATATTCGAGAGCAACATACGACCATGATGACGGATTAGTTCCAATAAGAAAATCCCCTTGTACGAGAGGTTAGACTTACTTCAAGACATAGAGAATCCCGATAACACCATACTTGTTCTATGGGAATTGGCCCTAAGGTTAATTATTTGGCATAGATAGTTAAGAATTTCAGGTTTCTTCTCAATCTATTTACTAGAGATGAATTCGGCATGCTTAATCACTTCCTAATGCAAGTAGAGGTTTGCAGATTTACCATATGCATAGGTGAGAGGGTTTCTCCCTTCCTAGTGATTAATGATGGATTAATTTCATTAATTACATCTTAATCTATGAGCTAATTGATTCTAATTTAGTTGTTTAAACATTGTGTGGCAATAGAAAGCAGTTGACCATCTCTACCTCAATGCCAACTTGTTCTTAATTACAATGGTGACTAGCGGTTGATTCCTTAATCATGCATTAATCTATGATTAAGAGAGACTAACTGCTTGCATAATTACTAATTAGATTAAGATTTATGCAATAGATCAATGATACGGAGAATTAGAGAGTATCCATTGAGTAATTTAGCTAGGGTTATGCACAATAGATACGGGATTAAGAGAATATTGGAGAGAATTGCAACAAGCATGAATTAAGTTAGATATTACCGAGATTAGGCTGAGTTCCTCTCGAAATTCTGATGCAATGGACTCCTCGAGACGAGAAACAGGCAACACTTTCCTCCTTAGCTCTTCTTCCAAAGGCTATGTCTACCGGCAACACCTCCCCAAGGTGTGTGTGTGTGTGTGTGTGTGTGTGTGTGTGTGTGTGTGTGTGTGTGTGTGTGTGTGTGTAGGAGTGTGTGTGTGTGTGTGTGTGTGTGTGTGAGCACACTCTTAAATAGGCTCTCCCAAGCTGAAAATCAAACCAGGCTGCTAAATACATATGAGGCAACTCATGCAAGGCAACTCAGTTACATGCTTACCAAGTGTCCAGTTAACTTAGTCTAACTAACTCTCACACTCTCTCTCAAGCATGGCAAGTCTCCCACAAGTCCCTAGAGGTGCGAGGGCGCCCCCTAGCTGCTAAAGCAAGCTCCTAGTGGCCTGGGACCTGTTTCCACACAGCCCCGAGTCCCGGTGCTCCCCGCACAACTTTAGGAAAATTTGATTTTAACTTAAGACGGGCAATACGAATCAGAATTTAATGTTGGAACTTGCTATACTAAGCTCTAACTAAGGTGTATTAACCTTGGTACCTGCCATATTTAGCAGCCCCCGGCGTCCGAATATACATTTTTTTCAAATTCAGGGTACGGGTGCAGTTTTTCGAGACGGTTAAAACTAGACAGGTCGGGTGACCAAAAACTTACTATAAAATTTCCATAAAAATTATTTTAATTCACTTTTGGAAGCTTTATGACATTCTAAACATCATGGCATCGACAGATTTTGGAAAACTACTAAAAATAGTAACTTTTTCCATTATGATTGTTTCATGGTACAATGGTGTTCTTTTAGCTCGGGGTCAGAGACCTTACAATCGCTATTCTTGCCATCAGTGCTTGTCTTGTTGCCTTCTTGTATGTGGAATAATTGACTGCATTTACTCTAGCTCCTGTGTCGACCAAAGCATTGGTGCTATGATTGTTGAGTTGTACTTTGATGCGCAGGTCCATTCCATCTAACCAATCATCATCTGTTGAAACTGAGTCTTTAGGTAATTTCCATTGTTGATCATCTATTTCCAAAGTGTTGATGGGAATCGGTATCTGTTGATTCTTGAGAGCAGCTTTCCGCTTGAGTACCTGAAGCCAAGCTTCCTCTTGGGCTTCATCAATAATCTGTTGTCGTTTGATCTTCCTTTGTTTGGCTGCATGCATTCTCTCTAGCAATTCATTGGTTAGTGGCAAATTGTATTTCTTTAAATGACATCCACTAATCCAATTAGCCATTGGTTCACCATCTAGGGTGGACAACTTTACTGCTCCACTTGGAGATACATCTTCAATGATAAACGGTCCGTTTCCCTTTTTCTTAAACTTGGGAATGTGTTGCTTAAGGGAATAGCCTAAAACTAAGTCCCCTTTCTTGAAGATTTTTGTGATTAAGTGGGAATCAAAAAACTGTTTTTGTTTCTGCTTTTGTGCATAGATATGAGCTACATCAATTAGCCTTTGCTCGTCTAGCTTTTCCAAATCTTCGAGTCTTTTTGACAATTCGTGCCTAGTCCACTCAAGATTCTGTGCTACCCTTAATGTCGGCAATAGAAATTCTATTGGAAGTATGGCATCAAGACCATAAACAAGTGTAGCATTTAGAGCTGTTTTCAATGAAACTCGATAAACCCATAGAGCAGAATGGAGATTCATTTCCCAGTCTGTCCTTCCTGAACTAACCACTTTAGTCAGCACCGAACTAAGAATCTTATTCGTATGCTTATCTTGTCCATTTGCTTATGGGTGATAGGGAGCTGATTTGTTATGGATGACCATAAACTCATTAAGCAAATACTCTATTACCTCATTGACACTTGATCAAATAGTCCGTAGCTACAATGATATATTGAGCTTGGGTTCTATAAGCAGGTGGCTATATATGTACAACAAAATCTATACCCCATTTTGCGAAAGCTCTAGCCCCCATCATTGGTCTTAAGGGCATGCTATCTACTCGTGTTGGAATTTTTGCTCATTGACAAGCATCACATCTTCGAACATATTCTTTAGCATCTGCAAAAAGTGTTGGCCACCATATGCCTACCATCAAGATTGCTCTCGCGATGGTCTCACTAGAAAAGTGACCTCCAACTAATCCAGCATGTGCTTGTTCTATAATCGCAATATACTCGTTTTCATTTGCACAAAGACGCAAATGTTGATCTTTACCTCTCTGGTACAATTGGTTTCCAATAAGAGCATAGTCTCTTGCTTTAGTTTCAATTGCTCTTTGACGGCGTTTACTCATATCCTCAGGAAATGTTCAGCTCAATAAGTAAGAAACCAGATAATTACTCCACTTAGGAACAGGTGACATTTGAAACAATGTTACATGAGGAATGGGTGTCTGTTTTTGACATTGAGGGCAATCCTTTACAAAAGATCGAACATCTCTCCTCATAGTCGGCCAAAATACTCCAAGTCTCAAGATTCGCTGCATAGTTTGGTCTTCCACGAAGTGAAGTACTACTATGGTAACATGTGCTTGACTTAGGTACCGTTCTTTTTCTTCAGGGTTAATGCATAAAAGCAATATCCCGTCTTGATTTCTTTTGTATAGCCTCCTAGCTAGTAATTGATACATAGCCGATTGCTCGATTAATTTGATTGTGATAGGAAGTGGTATTTGTGAATTCACTTGAGCTATTGTCATTAATGACACAATGTTTTCCGACCATCTAGGTATCATTTCCACGGAGAACAAATAGGCATCTGGTAAATCATCATCTACCCCTTTAGGTGATTCCCCTGAAACAATCCTTGACAAATGATCTGCTCGTTGATGTGTAGTGCCATTTTTTACAACACCAGTGAAATCAAATTCGAGGAGAATGATGAACCATCTCACTATTCTCCCTGTGCTGCATGGCTTGTTGACCAAATACAACAAAGCTTGGTCGTCCACAAAGAACACAAACATGTTGGCTAATAAGTAATGTTTATACTTTTTAACGGCATAGATAATTTCTAGCCCTTCTCTTTCGGTGTGGTGTAAGTCTTTTTTGCCATGTTCAATTGTCGGCTAACATAAGAAATAGGAAAGTCCTGGTTGAGCTAGTATACAACCGATAGCAAAATTAGAAGCATCTACATGTATGTGGAATACCTTATCCCAATCTGGTGCTTTCAATATTGGAGCTGAGGTGAGAGCTTGCTTAAGCTTCATGAAGGATTCTTCACATGCCTCGGTCCATTCAAAGTGCGTAATCAAGCTATACATGGGTTTTGCAATTATAACGTACATGTAGATGAACCTTTGGTAATATCCACAATGCCCCATGAAGGCTTGTACCCCCTTTACTGTTGTTGGTCTAGGAAAATCAGCAATGACATGAATCTTCTCAATATCAATAGCTATGCCATTTTTAGACACTATATATCCAAGAATTTTTCCTTGTCTACCCATGAATGTGCACTTGTTAAGATTTAAGCAAATCCATAAAGTCTACATTTTTCGAATACCTTTTTGAGGTGCTCAAAATTATCAGCCCGGATTGATGAATGTACGCATAGATCATCCATATATACTTCTAAGAATTTCCTAAGGTATTCTTTGAAAGCATGACTCATCAACTTTTGAAACGTGGCTGGAGCATTAGTTAACCCAAACGGCATAACCTGATCGACAAATATTCTCCATTCTGCTGCAAAAGCAGTTTTATGATGATCTTTTGGGTAAACCAAAAGTTGATTGTATCCCTAAAAGCTGTTTAAGAAGCTGTAAGCTTCTTTTCCTCCAACTGGTTCTAAAACATGCTCAGTTATCGAAAGAGGAAATTTGTCTCTAATGGTAGTTGCATTCACCTTTTTGAGATTAACACACACTCATAATCTCCCATTCTTCTTGGGTACTACCATAATTGGAGACACCCAATCTGTGTGTTTCGTAAATGAATTCAGCTTCCTTTAGTTTTTCAATCTCTTCTTTTATCTTCCTGGAAAATGTTTTGTTATACGTGTATGGTCTCTGTCTACTTGGTTTTGCGTCATCTCTCATGGGTATGGCATGTTGATAGATTTCTGGATCAACACCCTTGAGATCCTTGTAAGACCAAGCGAAGATATCCCGGTATTCCTTTAAGAAGCCTAGAAAAAGATTTTCTTCTTCTTCTGTTAGGTCATTCGCAATGTAAGCAAGTCTAGGCTCTTCTCTTGGTTCAGCCAAGTCTATCCTTTTAGCGTTTTTAGGCCCTTCGTAAGACTCGCCCTGTTTTCGTAGTTCCTTAACAGGTTGTTCAACTATGATTTTCCGATCTTGGAGAGTATACTTTTTGTAATGGGATGGAACATGCATTACATCCTTACGATGCTCTTCCGTGGTTTCCATTTCAGTTGTGTATATCTCCTTTAGATCTTTTTTCAACTCTTGATTATTTTTTTTCCCTCGACTCTGGTCATGAGTGGTTTCTTTTCCTGTGATTTTTCTTGAGTACCCTTCCTTGTTTTTCTCGAGGTCTGAGACATTTCTGAATTTTTGTTTGAAGGATATCTGCCAGTTATTTTATCCTTGACGCAATCATTTGCATCTATCTGCATCAGGAATTGTGTTTTACTGGAGACTGATGGCATAGGTCTCATTTTCACAATTTCGGTGTCTCTCTTTTGTCTATACCATTTTTGTCTTCTTGATTTCTGGTTTGTAAAGTGAAAAAACTTTTCCTCCCCTCCTTTTAAGAGTAACTTAGCTCTTGTATGCTCTTTTTCTGACCCCGAATCTTCTGAGGTAGCTGAGTGTTCATCTAACTCCTCAGATGCATCGTAATAGAGATCTGAAAAGACTTGTTGAGCTTTCATTAAGTCCTTGGGTTCCTCATCTTCGTTTTCAATGTTGAGGATTGAAATCATTTGGATGGGAATTATGTCGTAGCCATCCTCATTGCAAAATTGAGTAGGCATAGACGTATTCACACATACATCCATTGTTGCTAAATTTGAGTTCACTGGAATGGCTCAAATAAATGCTCTGGAAAGGGTTCAGGTGTGTAGGCTTCGTCTGTGCAGTCCCTTTCTAGGATACATTCTTCTCATCTTAAGCTTCCGTTTTTTGAAGCTCCACACATCCAAATAGGAGTGTCTTTGTTTAACCAGGATGGGAGTCTCTTTCTAGGATACATTCTTCTCATCTTAAGCTTCCATTTTTTGAAGCTCCACACATCGAAATAGGAGTGTCTTTGTTTAACCAGGATGGGAGTTTAGTTTCAACCAAGAGACTGAATCAAACTCTTGGATGGGTGTTTTCAAGACATCTCTATAAGTGTAATCTTTTAGATTGACTCTTGTTACAGATCCCACTTGCTTCAAGTACAGATAGTTGTTTCCTCAATCTTGGATAAGTTGTACCTGTCGCATGAAAGGTCTTCCCAATATGATTTCATAGTTGAGTTTTCTCCCAAAGTCTACTATGGCAAAAGTGTGTTGATATTCAATTCCACAGAAATTGACTATCACTTTTTCAAGCAGCCCTAATGGTCTCTCAATGTGTCCGTCAGCCAACTGCAATTTCATTCGAGTTTGTCTAATGGCTGGCTGTTCCCAGGATTCCCATACTGCTTTAGTGGCTATGGCTATGCCAGCTCCACTATCCAGGATTGCCATGGTTTCAATGTCATTATATTTCAGTGGGAGGGTCGTGTTTCCTTCTTCCCCTTCATAATATTCTTCGACTTTGTTCATAGGAACTGATCGTATCTCTTTGTTTTCTATTTCATTTTTCAAAATTTCCAAATTCTTCGAGATTAACCCCGTTATCCCCACCTTCTCTAGGGTGTTCTGTAAATCATTCCATAAGTATGGTCTAAGTTTTAACAGTTCTCCCAAGGTAAGAGTGCATTGGATGGATGTAGACATGATTGAATGAATGTTGTCTACCTCTAGGGTTTGTTCAGCTCTTTTTACCTGAGTGGTCCTGTATACGATGGATTCATCTTCGTTATCTCCCAAGTAAGAAGGTAATGTTTTCAAGGTCAATGGTTTTGACATTCCTGAAGCTTTCGATCTGTAATCCCTGTACAAGGATTGTATATCCATGTTCATATCAGAAGGTAGGTTATCCAACCAGACTTCCTCTATAGGAGCTGACTTTAGAGTTAAGCTCCCATCATTGATCTCTCTCACTTTTTCCCATAAGTGTCCTTGCTAGTCTTCCTCTACGAATGGAACTTTGTCTAAGGCAGCTTCGTTGCCCGGCACTATAAGCTTTGGTTTGTTTGTTTCAAGGTGGGGTTCTACCACCACATCAGATTTTGCTTTTGTTTGTTTTACTACAAGCTCTTCAGGTTTTGCAATAATTTCAAGCTTGGGTTTTTGTTTTTTCAGCATTTCTTGCGTGATTCTTACCAAATTTTGATAAGCTTCCAGCTTAGCTTCTTCCATATCTGGAGATGGGTAGTTTTTCCATTTGTTTTCCATGTTTTGGCCTGCTTTAAGTCCTGCTTGGTAGGCTTCCAAGATGGCATTAATAGACTCAAAGATTTTATCGACCAGAATGGATGCTCCAGATTTCACGGTTGTTTCCTTGAATTCACTGCCAGTTTCTTTCAACTTGTCCTGGGCTAGCTTCTTTGCTTTCTCTTTGATTTCAACCCGTTGTTTTTGTTTTCTCATCTCACATCTTTTGCTTCTGCTCCTTTTGATTCTTTGAAAAGAAACTTTCGTGTTCTCCAAATCATCAGAGGAGTTGTGTTTCTTTTTCTTTGCGTGGTCTCTAGTGATTACCTTGATAGGAACAATCAGTTCACTCTCTGATGAGCTACTAGACATCACTTAGACTACGTTTACTACAGTTTTACCCTTGTTTAAAGGATTTTTAGGCCAATCTTCCGGAAAATATCCTCCCTTTTTGCAACATTGTATGTAATAGGCTTCAATTGGTTTGAGGTTTTTGTCAGGCTCTGGACATTCGTTTTTCCAATGGTCATCATCACCACAATTATGACAATTTCCTGTTCTACGCTTCATCATGGGTCTTCCCATGGGAGGTCTGGCACCTTGATTAGCTACATAATACATTGGTGCTAGCTCTGGTGGAGCATAAGTCACAGTTTCTTCCATTGGTGGTGGATGTGGATTATACCAATCTCCTTCTACCATTACTGTAGATGGACTAGGCTCTGCAGGGGGTGTAACACGCACTAATGCTTGTTCACCTATGACTCCTTTAGAGTGCATGTACTTTATAGACACTGCATTATGACCTAGATACGGAGGTTGTTATCCCAAGACAGGTTGAGGTCTTTCCATACCCATTGGTGGTCTTTGAGCTTGGGCCATATTAGGCTGATATCTCTACATGGGTTGTCCTTGTGGCCTCATGGGCACGTACTGAACATTCCCATCATACTTTGGTCTGAAGTAGCACTCATGGGTCTCATGGTTGGTCCATTTACCCTAGATTGCACACCATTTTTGTGGCATAATTGGTTGCCCTTGTGAAGGTATCCCTTGTCCTGGTCCTCTCATAGGTACTTTTGGCATTTTGTTTATCATGTCGTTCATCCTTTTAGCATATCTCATATGGCTCAGAGTGGTGCCGCAACAGCCGTTTCCACTTGTGCTAGTTTTGTGGATGTTGTCTTCTCGCTTTGGTTATCCTTAGGGACATCTTCTTTGTTGAAACTCTCGCAATTGTCCCCTAGGTCAATAGCATCAGACACACACGCTTCTAGGGTTGTATGCTTTTTACTATAGAGTATAGCATGAAATTATTTGTTTAGAAGTCCCTCCAGAAACAAAGATACAAGTCGTTCTTCTGCAGGTATATCCATCTCTGGGCATCTGGAAATGCATTGTTTCATTTGAGTTGGACAATCCCTAACAGACTCACCATGTTTCTATTTAAAGCTGTAGATTTGAGCTATCGTATTATGTTTGATCCCCGTTTTGGAACAAGCAACTACAAATCCTTGAGCTAATGTGTTCAAGTCCATGATTGACCTTGGTTTTAGAACCATGTCAATGCTTTTCTTTCTAATGTCATTCCAAACCCCTCGAGTTGAGTATGGAAATCGAATATACGCTCTGCTCTTAGCACTTGCTTAAAGCTTGTTAAGTGGTCGTATGGATCCTCTGATCCACTGTATTTTTTGACGCATTTTTGAAAATCAGCTAGTCTGACACGTCTGTTTGGTTCAACTCCAAGTCTTCTGAGAGTTGGTCATGTTCCAAGTCCTTCAAACCAGTCTGTTCGAAATAGTGACTCATGTAGCCCTGGACTGGCCTTAGTGTCACCCGATTTCCTACGTGATGAGGTGGTTTCTGGTTTCTTCACATTACTATCTCATAATCTCTCACGATGTTCATCTCTTGGAATTGTTTCTGGTCCTTGCCCCAATATCCAATCCCGTATGGAATACCCTTGGTATTTGGTTTGTTCTACATCCTCAGGAGTCACCATAACAAAGTTGTTGTTATAACAATCCCTAAACAGGTAAGTTGGTAGGTCCGTTGATCCCTTATCTTTGATCTTGAAGATATAGATGATCTTCATGGATGTTAATTGTCCTGGTTTGGCATGAAAAGTCCACAGAAGATCTTTTATGTATCTATGTTCCCAACAATAGACTCTGATCCGAAGATTATCCGTACCAAGCCGTTTCAAAGGCTTCAAGTCTACTTGACCGTATCCCTTGAATTCTAAAGTTTGTGGTCCTTCTTTTACTGACATATCTGGGATTATGGTGTTTACTTCTAACTCCCATTTGTCTATCACATCAGGGTTTTCAACTTGTAAATACTGAGTTCCGTTTTGATCCATGTACATTTTTCCTTGTTTATTTGCCCTAACCTCTTCTTCGAACTCAATACCATGGTCATCAATGCGAATAGCATACTCCTCGTTAGGGTCCAAGAAAACCTAGGCTCCATGACGGTTAGTATTGTAAAAAGATAGTATATGCTTATAGCGCACTGTTGTTAGCAACAAGCTAACGTGGACACCATTTTTCGGAGTTCTCCTTGTAAAAACAATTATTATTTTGATAAATCGGGAATATTGTAATTCCTGTTTTCTTGATAAACCTTGTAATTAATGAGCCGGGGCTACAAGCTTCTAGATTGTATCAGCCATTCAATTCCCAGCTTTGGTAAACTCCAGATTATTACTTTTGACCACCCAAAAACCTTGGCTAAGGTATAAAAGCCAATTTTTATAAGTTTTTTGGATAAGAAATACACAGCGTGAGCTAACGGCGCTCACTTCTCTCCTTCTCACACGTCCTACTCCCTCTCCAGTTGTCACATTGCGAATGCGTTTGTTGCATTGCAACCGCAAGTAAGAGCTCTACGCATTGACGTAAGCCATTCACAGTATTTTGTAGCTTTTGGCGTCGCCGACCCGCGGTCTAATTTCATCATAACTATGAATTTACACTTTTAAAATGAAAACTAAGCATAAGCAGGGGATTGGGGAATCATTGCTAAGCATTTAGATGCATTCTGGGTCAAAAATGACTAGGTCAAAAATCCACTGCTGTTAATAATTGCGATTTTGGAACTTGACCTAAAGTGGGGTTTGAGGCCATAGGCACGTGTGCTTAGGTCTTATAAATTTGTCCTAGAAGTTTCGTTACGTTTGGATGTCATTTGATGCTGTAACGGATGTGATTTACTTGCGATGAGCGATTGTCTTTTGGTGATTTCAGTCACTTGAGTGTAGCTTGTGATAGATGCGAGTTGTTAGATGTTTTCCAAGAGATTGACAACCTCTTGTAGCCTCTATGCACTAGTCGAGTCAGCTTCGTCCCATGGTTTGACAATTTAATCATGGTTCTCGCTAATATTGCAATAAGATAAGATGGTCAGGTTAGACATGCGTCCCACATTTGACGCCGCTGCCGAGGATCGAAGAGACCTAAACTAGGGAAAAACACGAGCGTCTTGTGTAATTGTCCTTTAACTTCCGCTAGGTTCGCTTAGAGTTCAAAACTCTCTTTTAGAAGCAGCATAGCTTAAGATTGTCCTCTTTTGCTGTGTAGAGGTAGCTTGGAAGTAATCGTACTTGCTGAGTACCTTTAGGATTGTAGGATTGTAGATTTAGATTAGCATTTGGAGAATGATTGGTAGACGAAACAAGTCTTAAGATCAAGACTCTGAAAAACATAAAAAACACAAGAAAACGAGTGTTTGTGGACACTTTCCACAACCCCATTGCATGAGAAACTGAGAGTAGGGTAAGTAGGATCCGAGGTGGATTTCATAGCATTGCTCTCTCTGAAAGAATCAAGTGTGAGTTGTTATGTAAGGTTGCAGAATTTCAGGTCTACGGCTAGAAATAACACGAAAAGACTCGATTTCACTCAATCCAACTGGGGAGTAAGCCTAAGAGTTGTCTGAACCAGTGGGTAAGCTCAAGGACACTTCGAGGTAAAAATTTCAAGAAGTTAACCAAAACTCAGATTATTTACTTTTTCTTGACTTTTTAGGCCAAACTAAGTTTTGACTTGATTCATAGGCTTAAAACACATCATAAAGGACTGTCCTTGAGAAATTTTTTTAAAAAGTGCTCATTTCAAGCCTCAAGTTAATAATCGCAATTATTAATTTTTTGCTCTACTTTGGCCAAGGCTCATACCATTGACTCGTTGCATTTGTACAAACAACTTTTGTAAAGGTCTAAGAGATTTGGATCACTAAACTGGCAAAAAATTGGGTGAAAACTAAAGTTTGTACTGACTTTTTGAATTTTGAGTGTGAATAGAGAAAAATATTATCCAAACTTGGTGAAAATTTATTCATAGGCTTATATGGAGGTGATAAACATGTGTATATGCTCAGTTGACCAAAAACTTGCAAAAATTTGACAATAGTAAATAATCGCGATTATTTACATCTGCCCTGTTTTTGAACTTTTTTGACCAAGTTGGCATACCACTAGATTATTTACCATATTGTAAAGCCCACAAATCAAATTTGGTAAGATTTGGATCACTGGAGTGAAAACTGTGACAAAAATTGCAAAGTTAGTCTACGGATAGATAATTGATGACCATTTGACCAACAATTGTTCAAACTTGATGAAAATCGGCTAGTGACCTTAACATAAGGTGCTTAATAGATCCGTGTCAAAGTTGGGACAAAAATTTGCAAAAAATTATCAAAAGTAAATAATCGCGATTATTTACGTTTGCTTCAAAACTTGGTGATTTTGCAAATTTGAGTATACCACAAGGTCAAGCACATCAATAGGACCCCACAAATCAATTTTGGTGAAATTTAGACCATAAAAGTGAGACTTAAGCCAGATTCTCGAAATCAGAGTCTGCAGACATAGAACAGTGGGTAAACTTGATATACAGCTTTAACAAGTTGTATACTTGCCATACCAATCCAAAAAGTGCAAAAAAGTGACAAAAGTAAATAATCATGATTATTTACTTATGCTATCCAGAGACTTCAAATTTGACTTTTGGGCTTACAGTGTTAGACCAGCATAAAATAAGGCCACTGGGAAATTTTGGGTTCAATTGGATCAAAATTGGTACAGATACACTCAGTATACAGATTGCAGATTAAACCTTTGATTTTGCTAAGCTGAATCTGAAAGTCAAAATTTTGACTTCCATAGCACGAATTGAAGCGAAATACAGAGACCAATCACTGGAGTTCTCAAGAGCTCTACTGTCCTTATAGAAAAATAGCTAATTTGACAAATTTTGTACAGGAATCAGGTTGCAGACGAGGAATCAGTGACTTGACAGAAAGTTGCAATCGAGTCAAGTGGAAATTGACTACAAGTCAATCTAAGGTGAGTACTCTGTCGAGGGCTTCATAAGTCTATATGAACCTTAGATTTGGTCGTGTAATAGGAAATCAAGGCCTATTTGGAGAAAACACAAGTAGAGTCTCCACTGAAGAGAGAATAAATCAAGGCAATTCCTTGCACACAATTCCTGAAGAAGTCTCGGAAACTTTTTCAGATTCAACATCCGAAATGTCTTCTTACTCGACTCACTCGGAAACTGGAACGACAATGCGCTACAAGCATATACTCTCTTTTTACAAGACTAACCGTCATGGAGCCTAGGTTTGCTTGGATCCTAACGAAGAAGAAGTTAGGGCCAACAAGCAAGGAAAAATGTACATGGATCAAAACGGAACTCAATATATACAGGTTGAAATCTTGATGTGATAGACAAATGGGGATTAGAAGTACACTATAATTCCAGATATGTCAGCAAAAGAAGGACCACCAACTTTGGGATTCGAGGGATACGATCAAGTAGACTTGAAGCCCTTGAAACGGCTTAGTACGGATAATCCTAGGATTGGAGTCTATTGTTGGGAAGATAAAAATATAAAAGATCTTTTGTGGACTTCTCATGCTAGATCAGGACAATTAACGGCCATGAAGATCATCTATATCTTCAAAATCAAAGATAAGGGATCTGTGGATCTACCAACTTACTTTTTTAGGGATTGTTATAACAACAACTTTGTTATGATGACTCCTGAGGAGGTAGAAAAAACCAAATACCAGGGGTATTCCATACAGGATTGGATATTGGGTCAAGGACCAGAAACCACTCCAAGAGACGATCATCGTGAGAGATCATCAGAGAGTAATGTGAAGAAACTAGAAACCACCTCATCACGGAGAAAAACGGGTGACACTAAGGCCAGTCCAAGGCTACATGAGTCACTATTTCCAACAGACCGGTTTGAAGGACTCAAAACAGGACCAACTCCTAGAATACCTGGAGTTGAACCAAATAGACGTGTCAGACCAATTGATTTCCAAAAATGGATCAGAAAATACAGTGGATCAGGGGATCCATATGACCACTTAGCAAGCTTCAAGCAAGGGCTAAGAGCAGAGCGTATATTCGACTTCCATACTCAATTCTAGGGGTTTGGAATGACATTAGAAGGAAAAGCTTTGACATGGTTCCAAAACATTCCACCAAGGTCAATCATGGATTTGAATACATTAGCTCAAGGATTTGTAGCTGCTTGTTCTAAAACGGGGATTAAACATAATACGGTAGCTCAAATCTATAGCTTCAAACAGAAACATGGTGAGTCTGCTAGGGATTGTGCAACTTGAATGAAACAATACATTGCCAGATGCCCAGAGATGGAGATACCTGCAGAGGAGCGACTTGTTTCATTGTTTTTGGAGGGACTGCTAAACAAAGAACTTCATGCTATACTCTATAGTAAAAAGCATACAACCCTAGAAGCGTGTGTGTCTGATGCTATCTACCTAGGAGACAATTGTGAGATCTTTAATGAAGAGGATGTCCCTAAGGATAACCAAAGTGAGAAGACTTTATCTACAAAACCAGCACAAATGAGAACGGCTGCCGTGGCACCACTCTCAACTATAGAAGATATGCTAAAAAGGATGAATGACATGATGAACAATATGCAAAAAACACCTATGAGAGGACCAGGACAGGGGATGTCCCCACAAGGACAACCAATTAGGCCACAAAAATGGTGTGCAATCGAGGATAAATGGACCAACCACAAGACCCACGAGTGCTACTTCAGACCAAAGTATGATGGGAATGTTCAGTACGTGCCCATGAGGCCACAAGGACAACCCATGTATAGATATCAGCCTAATATGGCTCAAGTTCAAAGACCACCAATGCGTATGGAGAGACCTCAACCTGTGTTGGGACAACAACCTCCTTATCCAGGACATAATGCGGTGCCTGTAAAGTACATGCACTCAGAAGTAGTCATAGATGAACAAGCATTAGTGCCTGTTACACCCTATGCAGAGCCTAGTCCATCTATAGTAATGGTAGAGGGAGATTGGTATAGTCCACACCCACCACCAATGGAGGAAACCATGACTTATGATCCACTAGAGCTCGCACCAATGTATTATGTAGCTAATCAAGGTGTCATACCTCCTATGGGAAGACCCATGATGAAGCCCAGAACAGGAAACTGTCATAATTGTGGTGCTGATAACCATTGGAAGAACGAATGTCCAGAGCCTGACAAAAACCTCAAACCAATTGAAGCCTATTGCATACAATGTTGCAAAAAGGGAGGACACTTTCTGGAAGATTGTCCTAAGAATCCTTTGAACAAGGAAAAAACTGTAGTCAATGTAGTCCAAGTAATGCCTAGTAGCTCATCAGAGAGAGAACCGATTGTTCCAATCAAGGTAATCACTAGAGCCCAGGCAAGGAAAAAGAAACACAATTCCTCTGATGATTTGGAGAACATGAAAGTTTCTTCCCAAAGAATCAAAAGGAGCAAAAGCAAAAGATATGAGATGAGAAAACAAAAACAACGAGTTGAAAACAAAGAGAAAGCAAAAATTCCAGCCCAGGACAAGTTGAAAGAGACTAGCAGTGAATTTAAGGAAACAACCGTGAAATCTGGAGGATCCTTTCTGGTTGAGAAAATTTTTGAGCCTATCAATGCCGCCTTGGAAGCCTACCAAGCAGGACTTAAAGCAGGCCAAAACATGGAAAAAAAATGGAAAAACTATCCATCTCCAGACATGGAAGCAGCTAAGCTGGAAGCTTATCAAAATTTATTAAGAATCACGCAAGAAATGCTGGATAAACAAAAACCCAATCTTGAAAGTGTTGCAAAACCGGAAGAGCTTGCAGTAGAAGAAACAAAAGCAAAATCCGATGTGGTGGCAGAACCCCACCTTGAAACAAATGAACCAGAGCTCATAGTGCCGGACATTGAGAATGCCTTAGATGGAATTCCATTCGTGGAGGAAGACTGGCCAGGACACTTATGGGAAAAGGTAAGGGAGATCAATGATGTGAGCTTAACTTTAAAGTCAGCTCCTATAGAGGAAGTCTGGTTGGATAACCTACCATCTGATATAAACATGGATATACAATCCTTGTATGGGGATTGCGGGTCAGAGGCTTCAAGAATATCTAAACCGATGACATTAAAAACATTACCTTCTTACTTGGGAGATAACGAAAATAAGTCTATCATTTGCAAAACCACTCAAGTCAAAAGAGCCAAACAAACCCTCGAAGTAGACAACATTCATTCAATCATGTCAACACCTATCCAATGCACTCTTACCTTGGGAGAACTTTTGAAACTCAGACCATACTTATGGAATGATTTACAGAAAACCCTAAAAAAGGTGGGTATAACGGGGTTAACCTCTAAGAATTTGGGAAACTCGAAAAATGAAACGGAATCCAAAGAGATACGATCAGTTCCTATGAACAAGGTCGGAGAATATTATGAAGGGGAAGAAGGAAACACTACCCTCCCAGTGAAATTTAATGACATTGAAACCATGGCAATACTGGATAGTGGAGCTGGCATAGCCATAGCCACTATTTAGCAGTATGGGAATCCTGGGGACAGTAACCATTAGACAAACGCGAATGAAATTGCAGTTGGCTGACAGACACATTGAAAGACCACTAGGAATGCTAGAAAAAGAGATAGTCAACTCTTGTGGAATTGAATATCAACAAACTTTTGCCATAGTAGACTTTGAAAAAAAACTCAACTATGAAATCATATTGGAAAGACCTTTCATGCGACAGGTACAGCTTATCCAAGATTGGGGAAACGACTATCTGTACTTAAAGCAGGTAGGATCTATAACAAGGGTCAATCTAAAGGACCACACTTATAGAGACGTCTTGAAAATACCCATCCAAGAGTTTGATTTAGTCTCTTCGGCTGAAACTAAACTTCCATCGTGGCTAAACAAAGACACTCCTATTTGAATGTGCGGAGCTTCAGAAAATGGAAGCTTAAGACGAGAGGAATGTATCCTAGAAAGGGACTGTACAGATGAAACCTGCATACCTGAACCCTTCCTAGAGCATTTATTCGATGTGAATACGTCTATGCCTACTCAATTTGCAATGAGGATGGCTACGACATAATTCCCATCCATATGATGTCAGTCCTTAACATCGAGAAAAACAAGGATGAGGAAACAAAGAATGAAAGCTCAACAAGTCTTTTCTAACCTCTATTACGATGCAACTGATGAGTTGGATGAACACTCAGCTACCTCCAAAGATTCCAGATCCAAAAAAGAACATACGAGAGCTCAACTACTCTTAAGGGGAAGGGAGGAAAAGTTTTTTCACTTTCCAAACCAGAAATCAAGAAGACAAAAATGGTATAGAAGAAAGAGGGACACTAAAATTATGAAAGCACGACCTATGCCATCAGTCTCCAGTAAAACACAATTCCTGATGCAGATAGATGCTAAATATTGTGTCAAGGAAAAAATAACTGGCAGATATCCTTCGAACGGAAACTCAAAAATGTCTCAGACCTCGAGAAAAACAAGGAAGGGTACTCAAGAAGAACATCAGGATAAAAAACCACTCATGACCAGGGTCGAGCGGAAAAAGAAATATCAAGAGTTGAAAAAATCTCTAAAGGAGATATACACCACCGAAATGGAAACCACGGAAGAGGATGGGAAGGATATAATGCATATTCCATCCCATTACAAAAAGTATACTCTCCAAGATTGGAAAATCATAATCGAACAACTTGTTAGGGAACTACGGAAACAAGGTGAGTCTTACAAAGTACCTGAAAACGCTAAAAGGGTAGACTTGGTTGAACCAGGAGAAGAGCCTAGGCCGGCTTACATTGCAAATGACCTAACAGAAGAAGAAGAGAAGCTTTTGTTAAGTTTGCTAAAGGAATATCGGGATATCTTTGCTTGGTCTTACAAAGATCTCAAGGGTGTTGATCCAGAAATCTACCAACATACCATACCCATCAGAGATGATGCGAAACCAAGTAGACAGAGACCATACACTAATAACGAAACATTTTCCAGAAAGATCAAAGAAGAGATTGAAAAACTAAAGGAAGCTAAATTCATTTACGAAATTGAACACACTGATTGGGTGTCCCCAATTGTGGTAGTACCTAAGAAGAATGGGAAATTACGAGTGTGCGTTAATCTCAAAAAAGTGAATGCAGCTACCATTAGAGACAACTTTCCTCTTCTGATAACTGAGCACGTTTTAGAACGAGTGGTAGGAAAAGAAGCTTACAGCTTCTTAGATGGCTTTTTGGGATACAATCAACTTTTGGTTGACCCAAAAGATCAACACAAAACTGCATTGCAACAGAATGGGGTATATTTGCCTATCGATATATGCCGTTTGGGTTAACTAATGCTCCAGCCACATTTAAGAGATTGATGAGCCATGCTTTCAAAGAGTATCTTTGGAAATTATTGGAATTATACATGGATGATTTATGCATATATTCGTCAATCCGAGCTTATCATTTTGAACACCTTAATTAGGTATTCGAGAAATGTAGACTTTACAGGATTTGCTTAAACCCGGAAAAGTGCACATTCATGGGAAGACAAGGGAAAATCCTGGGACATATAGTGTCTAAAAATGGAATAGCTACCGATATTGAAAAGATTCATGTCATTGCTGATTTGCCTAGACCAATAATAGTCAAAGGGGTACAAGCCTTCATGGGACATTGTGGATATTACCTACGGTTCATCTACATGTATGCTATAATTGCAAAACCATGTATAGCTTGATTACGCACTTTGAATGGACCGAGGCATGTGAAGCATCCTTCATGAAGCTTAAGCAAGCTCTCACCTCAGCTCCAATATTGAAAGCACCCAATTGGGATAAGGTATTCCACGTACATGTAGATGCTTCCAACTTTGCTATTGGTAGTATACTAGCCCAACTAAGAGATGGGAAAATTGACTTATTTATTTCTTATGCTAGCCGACAATTGAATATGGAAAAAAAGAATTACACCATCATTGAAAGAGAAGGACTAGGAATGATCTATGCCGTTAAAAAGTATAGACATTACCTATTGGCCAACAAGTTTGTGTTCTTTGTGGACCACCAAGCCAGTCTTCTCGAATTTGATTTCACTGTGGTTGTTAAAAAAGGCACTACACATCAACGAGTAGATTATTTGTCCAGGATTGTTTTAGGAGAATCACCTAAAGGGGTAGATGATGATCTACCAAATGCCTATTTGTTCTCCATGGAAATGATACCTAGATGGGTGAAAAAAATTGTGTCATTAATGAAAATAGCTCAAGTGGATTCACCATTCATATCACAGTTGATTTAATCGAGCAATCGGCTACGTATCAATTACTAGCTGGGAGGCTATATAAAAGAAATCGAGACGGAATATTGCTTTTATGCATTAATCCTGAAGAAAGAGATCAATACTTAAGTCAAGCACATGTTACCATAGTAGGACTTCACTTTGCGGAAGACCAAACTATGCAACGAATCTTAAGACTTGGAGTATTTTGGCCGACTATGAGGAGAGATGTTCGATCTTTTGTAAGAGATTGCCCTTAATGTCAGAAACAACAACCCACCTCATGTAACATTGTTTCAAATGTCACATGTTCCTAGGTGGAGTAATTATCTGGTTACTTACTTATCGAGCCGAACATTTCCTGAGGATATGAGTAAACGCCGACAAAGAGAAATTGAAACGGAAGCAAGAGACTATGCTCTTATTAGGAACCAATTGTATCGGAGAGGTAAGGATCAACATTTGCGTCTTTGTGCAAATGAAAACGAGTATATTCCGATTATAGAACAAGCACATGCTGGATTAGCTGGAGGTCGCTTTTCTAGTGAGACCACCACAAGAGCAATCTTGATGGCAGGCATATGGTGGCCAACACTTTTTGTAGATGCCAAAGAATATATTCGAAGGTGTGATGCTTGTCAACGAGCAAAAATGCCAACACGGGTAGACAGTATGCCCTTAAGACCAATGATGGTGGCTAGAGCCTTCGCAAAATGGGGTGTAGATTTTGTTGATCCAATACAGCCGCCTGCTTATAGAACCCAATCTCAATATATCATTGTAGCTACGGACTATTTGACCAAATGGGCCAAGGCTAAAGCGACTCAAAAGAATGATGCTAGAACCACTGCTGCATTCTTATATGAGTATGTATTCGTAAGGTATGGACTGCCAATAGAGATTGTCATTGATCGGGGAACTCATTTCCTCAACGAGGTTTTGCAAAACTACCTAAAAATGCCCTTATAATTCATCAACGAGGGAAAATTCACCGATAATATCTTTTCGATGAGTGTAAATAGTGTATATACTATCAGAAAATCGTCAAAAATAGTCCCTTTTTGGGTATTTTTCATCATTTTTGCTGATAGGAAGCCTTAAAAATGAAAAAATACGACAAAAAACAATAAAGCTGTGTTTTTAAAGGGATTTTCTTAATTACTAGATTTTCACTTTGCTTTTTTAAAACATTTTTCTATTTTCTTTTATTTTTTCAATAAAAAGGTCAAAAATTAATAATAAATAGCAGGGAAGCTCAGATGGAAAATTGGAAGACACGCTGGTGATCAGAAAGACAAGGCGGACAAGCACAAAAATTTTCAACGAAATTAGAAGATGGAAGCGGGGAGCCTAAATTAGGCGGCCAAGCCTACTTTTGCAAAATTCTTGCAGAATGAACTACAAAAATCCAATTTGGGAAATTTTTGAGCCTAACATAGATTTCACGGCCTAATAGGACTAACGGGGGAATCTGGGGAAATTTGGTTCGGGAAGTCCGGGTATAGATAGCCAGGGTAGGCTAAAAGCACCTCATTTCCACTTGGAGCTTTGTAGAGAGAGCATTTCGGCTTCTTTCGCGCGTCATTTCCGGAGCCTACAGTTGACCTTTTTCAGCATTGTCTCACACGAGACATGAGGGGAGCAATGCAAGCTGCGGAGAAGGCCAAAAAGAAGTTAAACCAAAAGGAGAAACTGCAAGAGCTGCCACCGTATCAACTTGACCCCGAGTCAGTAAAGGCAGCAAAGGCATCTTATCTTTCTAAAGAGCAATTAGAAGAACACCACACCACAGTCTTCACGGGAAAATTTAAGAGTGAAGAAGGGTATCCGGTGGAGTTGCAACTCTTGCCCAAAGAGGTTTATGATGTCGCAGCAAAGCCAGAAACCAAAGAGGCTAACCGCAGGTTGGGACTCCGACACTTCTATGAACAAGAGCCCTTCGGAGTAGACTTTCAGAAGGCTTACGAGCTTCTGTCCACCATCAAGGAAGACGAAACTGCCCAAATCTCAGACAGCCAAGGAAAAAAGGTAGAGGTTGTGATTACAAAGGAATAGTGGCAGAGGCACTCAGATTGCCCACTGAAGGGATGACCATGCAGGCAAGAGATAGGAAAATAGCGGGCACGTTTACAAAGGAAATAGATGCGGCTACATTTACCGATCTCATCCACAAGCAGGTGGAAGAGCCAACCCTTCTGTACCACCAACATTTCTATTTCCTAGCAAAAAGGCCACCAAGGTACACGAAACCAAATCACGTCGTGGCCACAAATTTTACACAAGTTCTGAAGTCAACCACCAGACAACCTATGGACAACGCGCAATATGTGTTAACAACATTAAAGGCCACCAAGAACGAGGGAAAGATAACCTACTTGGGTGCACCTGAAGTCTTGACCAGAATAGCCTATCATGCCATCGGCATGGCCGACAACCTACCACTTGCCCCGAATCAGAACACATGGATCTTGGCAGCTCCACCCTCTCCAAGATCTGGTAAGCGATTATATAAATCAGGTGATGAATCCGATGACAGTTCATCCGAGCAGCATAGCAGTGAAAGCTCTGACAACGAAGAAAAAAGAGCTAGGAGGGGAGAGATGAAGAGGAAAGCAGTGGTGCCCACCAAGAGGAGCCAGCTCAAAAGCAAGCAAGATTTGAAAGAGAAAAACAGGCGTATCAACGTACTAGGCAAGCGCAAGGAAAAGACCCAGAAAAGTGGGTACCTACCGGCTTGAAGGGACTTCGAATGAAACATCATTCGAGGAAAGAGGCTGAGGATCCCAAGGATCATTTAGAAAGAATGTACCAAGAGGTAGAGGCTTTGAAGCTGAAAGAGGCGGAAGAAGCGGCCAAGAAAGCTGAGGAAGCAGCAACTCAAGAGCAAGGCCATGCATCTCCCCGACCCACCTCACCGCCGTCGGAACAACAGGACCAGCCCATGCCCACTCCACCATCATCACCGCCAAGCCAAGAGACCACTGAAGAGGCCGAGATTGACAAGGAAAAAGAGTTCGAGTTCACCCACCAAAAGGAAGCTGAATCGACACTAGAACAGACAGCCGAGGACACTCACAAAGAGGCGGATGAAACTAAGCAAGATACAATAAAAGAGCAAACCACTACACATGAGGAAGTAACCAAAACTGAGAAGGTGGAAAGGCCTACAACCGTGGAAACGAAAAGTGTTGAGACCACACAAGTTGTTTCCACTCAGCCAGAAACTGCTGAAGTTTCAAAACCTCAGGATGGCAAAGGAGAAGCAACCACCTCTATAGAAACACCAGCAATAACAACACAACAAGAAGCAACACAAGAGGCTGCAGGCACATCCGAACTAGCAAGACAAGAGGAGTGGCTAGCTCAAGACTGAAGCAGAACAACATCAAATAGCACGAGACAGCCAACAAAAGGAAATGGAGGAGTTGGGTGACCTCATGACTAAGCTATCTAATGCCTGCAAAGTGAAAGATGAGCAGTTGACAAAAGTGACAAATGAACTTCTCACCACCTCTCTGTCCGCTCAAAAGATTCAAGTACAATTAGATGTAGCAAACGCATCACTGCAGTATTCGGAACAAAGGATGAATGAATGATTAAGAGAAAATTCAGTCGTGGCCTCGATCAAGGGAACAGATGAAGTGTATAAAGCACTTGAAAGGAAAAATAGAGATTTAGAGTTGGAGTTGAAACTGGAGCAGTCACAACACAGAGACCTGGCGCTCATGCGGGTCCAAAGAGAGGAGGAGCTCCTTAAAGAGATTGCTGAATTGAAAAGAGTAAACCAACTCCTCAGAGATGGAAAACCAGATATATAGGAGGAGGCACGCACTTTAGAGCCGCTCCAGGTGGAAATCCCCTCGGTCTCATTTGCTGACTTTGAGACGTAGTCTACAGCAAGAGCCGAGTGGGGGAGAAGATTTTCAAATCCAAGTCACAGAGGAAGACACAATGTCGATGGTCCAACTGTCAAAGGCTGAAGAAGATGCACTAAAGGAGAAGATCGCCTTGGAGGTAGATGAGCAGTGGAAGGCAGCTATGCGTTCGAAGTAGAGATTTTTACACTCTGTCAACGTCACACAACTCACTCCCAATCAAATCAATGCTCAATGGCACCAACAATCCCTGCCATACCCTCGCAGCCCTCAGAGGAAGTTCTTTATGGCTTTTACGCCCAATGCATGTTTCTACCCTTGCACAATATGCTAGCTTTTGAGGAGGCCTTCTACACTGGCTTTTTCACTTAGCGAACGAAGATATTTGCACCGGTGATAAGCAACCTCACAACCAAATTTGTAGGCTACTCGACAATAGAACTCAGAAACAAAGTCACCATCCAATTTTTGCGAGTGCCAGACAAAGAATGCAAAATCAAATATGAAAAAGCACTGGAAGCACTGAAGGACCGCCTCGCCCGCTGTCAACCCGAAGATTACTTCAGCCCATAAAGCTATGTCAAGGAACGACACAGGCGAGGAGGGGGGGAATGTTAGCACCAAGCTAACGTGGACACCATTTTTCGGAGTTCTCCTTGTAAAAACAATTATTATTTTGATAAATCAGAAATATTATAACTCCTGTTTTCTCAATAAACCTTGTAATTAATGAGCCGGGGCTACAAGCTTCCAGATTGTATCAGCCATTCAATTCCCAGTTTTGGTAGAACTCCAGATTATTACTTTTGACCACCCAAAAACCTTGGCTAAGGTATAAAAGCCAATTTTTAGTAGTTTTTTATAAGTTTTTTGGATAAGAAATACACAGCGTGAGCTAACAGCGCTCACTTCTCTCCTTCTCGCGCGTACTACTCCCTCTCCGGTTGTCACATTGCGAATGCGTTTGTTGCATTGCACCCGCAAGTAAGAGGTCTACGCATTGACGTAAGCCATTCACAGTATTTCGTAGCTTTTGGTGTCGCCGACCCATGGCCTAATTCATCATAACTAGGAATTTACACTTTTACAATGAAAACTAAGCATAGGCGGGGTATTGGGGCATCATTGATAAGCATTTAGATGCATTCTAGGTCGAAAACAACTAGGTCAAAAATCCACTGCTGTTAATAATTGCGATTTTGGAACTTGACCTAAAGTGGGGTTTGAGGCCATAGGCATGTGTGCTTAGGTCTTATAAACTTGTCCTAGAAGTTTCGTTACATTTGGATGTCATTTGATGCTATAACGGATGTGATTTGCTTGCCGATAAGCGATTGGCTTTTGGTGATTTCAGTCACTTAAGTGTAGCTTGAGATAGATGCGAGTTGTTAGATGTTTTCGAAGAGATTGAAAACCTCTTGTAGCCTCTATGCACTAGTCGAGTCAGCTTCGTCCCATGGTTTGATAAATTAATCGTGGTTCTCGCTAATACTACAATAAGATAGGATTGTAAGGTTAGACATGCATCCCACAACTGTCGTCCCGGTTTCCGAGTGAGTCGAGTAAGAAGACATTTAGGATGTTGAATCTGAAAAAGTGTCTGAGACTTCTTCAGGGATTGTGTGCAAGGAATTGCCTTGATTCATGCTTTCTTTGGTGGATACTCTAATGGAGGTTTCTCCGAATATGCCCTGATTTCCTAGTACACGACCAGATCTAAGGTTCATATAAACTTATGAAGCCCTGGATAGAGTACTCACCTTTGGATTGACTTGTCGTCAATTTCCACTTGATTCAATTGCAACTTTATGTCAAGCCACTGATTCCTCGTCTGCAACCTGATTCCTGTACAAATTTGATCAAGTTAGCTATTCTTCTATAAGAACAGTAGAGTTTTTGCTATTCTTGTAATTGGTCTTTGTGTATCACTTCAAATCGAGCTATGAGAGTCAAAATTTGACTCTCAAATTCGACTTTAGCAAAACTCAAAGATTTGATCTGCAACCTGAAAACTAAGTGTACATGTATCAATTTTGATATGATTGAACCCAAAATTGCCCTGTGGCTTTATATTATGTTGGTCTATTACTATATAAGTTCAAAAGGAAAAAATGATGTCTCTGGATAGCAGAAGTAAATAATCGCGATTATTTACTTTTGTGAGTTTTTTGCACTTTTTTATTGGTTTGGCAAGTATACAACTTGCTAAAGTCCCTGGACAAGTTTAGACAAAATATGATCAAGTTTATCGACTGTTTGGTGTTCGCAGACTTTGATTTCAAGAATCTAGCTTAAGTCTCACTTTTGGGATCCAAATCTCACCAAAATGGATTAGTGAGGTCTACTTGATGTGCTTGACCTTGTGGTCTACTCAACTTTGCAAAATCATCAATTTTTGAAGCAAATGTAAATAATCGCGATTATTTACTCCAACTATATTTTCGCAAGTTTTTGCCCCAACTTTGACACAGATCTATTAAGCACTTTAAGTTAAGGTCACTAACCAAGTTTCATCAAGTTTGGACAATTTTTAGTCAAGTGGTCATCAATTATCTGTCCGCAGACTAACTTTGCACTTTTAGTCACAATTTTCAATCCAGTGATCCAAATCTTACCAAATTTGGTTTGTGGCCTTATTACAACATGGTAAAACTAGTGGTATGCTGACTGGATCAAAAAAGTTGAAAAATAGGGTAGATATAAATAATCGCGATTATTTACTTCTGACAATTTTTTGTAAATTTTTTATCAACTGAGCATGTACACATGTTTATCACATCAATATAGCCTATGAATCAAAGTTCAACAAGTGTGGATAAATTTTCCCCTAATTTATACTCAAGATTCAAACAGTCAGTACAAACTTTAGTTTTTATCCAATTTTTTGTCAGTTTAGTGATCCAAATCTCCTGGGCCTTTACAAAAGTTGTTTGTACACATGCAATGAGTCAATGGTATGAACCTTGGCCAATTTAGAGCAGAAAGTTAATAATTGCGATTATTAACTTTAGGCTTGAAATGAACACGTTTTTGCAATTTTTTCAAAGACAGTCTTTATATGAGCTATTTTAAGCCTATGAATCAAGTCAAAACTTAATTTGACCTAAAATATCAAGAAAAATTAAATAATCTGAATTTTGGTCAACTCTTGAAATTTTTTACCTCGAAGTGTCTTTGAGCTTACCAACTCGTTCAGACAACTCTTAGGCTTACTCTCTAGTCGGATTGAGTGGATTCGAGTCTTTTCGAGTTATTTCTAGCCGTAGACCTAAAATTATGCAACTTCCAATAACAACTCACACTTGATTCTTTCGTAGAGAGCAATGTTCTAAAATCCCCTCGGATCCTACTTACCCTACTCCTAGATTCTCATGTAATGAGGTTGTGGAAAGTGTCCACAAACACTCGTTTTTTTGTGTTTTTTATGTTTTTCAGAGCCTTGATCTTAAGACTTGTCTCGTCTACCAATCATTCTCCAAATCCTGATCTAAATCTACAATCCTACAGTCCTAAAGGTACTCAGCAAGTACGATTACTTCCAAGCTACCTCTACCCAGCAAAAGACCACGATCTTAAGCTATGCGGTGTCTAAAAGAAAGTTTTGAACTCTAGGCGAACCTAAAGGAAGTTAAAGGACAACTACACAAGACGCTCGTGTTTTTCCATAGTTTAGGTCTCTTCGATCCCCGGCAACGGCGCCAAATGTGGGACGCATGTCTAACTTCACCATCCTATCTTATTGCAGTATTAGCGAGAACCACAATTAATTTGTCAAACCATGGGATGAAGCTAACTCGACTAGTGCATAGAGGCTACAAGAGGTTGTCAATCTCTCGGAAAACAACTAACAACTCGCATCTAACTCAAGCTACACTCAAGTGACTGAAATCACCAAAAGCTAATCGCTCATCGGCAAGCAAATCACATCCGTTATAGCATCAAATGACATTCAAACGTAACAAAACTTCTAGGACAAGTTTATAAGACCTAAGCACACATGCTTATGGTCTCAAATCCCACTTTAGGTCAAGTTCCAAAATTGCGATTATTCACAGCAGTGGATTTTTGACCTAGTCGTTTTCGATCCAGAATGCATCTAAATGCTTAGCAATGATGACCCAATACCCCGCCTATGCTTAGTTTTCTATTTAAAAGTGTAAATTTCTAGTTATGATGAAATTAGGCCGTGGGTCAGTGACGCCAAAAGCTACGAAATACTGTGAATGGATTATATCAATGCTAGAGCTCTTACCTGCGGTTGCAATGTAACAAACACAATCGCAATGTGACAACCGGAGAGGGAGTAGGAAGCGCGAGAAGGAGAGAAGTGAGCGTCGTTAGTTCACGCTCTGTATTTCTTATCCAAAAACTTATAAAAAACTTACCAAAAATGGCTTTTATACCTTAGCCAAGGTTTTTACGTGGTCAAAACTAATAATCTGGAGTTCTACCAAAGTTGGGTAATGACTGGCTGATACAATTTGGAAGCTTGTAGACCCGGTTCATTAATTACAAAGTTTATCCGAGAAAATAGGAGTTAGAATATTCTCGATTTATCAAAATAATAAATGTTTTACAAGGAGAACTCTGAAAAAATGGTGTCCGTGTTAGCTTGCTGCTAACACATGGAAACAAGTTTAAAGTTGAGTCTACATGATGCTGGCGATCCTGCTGATGTCACTCTTTTCCAAACTGCTGTTGGCTGCCTCATTTATGTATGCAACACGAGGCCAAATATTCAGTTTGCAATCTCACACGTCAGTAGATTTATGCATAGCCCAGGGTCTAAGCATTATTGGGGTATAAAGCCTAATGTGGTCGCCCAGGTAAGTGGGCGGGCCGCCAGGTATGTACACATATTCTTTTGTAAAAAACCTAATAAGAACTCACTATGCTCTATACATTACAGTAGAGCGAGTTCAACATATCGTCGTGCTCTTCTTCTCGCACTCTCTCTCTCTCTCTCGTCGCACTTCCGCTCGTACTCCTTCAACTGGTATCAGAGCTCAGATTGAGGCTCGGGGCAGCATTTGTAGGTAGCCAGAGTCACCTGCTCAGATTGGAGTGAGATTCGACAGGCGAAGACACGGCCCCAAATCTTGTGGGTATGCCCAAAGGGCTCGATGTTCTCTGAATTTCATTCTGAGGTCATCTCGGCCACCGTTCGGCTTCGACAAAGGTCTGCGCAGGCCATTTTCGACTACGTGGTCTCGACGGGTGCAGATCAGACTCTGCAAATTTGGGGTTTTCGGCCTACGACTGTAGGTGCTGAGGATATCGACACTCCCAGAGTGTTGATTTGTGGCTGTCTACACATCGAAGGACGGCTCACAGTTCTTGGAGGCGTGTCACATACAACACGGGTGTATCTACACACAGACTGTAGGCAACATCCACTAGTTCATCAGGTAGCTTGTGTTTGATGCTTGATATTCTAGACTTCATCCTGACATTGTAGGTACTTCCACATGGGATGTATTGTCAGAGATGATGTATGTCTGTTGAGGGTTTGCTGGTTGTGAGTCACGCAGCAAACAACCGCCGCAGCGGTTACAGCATATAGTGGGAAATTTGTGGATGTATGACTTTGTGGGAAGTCTATGTACTGTCAGATTTACTGTAGCCTTTGTTGAGGGTCGAGTGAGGTTTTATTGAGCTGGGGGATTCTCGAATCTTGAGATCCTTTCGGTGATACAGGTCTTGGAGCGATCCCTCGAGCACCCTTAGATAGGCAGCTAGGATGTATTGACTGTGAGTTAGACAGTTGGGATTGCATCTTTGCTTTACTGCCGTTTAGGCATTGTCACAGTCTATGCTTACAGGACAGTGACAGGACAGTGAGAGACAGTACAGGTGCAGGACAGGTTTACCCGCAGCTTACAGTGTCAGAGAGACAATGTTTTTTGAGCTGTTTTTTGGTCTGTTTTTAGTACACCAGAGCCATTTTACAAAGGAGACTCTGCCAAAATTTTTGTAGAATCTGAAGCTTTCTTGGTTCATTTGATAGGTTGATATTGGTTCAGAGGTTAGTTTACAGGGGAAACTCTGCCGAATTTTTCCCAGGAAAGTAAACTACTGTGAAGTGTAGCTATGGCTGGATCACAGGACACTGCTCTTTACAATATCAAGAAGCTGGATGGAACCAATTTCCCATTGTGGAAGAAGCAGATTTGGCACGTGTTGGTACAAAAGAAGCAGATAAAACCTATAAAGCTCAAGGGGATAAAACCAGAAGATATGGACGAAGATGAATGGAGCGAAATGGATGAATTGGCACTTTCTACCATTATGCTAACTTTGGCAGAAAGCGTTTACTTCAATGTAGCAGACGAGATGTCGGCTTATCAAGCATGGTTAAAACTGAGTGATCGTTATGAGAAGCAGAGTGCAGCTTCACAGGTATACTGGCTTAAGAAGCTTGTTGACTTGAAGATGAAAGAAGGGACACCTATGTCCAATCATCTGATGAATTCAACACAATCTACAGTCAGTTGTCAGCTCAAGGTGTCAAGTTTGATGAACCTGTTAGAGCTATGTTCCTGTTGATCACATTTCCGGAAAGTTGGGACACTTTTCGCACAGCTTTGAGTAATTCTGCACCTCCAGATGGTTTGAACATAGCAGGTGTAGAAGGAAGTCTGCTTACTGAAGAAACCAATAGAAAGACAATGGACAAAGGCAAAGGAACAGCCTTAGTTGTCAGGGGAAGGACCAAAGAAAAGTACAAAGGTGGAAAGAGGAATCAGTCTCGTAGCAAGTCCCGCAGTGCTAAAGGCAAGAGTGACATAGAATGCTACCATTGTGGCAAAAAGGGTCACATGAAAAGAGACTGCAGAGAATGGAAAGCAGAAAAAGGCAAAGAGAAAGCTGAAGACCATGGTGAGAAGAACAAGTCCTCAGTGAAGATTCAAGAAATAAATGTGACTAACACTGTTGCAGAGGATGACAGTCTAGTGTCAGGAGACATCTACTTCTTGAAGAATACAATGGACTCAGCTCTTCTTACAGCATCTGATGGAAATGCACTGGGTGACTGGATTATAGACTCAGGGGCATCACTTCATGTGTCTCCAAACAAGGAGTGGTTTACCTCTTATGTGACCACTAAAGATCATGTTCGGCTAGGCAATGGGCAGACATGTGAGATCTTAGGTGTTGGAGATGTTCAATTGAAGTTTCAGAATGTCTCTTCTTTCACGCTGAAGAATGTGAGACATGTTCCCGCAATTACAAAGAGCTTGATCAGCACAGGTTTACTTGATGATGCTGGCTACGTCACCACTTTTGGACAAAACATGTGGAAGATATCCAAGGGTTCTATGACAGTAGCACATGGAGTAAAGTCTGGAGGACTTTACATGATTTATGTATCAAATGTCTCTAAAAATGTAATCAATGTAACTGAGCAGCCGAACGTTTCTTTGTGGCATAGCCGGTTAGGACATATGTCCAAGAAGGGAATGAAAATCTTGTCTCGTTCTGGTTATTTGCCTGGCTTTTCATTTAATGATTTTGAATTCTGTGAACATTGTCTGTATGGTAAGTAAACACAGCAGCCATATAAGCATAGAAGTAGTAGAAGAGATACACAGTAGGCACTTGTTCATAGTGATTTGTGTGGACCTATGCCTAACCTATCTCTAGGGGGAGCTTCTTACTTTATGACATTTATAGATGATTACTCGAGGAAAGTATGGGTTTACTTTCTCAAGCACAAGGATGAAGCGTTTAGTGTTTTCAAAACGTTTGTGACACTTGTGGAGAATCAGAGTGGCAAGAAGCTTAAATGCTTACGCACTGACAATGGTGGAGAGTATGTTTCAAAGGCCTTTCAGGACTTTTGTGAGTCAAAAGGTATAAAACGTGAACTTACTGCTCCTTACAATCCTCCTCAAAATGGTGTTGCTGAGAGGATGAATAGGACCATACAAGAGAAGGTCAGAAGTATGTTGTCTAATGCACATCTGCCAAATGGGTTTTGGGCTGAAGCTGTATCAACAGCTATTCATCTTGTAAATAGATCTCCTAGCAAGGTTTTGCAGAAGGATTCAGTGCCAGAGATGGTATGGTCAAGCAAAATGCCCTCATACAAGCATCTCAGAGTCTTTGGCTGTGAGGCATATACTCACGTTCCAAAGGAATTTAGGAACAAACTTGAGCCAAAGAGTAGAAAGTGCATCTTCCTAGGCTATGGTAATTCTGGTGAGATAGGGTACAGACTTTGGGATCCCGAATCCAGAAAGGTTGTCCGCAGCAATGATGTTCACTTTAATGAATCCAAATATCATTCTAAACCAGAGAGGGTTGAGGAGATTAGAAGAGTTGTCTTCCAAGAAGATGGACCTGCACGTGCAAGACAAAATGTCAGGGCTCAAGAGGAGCAAGGACAGGATAGAGTGGAACCACAGGTCGTGGCTGAGCCTGAGCCACCTATTGTGCGTAGATCTGGACGTGTCATGCAACCTCCTGATAGGTTTGTTCCATCTATGAACTATGTCATGTTGACTGATTGCAATGAGCCTTCATGTTACAAGGAAGCAGTGCAAATGAAGGACTCCGGGAATTGGCAATTGGCCATGCAGTCAGAGATGACATCTCTGCATAAAAACAAGACATGGAAACTAGTTAAATTACCACAGGGCAAAAAGGCTCTACCTTGTAAATGGGTTTACAGGTATAAGATCACCGCTCATGATAGTCAGCCAAAGTACAAAGCAAGGCTTGTTGCCAAGGGCTTTAAGAAAGAACAAGGCATTGACTTTGATGAAGTCTTCTCTCCGGTGGTCAAGATGACTACATTGAGATGCTTTCTTGCATTGGTTGCCATATTAGATTTGGTGTTGCACCAAATGGATGTCAAGACAGCGTTCTTGCATGGTGATTTAGATGTGGAAATTTACATGCAACAGCCAGAAGGGTTTGTTGAGAAAGGCAAGGAAGATTGGGTATGCCAGTTGTTAAAGAGTCTTTATGGCTTAAAACAATCACCGAGGGCATGGTACCATAAATTCCACAAATTTATGCTTTCTCAAGGCTACAAATGTAGTGAGTTCGATCACTGTCTATATACAAAGAAGGCTAAGGATGGTAGTTGGCAGATCCTTATTTTGTATGTGGATGACATGTTGATTGCTGGCAAGCACTTGGAAGAAATTTCAGCTTTGAAGTCAAAGATGGAAAAATCGTTTGACATGAAAGACATGGGTGAGGCAAGTCATATACTTGGTATGCGCATTGAGAGAGACAGGTCAAAGAAGTTGATTTGGTTATCTCAAACAGAGTATATTGACAAGGTTTTGCAACGTTTCAATATGGAGAAGGGAAAGAAACTGTGCGTTCCATTGCCACCATATGTGAAACTTAGCAAACAAGATTGTCCTGTGTCTGAGGAAGAACAGGCTGAAATGGATAAGATTCCATATGCGTCTGCAGTGGGTAGTTTGATGTATGCAATGATTGCTACTCGCCCATACATTGCATTTGCAGTGGGTGTAGTAAGTCGATACATGTCAAACCCAGGCAAGAAACATTGGGAGGCAGTGAAAGGAATATTGAGATACCTGAAAGCTACAAAGAGGATGCGTATATGCTATGGGAGTTAGGAGCTAAGTGTAAAGGGTTTTACAGACTCAGATTATGCAGGTGACTTAGACAACCGAAGGTCTACATCGGGGTATGTCTTTACATTGGCTGGTGGAGCAGTATCATGGCGTTCTAGATTACAAGATTGTGTTACTCAGTCTACTACAGAGGCTGAATATGTTGCAGCATCAGAGGCATGCAAAGAATCAATTTGGCTTAATCGACTAGTAACAGATTTGGGAATCAAAGAAGAGATGCCTGTGTTATATTGAGATAGTCAAAGTGCTATACAATTGGCTCGCAATCCAGTTTATCACTCAAAGACAAAGCATGTGGATGTGAAGTATCATTTCATCAAGGAAATGCTCGAGGATAAGAAACTTCAGCTTGTCAAAGTTCACATCACAGAAAATCTTGCTGATCTACTTACAAAAGGACTTCCCTCAGAGAGCTTTGCGCATTTTCGCAAGCAGTTAGGTGTAGGGTAGTACATCACTTCTCTACATCTCTTGTATATTAGCTTGTATAGTAGCTTCTCTCACACTTTAAGTACCACATTGGACTTTAAGTGGGAGGTTGTTGGGGTATAAAGCCCAATGTGGTCACCCAGGTAAGTGGGCGGGCCGCCATGTATGTACACATATTCTTTTGTAAAAACCTAATAAGAACTCACTATGCTCTACACATTACAGTAGAGCGAGTTCACCATATCGTCGTGCTCTTCTTCTCGCACTCTCTCTCGCGTCGCACTTCCGCTCGTACTCCTTCAAGCTTTGGCAGGCTGTCAAGAGAATTTTCCGCTACCTTAGTGGCACTTTACATCTTGGCTTATTTTATCCCAAGGGGAAATCATTGCCGCCAAACTTACATGCTTTTTCGGACTCAGATTGGGCTGGTTGTTTTGACACGCGAGTGTCCACAAGTGGTTTTTGTTTCATGCTTAGCAGTTCATGTATACCATGGCTGAGCAAGAAACAATCTAATGTGGCCACTTTGAGTTGTGAGGCTGTGTACAGGGCAGTCTTCACAGCTACGGTTGAGTGTGTATGGGTTAGACGTCTTATGTCTCATTTGGGTGTTGGATAGGACACTGCCAACACTATCTACACTGACAGTCAAAGCGCATTGGCAATTGCGAGGAACCCAGTTTTTCATGCTTACACAAAGCACATTGAGGTGCATTACCACTATGTCAGGGAGAGGCTCTCAGCAAAAGAGATCAGCTTGGCTTATGTGCCAACACAGGACAACCTTGCAGATCTTTTCACAAAGGCATTGTTTCGTGAGAAGCTTGAAGCTTTCCGCAAAGCTTTGCGCTTACTCCCCTTTGTGGACTGATCATTTCCTCAGGGCATGGCACTTCCCTTTACTCATGTGCCAGCTCTCGTTCACCGCATCACTCCAGGGGGGATTTGTTACCATATACATGTGGTAGTGATGTGTGTGAACACACGAGGACCGCCGGGGCATTTTTTCCCTCTTTAGGAGGTTTTCCCCCCCAAGCATTGTATGTACACCCATCACTCTAGGGCTATCTATCTTTCCATTGCACACTAAGTAACACACTCTCTATTGTGTGCCTTGAGATTCCTTCATCTTCTCCAAGCTGTGTGCATTTCTCTGCAACCCTAATTCCAACATCTCTCTCTCTCTCTCTCTCTCTCTCTCTCTCTCTCTCTCTCTCTCTCACACACACACACACACACACACACACACACACACAAAATTTATTACAACTAAAAATATTGCCTTCTTGAGGCCACTCTAAAAATTATACTTTGTAAATTAGAGTAGCCAAAGGGGAAATGTCCTACCATAGACTTATGTTAGCATCCACAAAACGTGAAATTCAAAGTCCTAGAAAATAAAAAAAAATCCTTGATGAGATTGATCATCTTGTGTCTATTTAGCAACAACCAATTATGCAAACTTTATTTTCTCTTGGCCATTGCTTTTGATTCTTTACTTGTACGAGTTCCAACAATACCAAATTATCTAGGCTCCATAGCTTTAGGGGTTCTATCTATAGAATCAATAAGTTAGTTAGAAATACTTAATTTTTTGATCTATTTATCTCCATATTTTTTTTCAAAGTGCTCAGATGAGCTTGAATTGCTTAAAAACAGCAAAGTTACAAAGACCCCAGACATATCCTTTGCATAGATACATGAGAGGTGACCCGACCAACGTTACATGTTTACCTTATTTCACGACTGCTATCTATCTCCAATTCTTTCATTGTCTGGATTGCTCTTCTAGTCAAATTCCTTTCTCCTTCACTAAGCTCAATGAAGTGACTTGCTACTCCATCAAAATATTTTCCACCAGCACAATGTTCAAGTTTGTTTCTACTACTGAAATTTTTCCAAGAAGCTACCATCTTCCTAGCACTATAATTTTGATATAGTTGGAAGCAGCAGTCTTCCAACTCTAGGTATCATTAGCCTTGATTTGAGTTCTTTTATTCTAGCCTTACGGCGTATATTTTACATTGTAATCGTGTTTTTCATTGACACTCTTCACCCACAATCTCTTAGACAACAAGCTATGGGATCCCTAGCACATCTCCATGACTAACAAATTTAAAGGCTAGATTTGATTCTATGATACCTATTTTTTTCAAAGCAGGCTCTCACAGTATATTAACTCCAAAAATTGGTTGGCATTGTTTCATGACCTTGAGATCTAATTGTATAATAGACAGTTTTCCATAGAACTTTAAAATTTTTGGATCAAATGCAAAGGCGTTCTCCTCCTTCTTACGTTCTCTTATGAAGCATTTGCATGTAGGTAGCTCACAACTAAGCTTGTGGATTCTCTTCCATATGTTCACGTATACTTCCTCTTCAATATTTGTACTTGTATCAAACAATGTGGAGATTCCTATAACGAGATAGAGAAGAAGAGAGCTTAAAACTCTTGCAATCGCGCGCACGCACGCACACACACACACACACACACACACACACACACACACTTGTCTAGACGAGATAGTTTATTCTTACCCTTAGTTGGATAGAGCTCTATACGATTTGGCCCACCCACACAAGCTTTCTTTAAAGAAAGTTAGGCTTTTACACGGCCGACTCTCCCTCTCTCTCACAAAAACTATCACTCTTACTAAACCCAGGACTGCAGCTTTGTATGCAGTCATGGTATACTTTGGGCATTTAGCTAGCTTCTCTTTGCTTGCTTTAGCTCATATTATATGTTACACACATTATCATAATTTCCTATAGCATTGTGTTTATGAAAGATCTTGAATTTTTGGTTGTTACCTTGTTCGGTTTTTTCAACGTTGCTTCATACTTTTTTATGATAATATAAATTGATTTGATTGTAAGGAAGTACCTTTTAGCAAGAGGTTATGGCTTGGGATAGACAACATGGGACAATTGGTTTATATTTTCTTCTACTTTGAAAACATTGAGCTAGTTTTCTCTTCATAACGATAGCCTTAATAGTCAAGGGAGGGTCTCTTTTGAGATGGCCGTTACTGGATTTTTTGAAATTTTGTTCGAAATACAAACAAAATACTGTCAAATTTTACACAAATGGAAGTCTATGTGATTACTAGTAAAGCTACTTAACCTCTGCTTAGTGGGGAGTTTCTTTGTAAATTCTGACACAGGTAACAAGAGAAAAGGGTTTTGACACATATCCTCCCATTTAATGCCAGTGTTTTTGGTGCATATGATTACGTTTTTAAACATTATTTACTTGATCTGTGCTTAGTTGTCAATTAATTTGTAATTTTGGACACCAATAACAAGGGGAAGGGGTCATTGATACATGTCTTCCCAAGTAATTCCAGTCCTGATGGGCTTGTGGATTTTGGATGGTGGCAGGTAAGAGGTTCCTTCCTTGGGATTACAACGACAATTGCAACTATAATAGAAGATCACTCATCATTCAATTATTTTTATGATTGATAGATAGCCCTTGTATACACTTTTTTGATAAGTTTATATATTTACAAATAATACAATAATTGTCCATGTCAAGTCTAAATGTCAATTGTAGTTTTATCTCTGTCATTTTTTAAGATTACGTTTTAGCTAATGTAAACATAGTTTCTGGTTATTATATACACATGGTCTGGTCTCTAGTCCCATTGTATGATTCAATAGTTTTTGAAATCAAACTATTGTTAGATAATCAATCTTAAACACACACATACTTGTTTCTAGCTAGATTTTGGTCAGGTTAGCACCATGCAATGGGCCTAGATTAGCTATATATTTTGACTTGACCCACCTAGTCCAAGTGGATGGGTTGGGGAGTGGATGGGTTGGGGCCAGGGCTCCTAATCTAGTCAAGCACACATAACATATAGTTCTTTTACCTTTGATTGGTAGTTTCTCAAAGACTATCTAACCCTCTTACACATTTATCATGCTAGTTCAAAAAGAGGGGCTGGGACCTTTAGGTCTACAATATGGGTATTGGACGATTCCATATAGAAATGTTGGAAACTATTTTCTTTAGCGTATATCAATTTAGCTATAGTGGACAATGGTAAGAGATTCTTTCTTACTTAGTACTTGACAAAGTATACTTGATTGGACGATTTTTCTATGAATGTGATTCTTATATAAAATTCCTATTGGAACCACTTTACCAGATTGGTAACCTTCCTACTTACGTTAAATAGCCCTTTAAACACTTAATACTATTTACTTGGATGTTTTTATCACACATTTTTTCACACTTGATTGGGGTAGGGTTCCACATAGTGGGCCCTATCTCCCGTGATGTGGACCTTCTCCTCAGGGATGGAGGAGGGCCACAGACACACACACACACACACACACACACACATGTCACTTTCATATACGGCTTACTGTCTTGAGAATGGATACTTGCTAATATTTAACACTACATGTATAGTAGGTATAAGTCAAAAAGGTTTTAAGAAGGACATGGATAATAATTGAAAGGTTTGTTAACACCTGTAATACAAAACTAATGAATTTTTTGTCTTGTTTATATGGATGTAGGTAAGGACTCTATCTTAACTTAGGATCTTTTTGGCTAAGCTGTTGTCCATTATTGTCAAACTTGGCCTCTTTCAATTTAAACTAAGTTTTTTTTTACTATCTTATTCTAAAAAACACTAGAATGATACCTCATTCTCACTATGATGTACAAAAATGAATCAAAGTCCGAGTTGTTTTTGTGCTAATCTTTGTCCTTTATATAAAGACAGCTATCTTTTGAACTGTTATATTCTTTTGTGTATAAGTATAAGTCTAAAAACAACAACACACACGTCCTAAACACAAGGTTCTCCCAGAAAGCTGGAAAACTAGGACATTGGCTTTGAAGATTTTTATCTACAGACTGTGATGGATCCATTGTCTATAGTTCCTCGTTAGGTTGCACGTGGTCTGTCCTTGTATATAGATCAGATTCTTGCTCACAAGTATTGTAGGCTTTGACTCTGCTGGTTTTAGGTTGTAAGTTAATCCAAAATTACTTACCCGTATGTAATTGTTTTGATTCTTATGATTTTAGGAACATTTTACCTATAAACAAACTACTCTTGGATGGGCGGTGCGATTGAGGACTATCCATAGAAATTGTTTAAAGCGTGGAAAACTTCTATGATTGACTATGAATGGAATCCATACTATTCTCTACTTGCTAACAAAGCCTTAAAAATTTGACTAGAGCATAGGGCGGAAACACACACACACACACACACACACACACACACACACACACACACACACACACACACGTGTCACTTTCATATGTGGCATGCTATTTTGAGAATGTATACTTGCTGATATTTAACACTACATGGATGGTAGCTATAAGTTAAAAAGGTTTTAAGTAGAACATTAATAACAAATGATAGGTTTGTTGACACCTATAATACATATTCAAGGCTAACAGATCTATTGTCTTGTTTATATGGATGCAGGTGAGGACACTATCTTTACTTAGGATCTTTTTAGCTAAGCTGTTATCCATCACTGTTGAACTTGGCATCTTTTATTTCAAAATAAGTTGTTTTTGACTATCTTATGTAGAAAACACTAAAATGATACCTCATTCTCACTATAATATACAAACATGAATCAAACACTGGGTTGTTTTTGTGCTAATCTTTATCCTTTGTCAAAAGCCAGCTTTTGAATTGTTATTGTCTTTTGTATATAAATATAAGTCTAAAAACAACAACACACACACACACACACACATAATTACTTATATAGCTAGCATTTTTCTCTAGAATACCTATCAACTATGATCAAAACCCTAGGCTCACTCTCATATAGCTTGGCATTAATTAAAAAAACCAAAAAAAATCCTTCTTTTCTTTCCCCCTATGCGCACCCACCCATTATACTAAGCTCAAAGAAAGTGACATTCATGCATCTTACATGTGGACAACTAGCCACTCAAGATGAGGGGGTTTCTTGCCTGTTTTCCTCTTGGCTACCCTTAGATACTCCCACCGTGTGAGGTTCTCCTTATAGAGGATGCATTGTGGAGATAACCTAGTAATTGTAAAAAAAGTGGGAAATAACTTCTCTCCCGTGATGAGGCTGGCTTCACACCCTGAATATTGGCTTGTGTCTCTCTCCCTTGCCGTGTTACTAGCTCATAGGAAGCTCTGTACACCGTGAACTTGAGATACAAGCACCTGCCCCCCTTGAAGGCGGTTGCATTTGTAACCTTGATGAGAATGGAACCCTGTCATATTGGTCATATCATGATGGGAGTTACTGCTCGCAATATGCCATGATTGTTCAAGCTCGACCTGCTTCTATTCAAACACGTGAGGCCGCTTTTTGCCTCCTCTCACTTAGCCTTGAGTGTGTTTGATAGTGTGTGATTTTAAAAGAGAGGATTGTGCGCATTGCTGCTTGCTGTGGTGATATGGAGTTCACAATGCAACCCACGTAGGTTTGTACCTGGCTTAAATTCATTCTTGTACTTTTATACGTTGATCTCTCTATGGTGCTCTATCAAAAGGGTTGTTCTGTGGTGATGTAAAGACACACAGGAGGATGATTTGTGATAACTGCCTGGAGGTTTGGTAAACTCAGCTTGATAAGGCCCATATATTAGCTAGATTAGCCTCAGAATGCTTATAACATCACCTTACTAAGGCTGCTGATAATATTTTTGGACAGTGTTGATGATGGTATAAAGGTAAATAGCACCGTCTTTTGATGGCTTTCTTTAGCTCTGTGTATGTATGATGACACTTGGAGGGATTGACTGTTAGGGAATAATGACGGATACATCACCACGAGGGGTAGGAACAAAAAGGCACTGGGTATGATGACAAATTGGGTGTATGGTTGTTCTGTTCCTACCCTGCTTTTTGACAATATTGCGCACTATGGTATTTGATTTTGTGGTCAATTAGGTTTTGCATTTAGTGTATGTTCTCACATCACTTGCATAAATTTTCTAGAAAACTGAACGAGTTGATACAAAAAGTGCATGGCGTCGCCATTATGCGCATACCAGGGTGTTTTAGATTTGGTTTTTCTAGCTGAGCGAACCATGAACTTAATATTTTGTAATGGAATTTGCCTATTCAATTTGAGAATAGCGGAATTTAATGAGAGTACTTTCAAGAAATGATTTTGTGAGCATAGCGGGTAGACATAATTGAAGATAGCAACATAATCATAGCAATTAGTTAACTTGGCATAGACAATACTTTTGCAAGAGAGAGAGTTTAGAGAACATGACAACAATTGAGGACCGGATTTATGTGGAGCCGGTCCCCCCTCCAATAGGCATTTGTATTATGATTTCTCCCATAAAGAGAGACTTGTTACAATACAGTCTTTGTGTTCCTTGTGACCTAGGTGATGCCATGAAGATGGAAGGCTTCATGCACCACAAACATAACATAAACTTGAAGAAATCTTTAACTATCCCAAGCCTCAGTCCCAAGACCTCAAACACCTTCGAAGGTGGAGAGAGCTAGCAGGGAATGAGGGTAGGGAAGAGGAAGAAGAAACATTTCGTAGGAGAAAGAATTAGTTCCTCACTTATCATACTCTTGTTGCTAGCATACATAATAGCATAGTAATGAAGAAGAAGGATATGGCAAGCTTAAGCATTGAAGCATGGCTCTTGGTTGGATTTGCACTCCATAGCCAAGAGTGTTGGTGTAGGCTCTCAACCTCTACTTGCTTGGAGAGGGAGCTCTTGCACTTTGCATATCACACAATGAGAGTGCTTGTGAGTGTGTGTGGGTGAGTATACCCCCTAGGCACCCCCCTAGCTTGCTTGGGTCGACCCCCCCTTGTAGCTCATGCCTGAAGCTCATTGGACCCCTCCAGGCCTAGCCAATCACAAGCAAGAGCCATTACAAGCAACATGGGTAGCCTTGGGACAAGTGTCCCCCTTTCCCCTTTGAGAGAGAGGACTTGATAAATGCTAAAACAATTAGATAATTCATGTAATTTATCATTGGACCCCTTTTGAAGCCTAGCCAATAGGCTTCAAGCAACACATGAAGGTAACATGGGTAGGGGCCTGACATGTGTTCTTGCTGCCTCTTCAAGTTGGGCTTCCCTTGTGTGTGTGAGTGGGTGTTCTCTCTCTAGCCCCTAGGAAAAGGGCTCGCCCCCCCTCTTGTAGGAATGCTTTTGACTTTTAGGTGATCAAGCACCTTACTCACCAAGCATGACAAAGCACTTGAACTAGGGGGTGTTCCCACAAGCATCTCAGGCAAGCTTCTCAAGGCACCTCAAGTACTTTAATCATGCAGCAAGTCAAGCACCTCAAGCATGGAGCCAGTCAAGCACCTCAAGCATCTTAATCAAGCACCTCAAGCATGAAAAACACCTCAAGCATGACAAGCACCTCGAGCTTGGGCCGGATTCCCACCTCAAGCTCAGCCCTAGCTTACTTAAGGTCAAAGGACTTTTACACACATTTATTGGAGGTCTTCAATGAAGCTAACCCTAAGGTCTTATGCTCCATTGGTTAGCCTTGCTCTTTGATAGACCATCTCCCTTTTGGGCCCCTTTACCATTGGCCCCGTGTTGAGATAGATCTATAAGCACATACCTATATCTTAACACTTGTTCCCGTTTATTCTCCCACATTAAGTGATCAATTTAATATGAGAAAATCATTTGGGTTAGTTAGATATTAGATTTTATGACATTACCTCTCTCTTGAAATCATAGTCATCCTCGACTATGAGGTAGAAAAGATAAAGTCTTAGTCATTAGTCAATCGTACTTAGCGGGTAAAGGATCCCTTTTTACCCTATGACATCTTTCCAAGATAGATGACTAATCCATTTGGTGCTTGGGAGACATAGCTGTCGCAAGCATGTCTTCTCTTTAGTCCATTTTATTCTCCCAAAGTAGAGTGACAAATTCTACTTGGTGTTTGAGAGACGTCGTCATCACAAACATGATTCTAAGCATGCATACTAGTTAAATTTTGTGCACAATTAAAAAGAGGACTAGTCATATAAGACAAAAACATGAGTTATTTAAAAGAAATTTGTACATTTGCTTACTCTAATGTAGCATTGTAAGCATTGACAAGGTTCATACTATCCTTAAGTTGTACTCCTTGCATCCATTTAGCATCTTCAAAAGGATAATTTTTGAACTTAATAAGATACCGTCGGATAATCTTACCATGTCGTAGTACCTTGTCTTCATGCCGAAGGATAGCTTCGGGTTGTAGCACCTCTTCTTGGTCTTCAACTTCGGGAGGGTCTTCAATAATTGGTTCAATTGGTGGCTCTCCTTTGTAGGGCTTAAGTAAGCTTACATGAAAGGCATTGTGTATAAGCCAATGGTTGGGCAACTTGAGTTGATAAGCCGTCTCATTGATAGGCTTCAAGATTTGGAAAGGACCATAGTATCTTTTTGCTAGTTTAGCATAATACTTTTGATGGCCCGTAGGATTTTTGCCCGTCGTTTGCCTTAATCGAGCCTTAGGAAACTTGAGTAAGACCCAATCATTTTCTTTGAACATTAAGGCTCCTCTGTGCTTATCATCAGCAGCTTTTTGCCTTTGTTGAGAGATGGCTATAGCCTCCCTAATCTTTTGAAAAGATTCTTGTAGGTCACGGCTATACTCATCGACGGCGAAGATTTTCCCATGTACTTTCAGTAGCAAGGGACTTTTAGGTCTTCCTTCTATGATCTCGAAAGGTGCTTTGCCCGTAGAAGTATGTACAGTATTATTGTAGGCATACTCTACTAGCGGTAAATACTTTTCCCATTGTGAGCGTTGATCTACTTCGGTAACATAAGTCTTGAGTAGATCGAGTATCGTAAGATTGGCTATCTCACTTTGGCCATCCGATTGTGGGTGATAGGCCGAAGAGAAATTCAATCTTGTTCCTAGATTTTCAAAGAGACCTTTCCAGAAATTACTGGTCATTCTAGGATCTCTATCTGACACGATGGATGTGGGTAATCCATGGTGTTTGAAAATCTGAGATATGAAGAGAGTTGCCATTTGATGTGCCTTAATAGTCTTTTTGACAGGAATAAAATATGCTTGCTTGCTAAACCTGTCGACTATTGTCCATATTCCTGTATTCCCATGGATAGACTTGGGTAATCCAAAGATGAAATCCATGGATATACTCTCCCATGGTGAATTTGGAATAGGCAATGGCTGGAGTAATCCAGGTTGCTTCCCTCTATCATACTTGGTCTTTTGGCATACTACACATTTTGAAACATACTCTTGTATGTCCACTTTCATGGTAGGCCAATAGAAATACGTCTCTACTCCTCGGAGAGTAGGTTGAATACCTCTATGCCCTGCATATGGAGGAGCATGGGATTCATACATAACCTTCTCACGAAGGGAATGGGTAACACATAGCCTATTGCCGTGAAGAAGATAACCATCCTGCAAGGTGAATGGTTCCTCTTTCTTCCCCAAAGCAAGGGCTGACATTATGTCTCTAAAGTCAGGGTTAGTAGCATACTCATCTATCATAGAGGATAGATCATTGTGAGTAGCTATAGACACCGCATTAACTTTTGGTCGTCGTGAAAGTGCATCGGCAACTTGATTGTGCTTACCAGCTATGTGAGCAATATGAAAATTAAATTGCGAAAGAAATTTGCCCACCTCATTTGTTTGTCAGAAAGCTTGGTTTGCGTCATGAAATACTTGAGACTTTGGTGGTCGGTTCGTAGGATAAATGGAGTCCCCAATAGGTAGTGCTTCCATGTGTCTAGGGCATGTAGAACAGCTAAAAGATCTTTCTCATAAATGCCCAAGACTCGTTCATCACCATTGAGCCTTCGGCTCTCATATGCTATGGCATGCCCTTCTTGAAGCAAAACCGCTCCAAGGCAATCACCACAAGCATCACATTGGACCTCAAAGGGCTTTGAGAGATCCGGAAGCACGAGGACTGGTTGGGAAGTAAGCTTCTCTTTGAGTTTTTCAAAAGCATTTTGCTCCTTAGCAGTCCATACAAACTTAACGTTCTTCTTGGTTAAGTCGTGTAGTGGTCCTGCCACTTGAGAAAATTTTGCTATGAAGCGTCTATAGTATGCACACATACCAATAAAGCTTCTTAGCTCATGTAGATTCCTTGGGTTAGGCCATGATTTTATTACCTCTAACTTTGATGGATCCATACGAATACCATCGTGAGAGATAATATGGCCTAGATATTGAATCTCTTGAAGGAAGAATTCACTTTTCTTTTGGTTGAGAAAAAGTTTGTTCTCCCTCAAGGCTTGAAAAATCACTTGGAGATGTTGCTTATGTTCCTCCAAAGACTTGGAGTAGATGATGATATCATCGAAGAACACTCCAGTGAATTTTCGATATGGTCTAAAAATTTTCTCCATCAAACGATTGAACCTAGCTGGTGCATTAGTCAAGCCAAAAGGCATGACTAGATATTCATAAAGACCAAATGTTGTGCGAAACGCGGTCTTTAAGATATCCTCATCCACTATCCTTATTTGATGATAGCCACTCTTAAGGTCAATCCTACTGAAGTAGGTAGAGCCTTGTAGCTTATCAAACAGATCTTCTACCCGAGGTACGGGAAATCTGTTTTTAATAGTGATATGGTTTAGTGCTCGATAGTCCACACACATACGGTATGTACCATCTTTCTTTTGCACTAAAAGGACTGGAGAACAAAAGGGAGAGGAACTAGGCCTCACCATCCCTTTGTCTACCAGCTCTTGTACTTGCCTCATGATCTCCTCTTGTTGAGCTTGTGAGACTCGATAAGGAGGTTTGTTAGGAGGTGAGCTTCCTGGAAGGAGCTCAATACGATGGTCATCATCCCCTCGTTTTGGAGGTAGTTCCATAGGGATATCATCGATGAACACATCTTGGAATCCTTTTAGAAAAGTAGACAAGTCTAACTCTTCTTGATTCCTATCATTTTCATTTGATGAAACATTATTAGCTTTTAGAGACTCTTTGACATAAATCATGTACGCAGAAACTGAGCTCTTCATTGATTTATCAAAAGAAAGAGGATTTACAAGTGGAATAGTGCGACCACGCTCACTAGCATCTACATACATGTTCTTTCCCCTGTAGGTGAAGTAAATTCTCCTTTCAGGGAACTTCATGTTGGCAGCCATGCGATCAAACCATGGTGCCCCTAGGATAACATCCTGATGTTGGAGGGGAGAGATGAAGAAGTCTTCTTTGTCGACATAGCTTTGGACATGAAGCCTCAACTTCCCAATCAAGGGAGTAACGGAGGCTTGTTGTCCCTTGAAAGCTGCATCAGCTGTTACTATATCTCCCATCTCAAAAGCTTGAATGCCCAACTTGGTGGCCAACTCTATTGATATGAAGTTGAGAGTAGAGCCAGGGTCAAACAAGATGAAGGCATCATGCTCTCGTACCTTTCCCCAAGCATAGGAGAGTGATGATCCTTTGCAATGAGCATCCTCTTTTGGAGCTTCGATGGTGGAAGCCCTAGGAGTCTCATTGCGAGTATTCTTCTTGGGGCAAGAACGATAGCCATGTCCTTGCTCCCCACACTTGAAACACTTATGGTCCTTGCGAAAAGCTTCAAGCTCTTCAGGAGAGAGTTTGTTTTTACCTTTGTAAACTCCCTTCTCCTTGGACCGATTGTTGTTGTTGTTGTTGGAAGTGCCTTGGGAATTATTTTGAGCATTGGATTTCCCCTTTGCATCATTTTTATCTTTGTTTTCCATGGGCTTGACATTACGTCTAGCCCCTTGATGGAAATTGATGCGTGAAGCAACCATGGTGTGGTGGATTACTTCGGTAATAGTACCGGGCCGTTGAGAGTTGATATATTCGGCCATCTCTTCAGGTAATCCGCACAGAATTGCTGTCTTTGCTCGGCAAAGTCTATCTTTTGAAAGACAGTAGCTTTGAGATGTAAATCCCAAAACTTATCTACATACTTGTTGATAGACTCATGAGAGAGGAGCTTCAAGCCGCGCCATTCGGTAAGAACTTTATCTTTAGTATCGCTTGGAAGAAATTGCTTCATGATGGAAACTCGTAGAGTTTTCCATGTCTTTGGGGCTTCTCCATTGCCACGAAGGCTAGCCCACCATTGACGAGCTGATTTTTGGAAGTGCATAGCTACATGGCGTAGCTTGGAGGACTCTGTGAAGCCCTCGTCCCCAAAGGCCGCATCAAATTGCTGGATGAAGGCCAACACTTTGTCGGTAGCACCAAAGGTGCCATCGTAGGTGAGAAAAGAGATACTCTTTCCTCCCTCCTTGAACTTCTTTAGCTTTTGTGACCTTCGCCATGCAGGAAATGATTTGCGATGCCCTCCCCTCTTGTATTCTCTAGGAGAATAGCCATAACTTTCATCGGAAGAGAAGGAAGGTGAAGAAGAAGGAGAAGAGGGTGACCTCTTCCTAGCCCTTTTCTTCCTTTGTTTCCTCTCTTGCCTTTGAGAGTGATGAGGAGAAGGACTATGGGTTTCTCTTTTCCTCTTGGGAGGAGTAGGCGATCGTCTAGACCGCCTTCTTCGTGGAGCCACATCTTCAGAAGAACTTAGACTTTCATTGCTTTCTTTCTCTTTGGATTCCTCCTCTCGAATGGGAGAGAGTCTTCTTTTGGGGGTCTCTTCAAGAGGCCTCCTAAGCTCTCTCTCCTCTTGGAGAGGAAGGGAAATTCCATAGGCACGAAGTTGTTGAGTAACTTCGGCTTGCAAGGTAGGGTTGCCCATAGCTTGTTGCAACCTAGTCACAAGATAATTCACAAACATGGGAGCATCATCATTAGCACCTTCATGTGCAAAATCAAAGCTATCAATGTTCATTCTACTCTCTTGATTATTGTCAGCCATGTTAACAAAATTTTATGTATGTACTTAGTGTATGCTTTGGCAATTCAAAACCTTAGTTTCCACTCCTCTTAGCCTTTGAAAATCGGCTCTTAAGTATCTACACCCACGGCTCAAAGTGGTTAATTATAGAGAGTAGAGGAGTAGGTCTAACATAGCAGAGTTGCCAAGGGCTAGCTCCTTTCGGACTTCTTATGGCTCAATAATGGTAAAGCCGTAGGCAAGTCTAAAAAGACTCCATTATTAAGTCCAAAGCTCCCGAGGTGTGCACCATCCCCCACATAGTGGGCTTAACAAAACCGGTATTAGATCCCAGCTCCACTTACTCTATTATAATTAACAACATCAACCATTTATAGGCTACTTAAGGACCTCTCTTCTTAAGCAAGAAAAGAGAAACCAAATGCTCTGATACCAATGTAATGGAATTTGCCTATTCAATTTGAGAATAGCGGAATTTAATGAGAGTACTTTCAAGAAATGATTTTGTGAGCATAGCGGGTAGACATAATTGAAGATAGCAACATAATCATAGCAATTAGTTAACTTGGCATAGACAATACTTTTGCAAGAGAGAGAGTTTAGAGAACATGACAACAATTGAGGACCGGATTTATGTGGAGCCGGTCCCCCCTCCAATAGGCATTTGTATTATGATTTCTCCCATAAAGAGAGACTTGTTACAATACAGTCTTTGTGTTCCTTGTGACCTAGGTGATGCCATGAAGATGGAAGGCTTCATGCACCACAAACATAACATAAACTTGAAGAAAGCTTTAACTATCCCAAGCCTCAGTCCCAAGACCTCAAACACCTTCGAAGGTGGAGAGAGCTAGCAGGGAATGAGGGTAGGGAAGAGGAAGAAGAAACATTCCGTAGGAGAAAGAATTAGTTCCTCACTTATCATACTCTTGTTGCTAGCATACATAATAGCATAGTAATGAAGAAGAAGGATATGGCAAGCTTAAGCATTGAAGCATGGCTCTTGGTTGGATTTGCACTCCATAGCCAAGAGTGTTGGTGTAGGCTCTCAACCTCTACTTGCTTGGAGAGGGAGCTCTTGCACTTTGCATATCACACAATGAGAGTGCTTGTGAGTGTGTGTGGGTGAGTATACCCCCTAGGCACCCCCCTAGCTTGCTTGGGTCGACCCCCCCTTGTAGCTCATGCCTGAAGCTCATTGGACCCCTCCAGGCCTAGCCAATCACAAGCAAGAGCCATTACAAGCAACATGGGTAGCCTTGGGACAAGTGTCCCCCTTTCCCCTTTGAGAGAGAGGACTTGATAAATGCTAAAACAATTAGATAATTCATGTAATTTATCATTGGACCCCTTTTGAAGCCTAGCCAATAGGCTTCAAGCAACACATGAAGGTAACATGGGTAGGGGCCTGACATGTGTTCTTGCTGCCTCTTCAAGTTGGGCTTCCCTTGTGTGTGTGAGTGGGTGTTCTCTCTCTAGCCCCTAGGAAAAGGGCTCGCCCCCCCTCTTGTAGGAATGCTTTTGACTTTTAGGTGATCAAGCACCTTACTCACCAAGCATGACAAAGCACTTGAACTAGGGGGTGTTCCCACAAGCATCTCAGGCAAGCTTCTCAAGGCACCTCAAGTACTTTAATCATGCAGCAAGTCAAGCACCTCAAGCATGGAGCCAGTCAAGCACCTCAAGCATCTTAATCAAGCACCTCAAGCATGAAAAACACCTCAAGCATGACAAGCACCTCGAGCTTGGGCCGGATTCCCACCTCAAGCTCAGCCCTAGCTTACTTAAGGTCAAAGGACTTTTACACACATTTATTGGAGGTCTTCAATGAAGCTAACCCTAAGGTCTTATGCTCCATTGGTTAGCCTTGCTCTTTGATAGACCATCTCCCTTTTGGGCCCCTTTACCATTGGCCCCGTGTTGAGATAGATCTATAAGCACATACCTATATCTTAACACTTGCTCCCGTTTATTCTCCCACATTAAGTGATCAATTTAATATGAGAAAATCATTTGGGTTAGTTAGATATTAGATTTTATGACAATATTTACACCTTACCACACATATATAGCATCTATACAAATAGTGGTTTTTTAGGCTACTACGGTTGATATTTTTGCAGGAGGTTAAAAAAAAGGGGGGGGGGGGGGGGGGGGGGGGGGTGTTGGTTTGAAACCTCGTTCTTTAATCACCCATATTAATTGTTTGATTTGATTTCATGTCTGTGATTTCATGTCTTAGGCGAAATTTTAAACGAATGGAAGGGTTTTTTTGAAATAACCACATGCACCTTGTCTTAATAAAAAATTATCTTACTTTGGCTACTGCATTAGAAGATTTTACTCAAATCTAAAGGATTGTTGGTAAGTTACAAAAAGGCTAAAACTTGGGGAATTAGTACACTTGGTTTAGAAGGGGCGGTGGACTTCTGATCAGAATGATATGTATGCTATTATCTATTTAAGATTTTTTTTTTTTAAGGGGGGGATAGATAGAAAACATACTTATAAATACTTTTATAAATCTTTGGGAAAATAAACCTTTTTTGTGTAAAAAAGAACCTCAAAGAACTGGATTACATGAACACTGTGGACAGGGGTTTTTTAAGTGAAAAAAGCTATAAGCTGGACATGGATAACAAGTGATATAGTCCATTGACACTTGTACAACACATCCAAGTCTAACGTATTTGTTGTCTTGTTTGGATGGATGCAAGTGAGGAATCTATCCTTTCTTGGATTTTTTTTTGGCTTAAAGAAAATGTATGTCCATGACTACACTTGCTCCTACTACTTGGGAAGTACTTCTATTATCAGTTTATACTAGAATGAGGCTTCATTCTTGTAAGCCATGTACAAAGATAATTCTAAGACTGAGTTGTTTTTGTACTAATTATTGGTTTTCTCTAAATCCACCTATCTTTTGAATGTTAAAGTTCAATTATGTCTTATTATTTAAGTAAAAACAGCTACATACACTTTTTTGTACATAAGTACTATCTTTAATACAACATTACACACACACACACACACACACACACACACACACACACACACACACACATTTATGGGTTACATCTCATACACACTCATATTCTCAGTTGCAATGTGTTCCTACACACACATATATCCTTTACCCACACACTTAAAATTTGATGTTAATCACTGAACTTAGATTTCTACCAGAGGGAGGTAATTAATGGATATTGTGGCCTATTTGATAAATTTTATAAGACACATGTTGTTATAAATTTATCGGCTAGTATTTTTCCTTCATTGTGGTGGATTCTCTTTATTCCCCAAATCCCAAAGATATATTATGGGTACCAATGCTAGTACATCCCTCCTGCTAATTTGCAACTTATTCTATTATATAGTGTTTATTGCTTTTTGGTGCAAAAACCATACCTTGCGTAGCCTCTTTATGTGCAACCATTTCCAACAAGACTCACAACATAGATGGTATTGTTGCCTGTTTAACATGTAAAGAGTGATGAGCTCTTTATGTAGCTTTCTTGCTTTATGCCATTGCATATTGCCTACCTTAAGTATATACCTTGGTTGGGGGGGGGGGAGGATGTCACTATATGTAAAACGTACATATCATGTGCATTCAATGACTATTTATAAAACCCCTTAGCTCTAAATTTTGTCCAGTAAAAGGAACCCTTTTCTTAGTCATCTGTATTTTTTTTTTCACAAACACTTTCTCAACACCCTTCTGTATGTGAAAATGTGAGAAAATATATATAAAAATAATCTCTAAAAAATAATAAATATGTATAAGGTCCTCAAAAGACTAGGAAAACTATTAACATTATTTATAATCACCTATAATCTCACTTGGATCTGAAGTAATAATCTTTTGATCACAAGCTAAAATAAATTTAAAAAGAATTAAAAGAAACACACTTTGCAATTAATCGATGGATACAAGTGACAATTTCATAGAAATGGTTTTGAGAATGGATACTCGTGGTTATCTTTTACTACTTGGATGGTAGGTATAAGTAAAAAAAGTTTTAAGTAGGACATGGATAACAAATGATAGGGTTTGTCAACACTTGTAATATGTAATCAATGCTAACAAATATGTTGATTGGTTCACGTAGATGAAGGTGATGAATCTATCTTTACTTAGGATCTTTTTGGCTTAGCTATTGTCCGTCATTGATGTACGTGATCCCTTTTACTCTAGAGTCAATTATTCCTGATTATCCTTTGTACAAAAACACTAGAATGATACCTCATTCTTTTCGTCTACTTTGAAAACATTGAGCTAGATTCATCTTCGTAATGATATCCTTAATCCTCAAGGGAGGGTCTCTTATGAGATGGCTATTATTAGATTTTTTGAAATTTTGTCCGAAATACAAACAAAATGCTGTCCCATTTTTTCCAAATGGAAGTCTATGTGATTAAAAGGTACTTGACCTCTACTTAGAGGAGCGTTTCTTTCTAAATTCTGACACGGGTAACAAGAGAAAATGGTTTTTGACACATATCTACCCATGTAATGCTAGTGTTTTTGATACATATTATTACGTTTTTAAACATTATTTACTTGATCTCTGCTTAGTTGTGTGTTTATTTGTAATTTTTGACATCGATAACAAGGGGAAGGGGTCATTGACACATGTCTTCCCAAGTAATTCCAGTCCTGATGGGCTTGTGTTTTTTGGATGGTGGCAGGTAAGAGGTTCATTCCTTGGGATTACAACGACAATTGCAACAATAATAGAAGATCACCCATCGTTCAATTATTTTTATGTTGATAAATAGCCCCTGTATACGCTTCTTTCATAAGTTTACATATTCACAAATAATACAATATATGTCAATGTCAAGTCTAAATGTCAATTGAAGTTTTATCTATATTATTTTTCAAGATTACTTCTTAGCTAATGTAAACATACTTTTTGGTTATTATATACACACAATCGGTCTCTAGTCCCATTGTATGGTTCAATAGTTTGTGAAATCAAACTATTGTTAGATAACCAATCTTAAACACACACACACACACACACACACACACAAAAGCATGTACACATTCATCCGAGCCTTAATTGGTGCTATTGAGGGATGTCGGCTACTCACACTCTTTTCTCTGGTTTGCTTAAGACATGTATGGCATTAACAAACGAAGTTCAAGTCATTTTTTCATATCTTTAAAGTAAAATGCTTTTTTAGTGCAATTTTTTTCAAAGAAAATGTACTTCAGGTTCTAGCAAGGGTGTCATATGAGTGGTCAATTTGAGAATATTACTACATATTTCAATATATTGGTAGGTTTTTTCTGAGCAATATCTAAAGTTATGTCAATTTCTTGAAACACAAATACAAGAAAGTGAACTTTAAATAATTTTTTTCATATGACAACTTGGCTCTCACTTATACCACAATGATGTATGGTATAACTGTTGCCCTATTAGTTGAACATTTTACACTCCATTTTGATCATGCTTTTAGCAAGCTAAGTACACACACATTTCAATAAACTCTTATAAATTATTTTCGTAGCTCCACTCTTACCTACTTAAAATTGATCAAACGATGTCAATTTGCGAAGTTGTACATGATGTTTATCACATTACTTAAACAAAAAAATGATTAAACCACTATTTTTAAAAACAAGGAACCTCTCTCTCTCTCTCTCTCTCTCTCTCTCTCTCTCACACTCTCACACACACACACACACACACACACACACACACACACACAAACAAAAAAATGATTAAACCACTATTTTTAAAAACAAGGAACCACTCTCTCTCTCTCTCTCTCTCTCTCTCTCTCTCACACACACACACACACACACACACACACACATAACTTGATTGATAATGAAACTTTGTTTTCAAGGGCATATATAATGCATGCTTAAGGAAATGGAACGTTTCTATTTTTCACAACAAGAAAGTTGACTGCCAAGATGTCAATTGACACTAGCCAAAAGAAGGTTGACTTTATTAACAAAAAACTAGCTATAGCTAGAGCCACATTAATCAGTGGTAAATAGAATCACACTAGACCATACCTCCCCCACAAAGCAAAAAAACTTAAAAATAAGTAATCACTGGTAGGTTAGAGATGTGTAGTTTTTGATACGACATCAATAACATGTAGTGAGACAATTGTGTACATGTCTTCCCACATTAACATTGAATGTTCTAACAGTCTCATTTTTGTGGATGGTGGAAGGTACCTTATCTCACCCTCATCAAATTGCACGGGCCTCAAATCTATGCAATGGACATTTATGGTTGTATGCAGATATGGAATGTAGTTTTGAAATAATGTAATGGTTTTTACATAATAAAAAGCGTCATAATGTTTGTTGTCCTTATTTTTTTCTTGATTTCCAATTGTTCAAACAATTCAACACAATGTCATTGGCAATTGTAAGGCCTGATATTAAATTATAAATACTAATCTATAAGTCTAAATTGGAGTATGGTTCAATATGAAGGGAATTTTAACATAAACACACACATTTACATCTTCCTGGTTACGTTTGGTTGGGCAATCACTATACTTTGATTTATAATTATAGATATAAGAATATGTAATCTAATACTATGGCATTACAGAGTGCAAACTTGGTAGTTGTGTCCTAGATTTTAACTCTTATTATCCTTGGTTACAAGGGGGTCAGATTCCTTTCGTTGTGAAACTGTATGCCTATTCCTATACCTTGTTGCATATGAAATAGGTTTTAGCTTGATTCAAAGGGCCCACTTTCATAAGAAGTTGATGACTTTGAGAATGAAGCCTTTGTTTGCCTCAATGAATGATTAGATTGCCCTTCTGGTTAAAACTAGGAATGATAACGTGGTGACTCTTTCCCTTGTTGATGCCTCTTTAAATTCTCTTTATTTCATTGACTGGCAAGATAATTATGACTCTGATTTCTACTTTTCCTCTCTACCTTTTATAGTATATAAACTCTTTCTCATCAATCATCTACCTATAATACCTTTTAAGATAAAACACCAAGCCAAGGTCATCAATCCTCTATTAGATCTGAATCTACTAGATGAAGAACAAAGAGGTTCCCTATCCTCTCTGGTAGGGGATTCCTTCGGCAAAGTAGAGAAGTTGTTTATCAACCTCTTTTTGGTGTATCACATTGGAAAAGGATCTACTGGATGAAGAAGAAAGAAATGCCCTATCCTCTTTGGCAGGGGATTCCTCTTGCGAAGTAGAGAAGTCTTTATTGACATCCTTTTTTGGTGTGGTACACCTTTTACCTCCTAGATAGGTGGAACTTGATGCTATTAGACTGGAGAATAATCTTTGAGACTTTGAAGTTATCACTCATTGTGCCCCTTTTACTATTCACTCTTTAGGGCACTTGTGTAGTTTATCTAATGAAGGGGTTGATCAATGTAAAACCTATGCTTTACAAACTAACCATTTTTTACCTACAAACCTTTTCTTTGATCTAGGGAGTATTAGATTGTCAAATATTGACCCTAACAAGTGTTTCAATAGTGCCCTTATTGCCCATACTAAGGGACTTTCTCTGACTAAAAAGGCCCAAGGACCCTAATCGGTTCCTTAGGAATTGTTGGAATACCTGATGACCTTTTTAAAATGCCAATGTAAAAAAGAGGACCCTCAATCCTCTTGCAATTCCTCTATCATTTGGTTTGACCAAGTGCTTTGGTTTGTTTTTCAAAACTTTTCTAGATTCTTCAAGTCTTCATCAAGCCCTACCCAAACTTATGCTTCCATTTCCTAGGTGGCCTCCTTGTCTATCAAGATCCATCATGCTATTATTATTTACTATGCTTTCCATGAGAATATGATTGAGACTGCTAAAGGCCTGCTTTTATTTACTCATGGATCCCCCTTAATCCCAAGTTACATAACCTACCAATTGCCAACACCATTGAGACCATCTTGAAACCTCTTAAAGGCAAAGAACCTAGGAAGAGGACCAATAATGCACCTAGTATATGGTCTTTGGCTTCAAGAAAACATCCCAAGAAATTTTGTGGTTCTGAAGAATTTGGCAACACTCCAAAAATGCTTGACTTCCACAAGGATACATATAAGGTATGCCATTGATTACTTATAAGAATGATATGTTTTCCTTGAAAAAGAAACCTCTTAGAAAAAAGGGATTCATTCATTTACTTTATTGCAAACTATTTATGGATTCATTTGACATTGCAGGTTTTTTTTATAAAAGATGTTAGTACATTTCAACATCTTAAATTTTTTTACATACCTTTAACAAAGGATATGGTTGGAAAGATGGAAAAGAAATTTACCATATATTTTATGAACCGCACAATGTGTTTGTAAGTAGATTTAATTGTGATGATATGTGCATTTGTGGTGATTCAAAGAGGTTTGCACCCTTCCTACAAAATTACAAACATTTTGGTTCACATATCCTCACTCCAGACCCAAACATTTGTAGACATCCTATCCTATAGTAGATGATGAAGAAAGGTTTTAATCATATTCCTATGGTCTCAATTAACCCTAAACCTGTTATTGAAGAATTTAAGAAAGAATGAAAAAAGACTTGTCAATTATTAGGTATCGATATTCAAAAACCTCACCTTCTATTTATTGAGGAGACAATTATGACCACATTTCATAAGAAGTTCCCTAACCATAGGTTTAATCTCGTCTACCATGGTTTAATGATGAAAACCTCGTAGATGAGATTAAATACCTCCTTGAACATCTCTTTATCTATGGGCTAGATAAATCAGCACAAACCCTCGTGCTCATATGTAAGAAACTTGCAAGGATGGTAGCTCTAGAAAGAACATTATTCCCTAATTCAAGGAGTTTTGGGACATCATAAAAAATCCCATTACTTGCTTGAAAAACAAAGCCCTTTTAGAGGGAGTTAGAAAGAGTATGCAAAACTTCACCAAACAAAAACACATCCTCCTCCAACTTGACATTGACAAAGCCTATATTGAATCTTCTAGCCATAAATAGAAGAAATCATGAAAACTTTGGGGTCTGGTCCTCATATGCATGGGGCGGATGGTGCACACCCTAGGAATTGGCAGATGCTGCTTAGAACTTCTTTTCAACAACAAAGTTGTGGGAGCCTTTTATCCAAAAGTTCAATCAAACAATGCTACCTCTTACACCTCTTATCTTTTCTATTGTCTCTCATCCCCTAGCAACCATGTGCAAGACAAACACTGAGAAAGGGGACACAAAGCCTCTCTCTCCTGGATAACAAACACCTCTTGGCCAAGATATTTAATGATGAATCTCTACTATTCTTGCAAGCCACCCCTCAGGTACTCAAAAAGTCACTTGAGGTGGTGCAAACATTTTCCATAACATTAGGAAAAGTTTGGACTCAAAAATGGGCCTTGTAAGAATTGTTGATGTGGCATAGCTTTCAAAAAGTGAGGATCGGTTTTTTTTTTTTTTGCAAATAAGATCCAAACTTGTCGGAGGTTGGATATTTAGAATCTACTCTTCAAATGCTATCTATTGATATATAGCATGCATATATCGGACATTGCCTTCATGTAGATCTAGAAAAAGGTGATTTTAGATTACCGTAATGGTAACAAAACCTGGCTGATTGAAAAAAAATAGCATAACTTTCATAGAAGTCATCCAAACTTTTCGGACCATGGCTCTTTAGAATCCATTTTTCAAGAACTTTCCAATGATAGGTCATATCATGGGGTTTTAAGAAATATTTAGAGGGGTCTACCGGGTTGCTTTCTTTTGTACAACTTTGATGATGTGGCACTCTTAAAAGGCCCAAAAATGAGTTCAAAATTTTCCTAATGCCTCAAGCTCTAAATCCAACATTGAGAAGTTGTGGATGATCTCCCTCATCTGGGAATGATTTATTTGTTTTGTTAGACTGGTCTTGAGAAACTATCTCTAAAGGTATCCTTGGGCCCCACTAGGGGTGCTAGACTCTTACAAGAAAATGTGTTAGTGGTTCATGGAAAAAACTAGGAGCAAGATGAGAAGATCAGAGTATGTACTCCTTCCCTTCCACAAAAGAGTGAAGGTATTAAATTTTTCATATTTCCTTACTTATCCTTCTTCTCCCCCATACAAGAAATGACTAAATGTAATCGAAAAGATTTCTTGAAACTTTTCAAACATTTCTTAAGGAAGAACAATTCCAAAGATACGATATTGTGGAAGCGAGGAAAATGGGAATGGATTGCTAGACCTGAGCAATATGGCAGATTAGGGATCCTCAACCCGTAATACATGCAGATCCACAATGTGCCAAGTTTGTGGTGTCTATAGCAAATTAGGATTAGACATAGCCATTATGATACAGGATATGGTAGGCATGATAAATCTCTTCTCCCTAGGGGCCCATGTAGAGAGGTAGGGGCTCATTAAAAACTATTGGCACCACCCTAGGCTCTTGAATCTTGGTGGAACACGGGTGAGTTAATGCATATATACACCACAATATCGATAGCATTTGAATAGGGAAACCAAAAACTTGAAGAACTCCATCACCCATTGTTCCCCTTGTATATCTAAGATTAGAGGTGGCTCAATAAAGTACTAAGGCATTTCTATAGATAAATAGCTAGAAATTCAACAAACAAATGATTAACACATCTAACTCAGTTCTGGGATAGATATAGCCTAAGTGGAAAGAAGTTGAGTAGTTGACCATCCAATATAACCTCAATGGAAATGATGGTTGTAGGTCTAAGTAAACTTGTTGCACATATTTGTGAGGCAAAATCTGAGCCTAACATTGGCTAAGAAATAGGAATTTTACTCTCCCTCAAACAAGGGGGGAAATACAACAAGCTTGTCTGCAAAGCATATTATTTCTCTCCATTTAACAAGTAATGGAGGCTATTGTGGTTGGAGTCAAAGTGGACGATAGGTACAAGCAACATCTAGAATACTTCATGGCTTGGTGCAATGAATTTCTTCCTTGCAAGGTGCTATGGGGGCCCATCCCAAATGGGATCAAGATTAAAACCATAGGAATATATACAAAATTATGCTCCGGATGCAAAGTGGCAATTGAAGACCCATGCCACCTCTTTAGAGACTACTCAGCCATGAGAGATATGGTAGGAAAAATCTCCAAATGGGTGTAGAATACTTGGAAGATCCCCTTTCTCAAGAATGATCTGCTCCTTGGAGGAAAGGTTTGAAAAAATCAAGCCATTCTTGCATGGTAGATTGTCCACTTTTGTTATCTCAAGAAAACCTAGAAAGCAAGAAACCTTTGCATTTTTGAGACAATCTTTGGGACAACCAAATTTGAAAACATTATACAAGAAAGCAAAGATTGGATCTTTATTTCCAAAAAAAACAAGAACTTTAATGAGTGGAAGCAAGTTCGTGTTGATCCTATCTATTAAGAAAGGGTTTGCTAAGGGATTCCAGGTAGTAGTTCTATCACATCTTGAGTTGTAAATGTGTAAGTGGCTATGATAAGGCAAAGGTTTGCACCCTTATGTATCTTTTGGCTCCTCAAGGCACAAACTATCTTGCTTAGCATGCGAGAAAAAGGACGCATTTACTTTTTATATCAAGATTTAGAAACTTGCTAATTGTGTATGACTTTTTGGCTTTCTAAAAGCCAACAAGGCTACAACTTACAAGCCCTTTTTGTTTTTGCAATTTTTTTTTTTGGCATTATGAAGGGAATGGTGTCTAAGAGGGCTTATTTATCTGCCATGGGAATAAAATGGGATTATGGAATGGGCAAATGGGTGGATACCATGTGGATTGAAATGGTGAGGGCCTAGAAGTGAGTGGGAAAGCTTGCAGGCTTAGATCTAGTGGAAAATAAATCTTTAAATATAAAGAGAAAATATATTATAAAATAAAAAAATTGAACATTTTTCTAAAAAATTAGGGTAAAAACTAATATTTTTTCTCTCTAATGGCTACTAATTTTCCAAGAGTTTGTACAGATGCAAATTTACACGGAGAACCTAACAGAGCTTTATAACCATGTTTTTTGAGTAATTTAGATGGGTCAAGATTGGATGAGTGGCTAGAGTGCAGGTTGAACGAGCACATAGTTTGAAAGTCAAACTAAGACATATTGAGGGTACATCTAGTTATCAACAGAAGTGATTCCTTAGTACGTTGCCATTCACTATGCTACATGCTCTTTGACTACTTTTACTCAGTTAGATCATGTGAAACCTAAATTTCATATATAAGATAGGGGCATGATAGCTTTCTGCATTGATTTTTGTATAAGTGTAGAAAGGGGGGTCATATTCTCTAATATGAATCGTATATAGGGGTTTTATCAAAGTTGTCCACTCATAGGTGGTGTCCCATTTTGTATCTAGAGTGAATCCCCTGGGGCCCTTCTGTGCTTGTCAACAATAGCTTTTTGCCTTTGTTGAAAGATGGATATAGCCTCCTTAATCTTTTGAAAATATTCTTGTAGAGCACGGTTATACTGATCGGCAACAAAGATCTTCCCATGTACTTTAAGTAGCAAGGGACTTTTAGGTCTTCCCTCAATGATTTCAAAAGGTACTTTTTCCATAGAGGTATGTACAGTATTATTGTACGCATACTCTACGTGAGGTAAGTACTTTTCTCATTGTGAGCATTGATCTACTTTTGCAACATAAGTCTTTAGTAGATTGAGTATCGTAAGATTGTCTATCTCACTTTGGCCATCCGTTTGTGGGTGATAGGACAAAGAGAAATTCAATCTTGTACCTAGATTTTCAAAGAGACCTTTCCAAAAATTAATGGTCATTCTAGGATCTCTATCTGACATGATGGATGTTGGAAATATATGGTGTTTGAAAATTTGAGATATGAAGAGATTTGCCATTTGGTGTGCCTTAATAGTCTTTTTGATAGGAATAAAGTGTGCTTGCTTGCTAAACCTGTACTATTGTCCATATTCCTGTATTCCCATGGATAGACTTGGGTAATCCAAAGATAAAATCCATGGATATACTCTCCCATGGTGAATTAGGAATTGGTAGTGGCTGGAGTAATCCAGGTTTCTTCCCTCTATCATATTTAGTCTTTTGGCATATTACACATTTTGAAACATACTCTTGTTTGTCCACTTTCATGGTAGGCCAATAGAAATACGTCTCTACTCCTCGGAGAGTAGGTTGAATGCCTCTATGCCCTGCATAAGGAGGAGCATGGGAATCATACATGATTTTCTCACGAAGGGAGTGGGTAACACATAGCCTCTTTCCATGGAGAAGATAAACATCCTGCAAGGTGAATGGTTCCTCTTTCTTCCCCAAAGAAAGGGCTGACATTATGTCTCTAAAGTGAAGGTCAGTAGCATACTCATCTATCATTGAAGATAGATCATTGTGAGTTGCTATAGACACCACATTAACTTTTGGTTGTCATGAAAGTGCATCGGCCACTTTATTGGACACTTGATTGTTCTTACCAGCAATGTGAGCAATATGAAAATAAAATTTCAAAAGAAAATTTGCCCACCTCATTTGTTTGTAGGAAAGCTTGGTTTGTGTCATGAAGTACTTGACTTTGATGGTTTGTTCGTAAAATCAATGGAGTCCCCAATAGATAGTTCTTTCATGTGTCTAGGGCACGTAGACTAGCTAAAAGCGCTTTCTCATAAATGCCCAAGATCCATTCATCCTATTGAGCCTTCGGCTTCACCCATTCTTGAAGCAATACTGCTCCAAGGCAATCACCACAAGCATCACATTGAACCTCAAATGGCTTTGAGAGATCTGGAAGCATAAGAGTTGGTTCAGAGGTAAGCTTCTCTTTGAGCTTGTCAAAAGAATTTTCTCCTTAGCAGCTCATAATTACTTAAGGTTCTTCTTTGTTAAGTGATGTAATGGTCCTGCTATTTGAAAGAGTTTTTCTATGAAGTGCCTATAGTATGCACACATACCAATAAATATTCTTAGCTCACGTAGATTCCTTAGATTAGGCCGTGATTTTATTACCTCCAGCTTTGATGTATCCATATGAATACCATCTTGAGAGATAATATGACCTAAGTATTGAATCTCTTGAATGAAAAAATCGCTTTTCTTTTGGTTGATAAAAAGCTTGTTTTCCCTCAAAGATTGAGAAATTTCTTGGAGATGTTGCTTGTGTTCCTTCGAGGACTTGGACTAGATGATGATATCATCAAAGAACACTCCAGTGAATTTGCGGTAGGGTCTAAACATTTTCTCCATTAGACAATTGAACGTGGTTGGTTCATTAGTCAAGCCCAAAGGCATGACTAGATATTCATAAAGGCCAAACTTTGTACGAAACGTGGTCTTTAGGATATCTTGTTCCACTGTCCGTATTTGATAAACCACTTTTAAGGTCAATCCCACAAAAGTAGGTAGAGCCTTGTAGCTTATCAATTAGAGCTTCTACCTGAGGCAGGTGAATTTTTTTTTTGATAGTGATATGGTTTAGTGCTCGATAGTTCACACACATGTGGTATGTACCATCTTTCTTTTGCACTAAAAGGACTAGAGAACAAAAGGGAGATGAGCTAGACCTCACCATCCCTTTGTCTACCACCCCTCAACAATATTTCTTGCCCGCTCTTGCTATTAGCTTTTAATCCTTCTCAAGTAGGCTTCCCACATAATCTTCATAATTTGCGACACCTATATGCAAGAAATTTATAGGCTCATCTTGCACATGCATGAAAATGAGAGCCTATGTGCTTATGCTATAGCATAGAGCATCAATATCAATATAAATAGTTACTGATCGCTATATTCTTTTCAAAAAACCATCAAAAATTTAATGTGACATATCAACTCAAAAGTTCATGCATTGCAAAATATAAGAATTGCAAATTTGGGCACTTTTTTGGGTCAATTATAATGATAGAAATCACCCCTCCAATTTTTTCATCCATAATACTAGAGAAGCTTTTTGTAATCATTGTTCACCAAGAAATAGTCCTATTAATAGCATCCAAGTTATAAAATATGTTTTTGGCCAAGGCTTGCAATGGAGATTTTATACATGAGCTTAAGCTCCAATGCTGTGTTTTAGCATCAATCCATATTGGATTTGAGTTGACCATCAACTTATCTAAGCCAACATGAAAGTGATCTATTCAATTAAAATACAAAATTTTTAGAGCTTAACCTCGGAATATTGTTAGGCATGCAACAACCTACATGCACATATGAATTGCATAACCCAAAAAAAATCATCTCTTTCTATTACTTGTAGGTATGCGTGCCAACACGGATGGGTACATGCAATGAAAGGTGGAAAAAAAGGGAAATCCATAAGCACTAGCTTTGGTTTTTGGATGGAGAGGATTTGGCAACATGGATGGCTACATGAAATTCTTTGTGAGTAAAGCATGTCATACGAGGTCAACTTAAGTCATTAAAATTAGGTCTAATTTGTAGCTTTTGGTGTGTCAATTGATTAATATCCCTCTATTGCTATTTATTTAGTGTAAGTGCCCGCAATGATGTTTGCAATGGTTGTGTCTCTAGCCATCAACTAAGTTGACATTGTGGGGTACAAATAAAGTCTTAGTAAGCAAGTACATTAGAATAGCAACAAGACATCTATCATCATTCAAATGATGTGAATGAAAGATTGTGGGCCGTGTCACATATGTCTACTCCTTGGACATGCCCAATTTTATGTTTGTGCACAACTTGTGGCAAGAAGCTACATTGCAAGAGACGTTTGTTGTTCAGGGCAACCTCCTTGAGAAGAAAAAGACATTCCTTTTATTAGAGGCAAGAATGACACTTAAATGTCTTGAACTTTAGATCACAAGGATGCATCATGAACACTTTATAGTTAGATGAGACCTTCATTTTCTTCGGCTCATTGTCTATGTGTGTTAGCTAGGGTGTTCAACTTGCCTTGTAAGAGTACCCACATGTGACAAGAAAGTTATTTGGTACATAATGGAAGTGTTTGTAGCCATCTAAACTAGTGCGAATGGCTACATGCAAGTTTCTAATGGAAATCTTTACCTATGATTTTCTACAGGTAGCTAGCGGGGTTGTTTCATTATGGTAGTTAGCCCAAGGATCATTTTTTTAAAATCTCAAAGGCCAGCTATGCCATGTGAGTGAAGAGGCACAAATGGGATCGTGAATTTTCAGTCTTCCACTTTCTCAGCACTCGACATTCAAATTCTTTTGCTTTAGCACCTCAGAGATGATGGATCCCAAGATGAAATTAATTCACTCTCTCTCTCAAGCATCGGATATGGATGCCGCCAGATGAGACCTTTGTTGCAATGAGCGCATTCTGAGTTACCATTGCGTAAGAGAGAGAAGAATCATTCTCTGGTAGCCACATGGCAACTCCGCTCTCTTCTACCTTGTCTGCACTCACCGCCCTTTCAGCATCTTCCTCCCAACCTTCACTGCCCCCAACACCTCTCACATTGAAACCATATTATCCTACCAAGACAGAACAAATAATTTTTCTAGAAATACGCAGATGGTCCTCATGGCCTTGACTGGGCGAACCATCCTGATCTCTTTCTCAGATATAGTGGTGCCAACCTTGTTCCGCTTGATCATTTCCGCCCTTTCCTAATCCTTTTCGATAACAAGCTGTATCAGAATGCCTTCATAGGATTTGTTGACATTGCCCCCCTCTCCAAAGCAACCCTTTCCTGGCTCTTGTCACATAGCCTTGGGCTTTTGGCATGGAAGAGTTATGGTTTCTCTACCTAGGGCCTCCACGTCAATCTTAGCAGTGGAAATTTACACCCTACCGAAGCCTATGTTATCAGTGGTGCCATCCCAGGTATTTTTGACATGCCTTTTGTTGCACATTATGCCCCTAAACAACATGTTCTTGAGATTACATGTGAATTTCCATTTGATTGAGTTGAGAACATGCTTCTCTGGTGATGTTGTCTTTGTTGGGTTAACATCAATATACTGGCGTGAGACTTGGAAATATGGTGAGAGGGATTTTTGATACTGTAACCATGATGTTAGGCATGCCCTTGGTGCCATCTCAATGGCTGTATCTGGCCTTGGATGGGATGCCCTTTTGTTGGATGGTTGGGGAACTGGTGATCTTGACTATGTACTCGGTGTTTCTGGTCGCAAATCAATCCCCGCAAGATCGCCAAAGAAAGGGTGTTATCCGGATCTTGAACTGGAGCATGCAAGCTGCCTAGTTTCATGCTTTCCTCGAGATCACCTAGCATCAATGACTACAGATAAACTTGTGAGGGATGTTCAAATGCAATAATTCCATCTAAGAATATGGTGCAAATGGCTACCCGTAGAATGTCATAGGTAAAGTGGATGGGTATACTTGATTGCCTCACTAAAGATCTTGTGTGGTGGCAAATCATTGCTAACTCTTTAGAAGCCTTGAGGAAACCCACGACTCCCGTATGATTATTGATGGAATCTTGGCCTTCACGAGAAGGGATGAATCTATACAAATCTTACACATTATGGAAAGTTATAACTAAGCGGCGTAGTGTTGTGAACATGGATAGGAGACAGCCCCTGTCTATTGATCGTTTTTATCAAATTTTATTGAATTCCATGTCCTTGAGTCCAGATATGGTGCTTCAAGGTGTGGCTTCGCAAGTTCTATTTAGGATATTACATATGGCCATTTTTGTTCACAGAGTGATAGGCCTTCCAAAAGGTCTCTACATTTTGGTTCCATTCGGACCATGAACAAGGATTACAAGGAGATTTGAGGCAGGACTTCATGTGGGAAAATCTGTCTAATTGTCCTAAAACATTACCCTTTCACAAGCTAGCGGAAGCCAATTATGAGAACTTAGCAATGCAGGTGTCCTGTTAACCCTCACGGCACACGGACACCCTATCGCCTACGATGGACGTGTATTATGTATTTGGTAGAGTCAGGTACCGGGCTTGTCGGACCAATAGGAAAAGGGTAAGAGTGATCGCCGATGAGAGGCGCACTCTAACTAGGACATTCAAGGGGTTAGTTGGCTAAGCATGGGCGCCCAAGTGTGAATGGGGTGAGCTCATATAAAAGCCAACTAAACCTAATTTTTACTCATTCTCTCATTTGTGCAATAGAAGAGTGCTCTTGCTCCATCTCCATCTCCATCTTCTTCTTCTTCACCTCCTTGTGTGTGTGTGTGTGTGTGTGTGAGAGAGAGAGAGAGAGAGAGGGAGAGTGTGTGTGCGATCGAGCATTACGAAGGCACGGCGGCGGCGGCGAGGCGGTTGAGCGCGGCACGACTGCAGCTTCTTCTTCATCGCGGCGAGGAATCCACCACGAAGGCGAGCATAGAGCGGTGAGTGACACACCCTTTGCTCTCTTGAGCTTGCTAGTTTAGGCTTGTTGTGTGCTTGGAGCCGTCTACGGCTCGCACACGGTGTATCGGCAAGTCCCTTGCTTCGACAGTGCGGCAAGGAACGCACATTTTTGGCGCCACTGCCGGGGATATGCCCTACACTAAGCTCGGTTAGCACTTTACGCTTTCTTGTGGTGCAATCTCTATCATAGGAAAGGCAGGGAATGAGTGTGTGTAGCTGTGTGGAGATTTCTGTTTTGTGCGTTTTCTACGTTTTCTGGTTTGCACTGCACAGTTAGCATTTTCTGCATTTAATTTTCAATTTCTGCATTTTCTGCGTTTAATTTTCAGTCAAGTTCCAATTTCTGCAATTTTCTGCATTTTCTGTGCTTTTTCAATTTTCTGCATTTCTTGCGTTTTTTCAATTTCTGCAATTTCTGCATATCTGCATTTTCAATTTCTGCGTTTTCAATTTCTGTATTTTCTGCATCAAAAAAAAAAAGAATCTTTTTTTTTGAAAAAAAAATTAGTTTTAAAAAAAATCGGAAAATAAAAACGTGAGTGAGCGGGAGGTTAAATTTTTTGAAAATAAAAAACGCGACTCTTAAAACGGACGGGTTGGTTTGTATAAAAGATAGATCGGGATCGGGATCGGGATCATTTCCCCAAGCCCAAGCCCAAGCCCAGGCCCAGGCCTCAGTCCTCTGATATATATACTAGACTCACTCTTATATATATACCCTACTCCCTCAAGAGAGAATGAGAGCATGTGGGACAAGTCCTCCACTCTCCTCCTTTCTCTTCCCACTTGCACCCTTAAACTTTCTAGTTTGGGTCTAGTTCCCTACTGGAAATTGACAGTTTTAGGGATTCCGAGGGCATAGAGTGACCAAACGGAGGGCTGTAAAGCACGGCACGACCCTCTGACCGATACGCTCGTTTCGAGCTATCACACGGCCCATTCCACGACACGCTCTAAAAAATCTAGCAAAAAAACAAACAAAAAACACACTAAAAACTAGTCACAAGGCCTCCTAGAGCAACTTTTTGACACCTTAGGGTATCAAAAGCACATGCACTTACGCTCTGGGCGGGTGCTAGAACACGAGCATATTGAGGGTGCCTCTGTTCATACGGACACCCATTACCCATCCACGATAGGATCTAGACCCTCAGCGGGGACACAAGGTAGCACCACCCAAGACCCTAAAATAGCCGCTAGTGATTCCTCCTCCGACTCAGAAATCATGGAAGCATACCCTACCCAAAAAACTGAGAGAGAAGGCCATGCACCTCCCGAAGCTCCACAGCCTAGTACTAGTATGTTTAGCCGTTTCATGGAAACATTAGGTAGAGCTACTCGCTCGGAACCTGATGCAAATGAAGCACACGAAGGGGGTGGGGAAGTGGACTCTCCTTTCACATCGCACGTGGACCCCACACCCCCAAAGAGTGTCCATGTGGATATCCTGCCAACTTCTTACCAAGAAGGCCCTGTTGAGCTGCCTCCTTCAGAAGTTCCCTCTAGAGTACCGTTGGTGACAAGTAAAACCACGGGGAGAAACATTGCTTCTACCTCACAAGAAACCGTTAACCCGTCGACTCTAGAAGGATTGTTCATTAATGACCATTGGACATACGACCTCCACACTGAGGTGTTGACGGATCTACACTCTGGCCACGCCTACCATGTAGGATGGATAGAGGTTGTACAATCCACCTCTAGTGCCACGAGCATCGAAGATCAACAGAAAATGATCTGTAATGTTATCCATGGCATTATTCAATCAGAAAGGCAAAACCGAGGGGTAAATATACTCTCAACTGGCCCCATGAGATTTCTGGATACGAGCAAGGCTCAACAGCCTACTCTATCACAAATGGAGACTCCTCTGATGAGCCCCATGGACCCATCTTACGTCATTTCACCTGGGGTCTCTATGCAATCTGAGCCTCCGAGCGACAACTTTAGCTTCCCTAACTTGGCTCAACCCTCTATTAAGGAAACACAGTGCTCACTCCAGGGATAAGCCTGACAGAGAATGTACCGATGACATCTACGGTTAGCGCAGTGCCACTACCTAGTGTCGTAGTACCTAATATGGGGCCTCGACCGTATGTGCCTCTAGCCCCTTATGCACACATGGCCCCCACACCTTCAATTGTACCACTTGCTTATGCTCCTCGAGTGCCGCTCCCTAGCTCTTATCCGAGTGGACCTATGCCCGGTTATGTTCCATATCCTGCATCATCCACACATATGCCAAGACCGGTACCCGTTCCTCTCCCACATATGATTCCAAGAGTACCTCCACCAGCCCTGCCTCCTCACATAGGTGAGTTGACAGCGTTTGCTCAAACCATAGGTCAATCTATCACGGAAAATATGCGTCATGCATCTGATAGAGAGCCTAGAAGTAAGGCAGTACAAATTGCCAAACTCCCGCAAAAATTCAATGGGGACGAAGATGCTAGGAAACACATTGAAGTGTTTGAACAAGTATGTGATTCCTTAGGGGAACGCAACGAACTACATAAGTGCAATGCCTTAAGCTTGACATTAAGTGGGAAGGCTGGAGATTGGTATAGAAGCCTAAGGGTGGACGAGAAAACAATCTACCCTACCCTTCGAAGGTTGTTTCTAAAGGAGTACATACGAGAAGGTGTGCTTTGGGGTGTAGCATCTCAGCTACAGAAGGCCGAACGTAAGGAAGGAGAGTCAGTAAGGGACTTCATTAGTCGTCTAAAGCACTTAAACTCTCGCTGCCCTGTAAATGAGCACTTCAACAATAACCAATTGCTTGATCGATTCATTCGAGGGTTGAGGAACGAAGGAATCTATAATGGACTAGTGATTAGAGGTATCACAACCTGGGAAGATGTCACTGCCAATGCAATCCAATTAGAGGACAACTTGATGATAGCAGGCATGAGGGTGTCTACTGACACGAGATCCACTAGCTCACAAGCCATTGAGTATGAACCCATGACTGCAAAGCCCATTGCCAATGAGCCAAAGGTATTTGAGACATTCTTGACAGACCTCACCAAGGCAATCCAAGAGTCTCTTAAGGATAATCGACCCCCTCAAAATAGTCACATGTATCCAAGAAGGGAGCAACAATGGTGTTCCATTTGCTTAGGTCCACATAGCACTAGTGAGTGCCCTACGTTTAGAGTAAAATTTAATGGAACTTGCAACGCATGTGGTAGGTATGGTCACCAAGCTAAGGATTGTTTAATGATCAAACGTATGATGTCAAATAGACCACCTGTAGCCTGGACGGATGCACCTCGAGCTCCTGTATTGATGCCTGCTCCACTTGTTGAGCAACTACCGCAACACATGGTCCCTAGATCTCAAAATGTTGTACAAGCTACACCGCTACCACCTCCTGTGCTAGGACCGCAGCCTTTGCATCCAAGAGTCGCCCCTATGAACCAAGTGAGTTGCGAGCCATCTAATGCTTATGCAGATGGTTGTGAGGAGGAAATAGACACTAGTATTGCCTACGGACTTGATACATTGGAAGAGTGTCCTATATACTACATGGAAGATTGTTGGGGGCAAGTCAAGCCGGTTTATCAAGCTGCTGCTCTCGCATCCAGAGGTCAAAATATCAACACCTAGGCTAGGAGGCCACCTCTTCAATGCTACGAGTGTGGTGGACCACATCGGGCAGCGGAGTGCCCTATTAGGCTGCAAAAGAATGCTGCACAGATGCAAATGAATCAAGGGAGCACGTCTGCAATGCCAATACTCACATGTAATCGTTGTGGCATAGATCACTTGATTGCCCAATGCCCCTATAACCCAAATGCGCCTAAAATCACACCCCTAAATTTGGTCGAAATTTCTAGTGTGACATCGCCAATACCACCCGTCGCACCCGCTTATGCGATTACACGGTCCATGCTTCAAGGGCCAGGCCATATCCTCGAAGAGAGAGATACCGCGTCAGTTATCCAAGCAAAGAAAAAGAAGACACGAAGGAAGAAGTCGTAGAATACGGAAAATTCAAAGCCAAGTTCCAAAAAAAACATAGGAACAGGAGATGACCCCATGTATATGAATGACCTCGAGGATGATTCAGATTCAGTCGAGACAATGGAGACTAGAACCAATACCACAAAGGGAAAGACCGACAAAGAAAACCGTAACATGGAACCAAATGAAAACCGAATAAGAGAAAACCATAAAGAGCCTCTGAAAACACCACAAGTGTTTCCAAATCCAATCCAAGACCCCCAAGATAAACCACAGGGGCAAAAAGGGAAAAATCGTAAAAAGAAGATTGGGACGTACCCAAACCCAGTAGACGAGATTAAGCAGGTGAAACATCTAAGAGGTTTAGTGGAGGAGACTCAAAGGAAACTAGAACCAAAACCCATGCATGTCAAAATTCATGACACAGTGTTTCCCACGCAAGTTCATCCACCCCACATGAACCATAGACCGTTAGCCATATCTAGTATCATCCAAGAAGGGAGTGAGGACGGGACATCAGAAAGTGAGCATACACCTTTCTTGTTGGAAAGGATGTTTAACGAAGGAATACCTGATCCCATTGAGGAATATGAGATTCCATCCTCACCAGTTCCTAGTCAAGGACCTACACCCTGCAAAACGCCAATGAATGTTGCCAAACTAGTGGACTTCATGTCTTCTGAGGTCCGAACCACGATCATAGCAAAGCTGTATGGAGATCCTGAGTTATTCCTTGCACTTCGAGCATTCCTTAACGGAGAGCTACGAACGAGATTACCGCAGTTTGCACAACCAAATAGGCCTGACTCGATTATGATTGATGAGGAAAATCATGTGCAATCACTTGACTTAAATGGACACGAGTCTGTGATCGAGGTACCCATTAACGAATTAGGGCAGTATTTTGAAGGCGACGAGTCTAATGCGACCCTACCCATCACTACCAAGGGATTAACTATAAAGGGAATTCTTGATGGTGATGCAGGAGTTAGCATCGTTACAAAAGATTGTTGGGAATCCATGGGAAAACCCCACCTCAGTGTTACTAACATTGTGGTAAAGATGGCAAATGGTACCATAGCCAAACCTATGGGGATGTTCAAAGATCTTAAGATCAAAGTTCTAGGACACAAGGTACGACATACGTTCATTGTAATGGATTTCTCTAAACACCTTATGTCATATGAAATGATTTTAGGATGACCATTCATGAGGGAAGCACAAATGGTTCATGATTGGTCTAAAAATCATGTCTATTTGCAATTCCAAGACTCTGTCCTTAGAGTGGATTTGGTGACTGGTAAGGTACACCCCTTAGGGAGTAAAACCATTATTGATCATCGCTCTGACACCACATTTCACTCGGCCCCACTACAATATTGTTACACTTGTAAGAAGGATACAGACATTGGCCAAGATTCTCCTTATATGGATATCCTACCTGGGATGACTGAGTCGGACAATGTGGATTGGGTCCACCTAGCATCAACCATAGACACTTGGGGAAATAGGGAGACGACCTGGGTAACACCTGAGGGGGATGAAATGCCTATACCCTTAAATATGCTACAAGCAATGCATATCGCTTCCGACAAGACTCATCCTAATGTAACGAAGAAAACATACAAGTGGGTCCCTAAAGCTTCTTTAGTGACCATAGCTAGTGCAAAAAAACAGAAGCCTTGTAAGAAATGTACCACTCGCTCCAAGAAAAGTAAGAAAATGTTGCGATGGATCCCTAAACGACTATTGGAAGCCCAAGGCTACTATCAAGGAAATGATCAAATCTGGGTGCCAAAACGTAGATTGTGCTCTTACCTATCACCTGACCCAAGTGAGCCCAATCCCGTAGCTCCAAAACGAATCAATGATTGTGGAAAGAAAACAATCACAGAATGCTACACACCCGCTCCCGAGCTAGTTTGGGTACCAAAGAAAGAACGAATTGTTCCACCTAGCTCAGGAAGGGGGGAGTCCCATGAAGATTCTAGCTCATCATGTAATACATCCATAGAGGTAAAAGCTTCTACACAGCCTCCATCTATAGTAGTGGACCTCCATGAAGCTACAAAAGAATCCACACCTCCCAGTGTTCAAGAATCACCTGATGAACCACTTCAAGTTCGATCCTGGGAGAGTACCTTACCACCCTTGCAACTTGACGAGGCACCTAGGGTAATAGAAAACTACTGGCAAAAATCCTCACCTATTACCAACTGGAACAATTGGTTTCAAAGGGTGACAAGCTCATTTCAAACGGTATGATCTACCCAAGGAAGGGGGGAGTGTTGCTGACATCCATCATTCACTTGCTTCCCTCTCAACCTTTTTCCTTGACCTCTCAATCACCGATCTTAGGGAATGTACATATAAAGCTTTATACTCACAAAAAACAAAAAAATAAAGAGCAAGAGCAATTCGCAAACGAGTATGCACATTAAAAGTCAAAACATTGACTCAGACCTACACATGTCACATCTGGTACGGTGAAACAGAAACCTATGCCATAAAACACCTTTGATCCTCATCACTTGAGTGATGGAGGGTAGGTAAGATTAGTACGATAGGAGTCGAGAGATTAGCAAAGTTCTCTTTTCCCACTGATGTGCCTCCTAGAGGTATTGTTTGTGTTTCATAGTGTGTACAGGAGCGTGTTGCTATTGATAGGATTTGGACCTTCATGGAACCTTCAAATCAAGCGCGACCATCGACACAAACAGGTGTTTCTTGTCCATTAGCATTGCCCCTTATCTTTTTGCATCCATGTTTGTCTGCTTTGATTGTGATTGGTAGCATAATATTCAGCGCATTTTCTTACTATCAAACATTTAATTCAATGTAATGTTTTGTCATAATCACTTATTTAGGTGTAAAAATCAAGCAGTCCGACTAAGCTAGTTTGACCAAGCTAGGTGTTAGAGATCTTCTCTTAATACCATGGGGAATGCCTTCCTAATAAGCAATGGTTACTTAGGTTCTTAATCCGATTTAGGCAGCATTGTATGAAATGTACTAGGGCTTTCTAGTGGGCTTAACCCTAGTGACCTTTAGTTTAAGTATTATAAAGGGAGTTTACTAATGTGATGAGCTTGGGGAGGGTAACAGTGTTATATGACCCCCCAAAGTTACAAAATTAAAATGTTGAAAATGAACAAGCAAAAAATCAAAGTGTCACAATGTAAAATTTTAAGCTGGAAGAGAAATCTCAGCTTGATTTGGTACTTCACTCACGTGTATTGCCTATGGTACTAGAGCCCTAGAGGTTCCCAGTGTGGGAGCTTTTCCTTGAAAAGCAAAAAACCCAAGGCATACAAAATAAGCACACACATCATAATTGAATCAATGTGAAAAGACCTTGGGGGGTCAAAGAAAAAGTAATCAGTCAGGCGATGATTTCATGAGAAATTCCTTTTATGGTAGCTTAACTACAAGGTTTTCTAGATATAGCCTCTAGTCAGCCCTCGAACATGAATACTTGGCTCTCGCGATTAAACAACTTAATTGACCAGAGAAAATTAAGAAGCTTACCCATGGTATTAATATTCGATCTCTAGTGCCTTTCCACCGTCAAATTAGCGACCCCAGACTTGTTTAATTTTTTACCTTTACATCTGTTTATGCATTTGATTACATTGAAATTTAATGTTCATTGCTGACAAATTGTTTGAAATTCTTTTTCCAATCAATGTGTCTACCTAAAACTGCATATGCTTTTTAATCACTTATGAGAATGCCATTACTGTGCCAATGTTGTTTGATTTTGCAGTGACTGAAGAAGGCTAAGGACATTCATCTCAAATGCTCTTCCACCTCGACGAACCAGCTTCAACTCAATAGCTTCCGAGGACGGAATCTACATCAGGAAGGGGGGCATGTTAACCCTCACAGCACACGGACACCCTATCGCCTACGATGGACGTGTATTATGTATTTGGTAGAGTCAGGTACCGGGCTTGTCGGACCAATAGGAAAAGGGTAAGAGTGATCGCCGATGAGAGGCGCACTCTAACTAGGACATTCAAGGGGTTAGTTGGCTAAGCATGGGCGCCCAAGTGTGAATGGGGTCAGCTCATATAAAAGCCAACTAAACCTAATTTTTACTCATTCTCTCATTTGTGCAATAGAAGAGTGCTCTTGCTCCATCTCCATCTCCATCTTCTTCTTCTTCACCTCCTTGTGTGTGTGTGTGTGTGTGAGAGAGAGAGAGAGAGAGAGGGAGAGTGTGTGTGCGATCAAGCATTACGAAGGCATGGCGGCGGCGAGGCGGTTGAGCGCGGCACGACTGCAGCTTCTTCTTCATCGCAGTGAGGAATCCACCACGAAGGCGAGCGTAGAGCGGTGAGTGACACACCCTTTGCTCTCTTGAGCTTGCTAGTTTAGGCTTGTTGTGTGCTTGGAGCCGTCTGCGGCTCGCACACGGTGTATCGGCAAGTCCCTTGCTTCGACAGTGCGGCAAGGAACGCACATGTCCTACTTTCAGGTTCGTTTAATACTACCAAGTTGTGTATTGTAGGTTTCTAGGTTATTTTGTGTTCTGATGACCCCTTCTTATGGGCAGGAAACAGCAGGATCTAGTTGTTTTAGTTTAGGGATGATTGCGTGCTTTGACACAATCAGGCAAAGGGGTGCTTGGATGTATACGCGTTCTTGGACAACTGTTGTATCTTGAGGCTCATGCAATTGGCATCTCAACAACTGGGGTAAAATGTTATTCTAATGATGCAGGTCTCTCTCTCTCTCTCTCTCTCTCTCTCTCTCTCTCTCTCTCTCTCTCTCTCTCTCTCTCTCATGTTGTCATGGATTTCTTGTTTTTACATGCATACTTAAGGTAGATGTGAACATACATGGCAATTGCTCCTCACAGAGAAATCTGCCCCGGAATGAATGATTGATCTTATGAGACCTATTAGCTTTTGCAATGCATGACATTCTTGTTCTGGAGGGAAAAGAGTTCCAAAGTATATACCACTTCACCATCAGCAGTGTAGTGGAAGACAGAAGGATTACGGGGTTACCGCCCTTTCCAGCCTTGGAGTAGAGCGATTCACCATCATAGGTGAATTTTTTTGTACATGTTTATTGAAAGCTATAGCTATAGGGCATACAACTCAATTTATGGGTTAAGGTGTATCTCTTGGGTGTGTAAATATTTGAGGTCAATTATCAAGGGGACCTAAGTAAGGAGATGAAAATTAAGTGACAAATATTGCCATCTTTTTTGTTGCGCCAGGAAAAATTTGGGATCACGACAAATGAGAAGTGAGCTATGGGAGTAACATGACAGTAGAGACAACCAATCTTAGGCATGAGTTCAGCGATGTAGATGAGATGGAGAAGGATTGGGATGTAGATGAGGGTGCACAACTTGAGCCATGTGACAATGGCAAGGAGTAGTACATCAGTGATGGATGATGGTTTATGCAAAGGGGAGTGGGGTATGTATTCAGAGGCCTAGAAGATGAGGTAGATGATCAGATTGACAGGGATAGCGCATACAAGACATAATAAGCTGACATTGATTCGAGTTTTGAGGAGTTGGATGGTAGCTGGGATTTATGTCGGGAGTCAGAATGCAGAGCAGATGAGGAAATTGATCAGGTGATTGAGTGTGACAAGATAGATGCAGGCAGCGTATCATGTGGGAGGCATGCCAAGACACCCTTGCAGGGCTGGGAGAAGGCATTGTCGGACATAGAGGAGGACGAACAATTGCAGTAGACAAGGGCCACCGGGTTGTGATCAAGATCCAGGTGAAGATGCATGAGATGGAGGGCCACGAAGGCCCGGGTGTGCAAGAAAGTTCGACAGAAGTATTGGTTTAGCCACATGTATGTAATACTCACAGGGAGATGCTTGAGTGGGGCATTTCTCCACCCATGCTAGCAAGTGATACCAGGGAGCCAACTCACGGTGAATGCTTGCACCACATATGATTAGACATACCTACTTGCATATGTGAGCTCCCGGACTCATGCACCAAGCTACGTACGATACATAGCCCACGAGAGCTATTGCCCCATCTTTATGCAATGCTGGAGGGGTTGAAGAATAGCTAATGCGATAAGAACCTTGTTGCATGCTCGCGACTTGCACTACAGGAGAGGTTATCTCACACCTTCACACCGTTGGACCGTTGGACCGCATCGAGAGGCAAGATTGTCAACGATTATGCATGTTGATTTTAGATCAGTCACGTGGGCTTTTATCACACATGGAGTGGAGCTGAGGTGGCTTATGTGCAACTAGGTATGCATTAGGGTGGCCAGAGAGAGCACTCCACAAGCACAACAAGGGACAACAATTACATCAGTTTTGTGAGAGGATCGCAACTCATCCATGTGGACTCTCGTTAGGCATGCAGGTAAGTGGAGATGGCTTCTGTGCAACCATACATACATTGGGATGGCTGGAGAAAACTCTCCATGAGTGGAAAACACGGTGCAAATTGTATTCTTATCTAGTTGTTTGCATGTTCTTGTATAATTTGTGACCCATTGCAACTATCTGAGAAACTTGGGCCTAGCTTGTTTGATTTCTTAAGGGCTAATAAGTATTGCCCATTCTCAGTTTCTCTCGTTTGGGAATTAGGTGGACAGCTTTTGGAGTCTGTGGCTTGTATGTTAGAAAAACCATTCATTTGCAGTGTCTGGCTTACTTGGTTATATCCTGAACCGGTTATTCACAAATGGTTTCTAGTTAGTACAGTAGCTAGACATAGTCAGAAGTTTATACACACGGATTTGAAACCTGAAAATGTTTTTCTTGTATCTTCTGAGTACACAGATCTCTGTGATCCCAAGGTAAATTAACAGATCATGCAGCATGCACATGTTTTAGTGCTAGCAATATGTGAGTCTACTTAGTTCATTTGCTTTGAGGCTATTTTTGTGGTGTGCATGAGAGTGAGGCAAGATCGGACGCGATTGAGTGTGCCCCTTGCATGGGAGAGCAGCTCCTTATATTGATATCACAAGCACTACAACAACCTTCTTGGCATACGCAACGTGGGTTCACACCAAGGCCATCCGTCCACACACCACACCTCCCCCCTTAGGGAGAAAAAGATGGACATCTTTTTAGAATTTTGGGCTAGAAATGGACTCGACAAGAGGGATCAACTCCAACGCCTCGTCTGGGGGGAGTGATCATACAACGGCTTAGGGGCTAAGAGACTAAACTTGGGGGCTAGACTTGTCATCATGCCGATCATCATCAAGGCATGGAACTCGTACATCTCGCTTATGCAAACATTAGGTCACTATCCCAATGAAATGGACAAGAAGAGGAAGGACTGGGGGTTGCTTCACAACGACAAGTATGTGATCTTTTTGCGCCATACATCAATCTCCAAAGAGGCTTGGTGTGATGGTGTTCTAATGAAAAATTCCTAGTGGAAACAAAAACAAAGACTTAACATTACTGAGCAAAAAAGGCACCTCCGCAAGCAAACCGCAACAACTCCTCTTTGGGTTATTATGCAATCTTGCACATCCTAGCATCCAAAGTAACCATAAAGGATGCCATCATCCAAAGTAGGCAGCTTCATTATAAATTCTCAGTCTGTGATCGTCCTTATAGCTTGGGTGGAAAATGATTTCTGGCTCCACTTATTCAATGGACGAAGGTTAGTCAAAACTTATTGCATGTAGAGAAAATTGGGTCGTTTGTGTTCTACTACTGGAGTAAGAATACATGTAGTTGGGCTGATGTCTCCATTGAAATAGTTAGGCGGTGACTGTGATGATTGCAGTGCAAACAAGAAAACTTTGAATGCATGAGCAACAAGGGAAATGACGACAACAAGTGGGATGTCTGAGAAGAAGCAAGAGGGTGCTTTTTGATGCCTTTTGCAAGAACAACAACATCTGGCTTGCGCTTGCCTGAATCAGAGCTTCCATAAAAAACCGCAAGGTTTTTCACAGTAGTAGCCTCTTCCTTGCAGCGATTATTGATATTTGGGTTTCCATCACAAGTCACAAGTTCTTCTACTTCATTTTGAGTTGCCATCGATGCTTACTTTGTGCTATCTAACAATGACTGCCTAAAGTTGACACTTGCCAAGTATTGCTGCTCCAATACAAAAAAAAGCCACGCCAATGCTTTACACTAATGGAAAGGGCTCCCTGTGGAATCTACACCAATTGTGGCGTAAGACGTGCTTGGTGCTGTCTGCAATCCCATGATAGCTCCTCACACTCCAAACTATGCCTGAGAAGAGGTGGCTATGGCCTTAGAGACGGCTTGAAGAACTACGAGATGACTGAGGTCGGTGCTACCCTTCTCCGATGCTATGAGAGAAGGAAAAGCTAATCGGTTTCTAACGTGAACACCATTGCTGGGAGAGAAACTGAGAAAGTCAAGAAAAGCTTAGAAAACACCAAGAAGGAAACTTCCTGCCCATCAACTAAACCAATGTGGTGTGCATGAGAGTGAGGCAAGATCGGACCCGAATGAGCGTGCCCCTTGCATATGAGAGCACTACTAAACTACAAGTGGGGTTTCTTACTTATCAATTCAAGTGTAGAAAATTCTATGCGTATTGGACTCAATAAACAAGCTCTCTGTGCACTCAAAAAAAAAGTTGTTAAAAGGACAAAAGATAAGGGTCTTTAGTAGCATCATGCTGGAATGTTTGGAGAGCTCGCTGCCTCCACATTCCAAGTGCAACTCCACATATATAAATGCTCACTTATTTTGATCTAAATTTTGGCACTTGGAAGTAATTTTACATTACAAAGTCTCTTTGTCTATCTCTCTTTTTTGTGGGAAAGCCTATTTTCTCTTTCTCTCTCTCTCTCTCTCTCTCTCTCTCTAACGTTGATGCATGTGAATTGAATAGAAGTACATGAGTGTGGAGTGTGTTCAATTGAGTTGACACGTCTCTTGCAAAAATTACTTCAATAGAAAGTTGAGACTCAATCAACAATGTTTGGTAAGTTTTCTATACGCTAAACTTTTGGCATCATACGAATATTGTCATAGATAGGAAGCTTTTGTTTTATTACCATCTTTGGTGACAACATTGATGCCTCATCTTGAGGAAAATGTCGTGCTTGAAGCATACTCTCGTGCCATTACTATTACTATGCTTGAGCGTGAAGAAGTATCTTATTCGGAATCCCAGGAAATACGCCAGTTGTAATAATTGTTTCCCACCTTACTATTTTGTTCTTTGAGACGATGGCGAGGAGGAGGCGATGCATAGTACCTTAGTGATGGATGACGGTTTATGTAGGGAACCCTAAGGGGAGTGGGATATGTATTCAAAGGCAAACTTAGGAGATGAGACGGATGATCAAATTGACAGGGAGAGTTCATACGAAATTGAAGAGTTTCACATTAAACCTAATCCTACACAACCACTTTACACACAAAATACTCTAATTTTGAAAAAACTTCTAAACCCAACCAATAGCTAACTGCTCCATACTAGTTTGCCTTGTATGAGCACCACATGTAACAAGGAAATTATTTGGTGCATAATGGAATTTCCTATAGCCATCCGCGTCGGTGTGGAATGGAAATCTTTACCCGTCATTCCTACAAACATTGGCACGATCGTTCAAAAAATGAAGGGAAAATCACCAAAATACCCCTCTAATTTGTGGAAAGTCCCAAAATACACCTCAAATTTCAAAAATTCCCAAAATACCCTTGTATCTATTTTAGTTGGATTGTTCACGATTTCCTAATCTTTATTCTTTTTAGACAATGGAGATCCGTTTTAGTGCTTAGCATGTTATTTGTCACAAATTACCTCCCAAAAAAAGACAATTATGTCTAAAAATAATGAAGCAATTCATCTCCAAAACCTACATAACTAGCTCAAATTCTAGTTTAAGTATCTTGTATTGATAGACAATCAATCTTCTTATGAAAAGTTACAAATTTTTTAATCTTCGGACAAATTTACTCTCACAATTAGGGGTATTTTGAGAATTTTGGAAAATTTTAAAGGCATCTTGGGAATTTATGACAAAGTACGAGATACCCAGCTGAGGAAAATAAAAAAAACAATAGAATCACGTTAGATCCGTTTCGAAGTTGAATGGGAGGTGTCGAAGTTTGCAGACAAACATCTGAGCGAGGGGGGAGATGTGAGGCGAATTCGGCTGCTCATGATCGAGCCACATGCTACAGCTGCTCTGCATCCTGTCGCGCAGGGAACTGGCAGCTATGGGGGCGTAGGAGGTTCAGGCTATTTTTTATATGCAGGGAATTGTGCTCAGCATCGCAACACCTACTGCATGCTGTGTTGGCTACGAGAACATTGTGAGGTCGTACCATAATTATGTCGTGCGTTTGAACTTCTCATCCGCCTTTTACAGTGAGAGAGATCTCAACTCAAAACTGGAATCTGAGGAGTATCAGATGAATATAATATCAGTGGAGCCAGTATGTACCATTGTGGCATTGGGAGTTTTTTAAATTTGAAAGGTATTTTGGGAATTCCACAAATTAAAGGGGTATTTTGGTAATTATCCCAAAAATGAACTGCATGTAGCCATCCACGCCGGCGTGGATGGCTACAGGTAGTTTCACGTCTTGCCTAATGCCATGCTACAACTCCATGCTATAGCACAACGATGAAAGGCTGTTTGTCTCTCTCTCTCTCTCTCTCTCTCTCTCTCTCTCTCTCTCTCTCTCTCTCTCTCTCTCTCTCTCTCTCTCTCTCTCTCTCTCTCTCTCTCTCTCTCTCTCTCTCTCTCTCTCTCGTTACGTGAAAGGCTACAACTCCATGCTCCAGCGCAAGGATGAAATGCTGATTCTATTACCAATTAAAGAAAGGGTGAGGGAAAGTCTTGCAATAGGTGGTAGGGAGGGCAAGATGTGCCGATGATTGGCGAGAAGGGGAAGAGGAGGGGGAGGGGGAAGTTGTGCCTTCAGAACAGCAGCAAGGGAGGATGCTGGCGGAATGGCGCTGGTGGTAATTGGCAGCAGAGGAGGCGATGTGCAGCAGAGGATGCGCGCTACTGGTTTAGATGATCGCCGTTGGCTAAGAGCATGCAGGTTCGAGTGCTCATAACATCACTTTTATTTATTGGGATCAAGGATCCTTAGGGGATCTCTTGAGGAATCCCATTCGTGCGAAATAAGTTGGAAAGTAGCCAGTAGTATGTCCTACACATACTACTGACATAACAATGATATAAGTGGGGAAAAAACCCATTAATTCAGACCATAAAAAATACTTATATAATTAGTGAGAAGTGGCATTAAGTCCGAGAGAGAGAGAGGGGGGGGGGGGGGGGGGGGGGGGGGGGGGGGAAAATATCCCAAGAGACCTTAAAGATCTATCCAACGAGGAGAGTTGAACTCAATACCTCTTATTCAAGAGGGAAATGGCATAACCAATCTACCACACTTCGGTGATAGAAAGATTATACCATTTTCCTCTTTATTAGCATACCCACACACACAAGAATTTTAACGTCGTAGGAAACTATCCTGAGTGACCTTAAAGATCTATCCGACGAGGAGAGTTGAACTCAAGACCTATTATTCAAGAGGGAAATGGCCTAATGAATCTGCCACACATGTGTGATAGAGAGGTTATACCATTCTAGTGGTCCCCATTGTCAAGCTGCATTCCACGTACTCTCTATCGATAGAATCAGAGCCAGGGCCTAAGTATGTGTCCATTCAGAGAGAGAGAGAGACAGAGAGAGAGAGAGAGAGAGAGAGAGAGAGAGAGAGAGAGAGAGAGAGAGAGAGAGAGAGAGAGAGAGAGAGAGAGACGGGGCGAATAGTGAGTGTCACCTTGCGTGAAGTGGTCCCCATTGTCAAGCTGCATTCCACGTACTCTCTATCGATAGAATCAGAGCCAGGGCCTAAGTATGTGTCCATTCACAGAGAGAGAGAGAGAGAGAGAGAGAGAGAGAGAGAGAGAGAGACGGGGCGAATAGTGAGTGTCACCTTGCGTGAAGTCCATGGTTTCTCTCAAGCTGCAGAAGTGCCTAGTAGCCAGCATTCTCAAATTTGTGATGGCCCAATCCCAATAAGGTTAATGAGATTTCCTTGGCCAATTCACTTTCAGTATGGCAGGACATCACCAAGATCATAAAAGATGGTTTTGTAATTTGGAATCTAGCCAATATTTATTATAAGCCAAGGATGAAGTGTGGTTCCATCCAAGATCTTGTGGCTAAGATGAATGCGTGTTCTATGTTGACTTCTTTGTGGAGAGTATCCACACGTCAAAGACTAAAAAGGCACGCAAGAATACATTTTCAAATCAATTTGAATATCAGAGAGCCCAAGGAAAGTCTATTTGTTAGAGGAAGGGTGCAAGATGGGAAGAGCTATTGGTGTTGAAGCTGCTCTAGTTATAGTCGCGTTTAGCAAGACCACAAAGATATCCAAGAACTAAGCGAAATTTTTTAGGACTTGAATTTTGTAGGGAATTTACATTCATACTCGCATGTGTCTATCATCAATGCAAATGACATTTGAGTCTTTGAGTAGAGAGAGAGAGAGAGAGAGAGAGAGAGAGAGACAGAGAGAGAGAGAGGGATACTAATCAATTGACACACCAAAAGAGTCATCTGGTTTTTGAACAGTTGACTCTTCAACACCATTACGTGACTTTTAGTTTTTGGAAAGTTGACCACAGATGGCCTATGTGAGACCATGAATATTTGCGTCCATTGACATTTTGGAAGCACAAGTGATGTTTGGAGGCCATAAACATAGATGATGGAGAAGATGCATATGTGAAGTTAAAAATCGTAAACATGTACTTTTGAATATGCTTTCTTGCTTGACCATGAGCTGCATCAATTTTACAACATGGATATGTTCAAGGTGCTTTGCTAGATGTCGCTCGATTTTGTATTAGCTCGGAAACACTTGCTCGGAATTTGGGATTCCTCGTTCAACTGTGGGCTAGCATAAGAAATAGAAAATTCAATTTTTTCGTCTCTTGGTTGAGCTAGTATACATCCAATGGTAAAATTGGACGCATCTACATGTATGTGGAATATCTTATTCCAATTTGGTGCTTTCAATATTGGAGCTGAAGTGAGAGCTTGCTTAAGCTTCATGAAGGATTTTTCACACGCCTCAGTCCATTCAAAGTGTGTAATCAAGCTATACATGGGTTTTGTAATTATAGCGTACATGTAAATGAATCGTCTGTAATATCCACAATGTCCCATGAAGGCTTGAACCCCCTTGATTGTTGTTGTTCTATGCAAATCAGCAATAACATGAATTTTATCCATATCAATAGCTATGCCATTTTTAGACACTATATGTCCAAGAATTTTTCCTTGTCTACCCATGAATGTGCACTTTTCACGATTTAAGCAAATCCTATAAAGTCAACATTTTTTGAATACTTTTTTGAGGTGTTTAAAATGATCATCCCGGATTGATGAATATACGCATAGATCATCCATATATACTTCCAAGAAATTCCTAAGATATTCTTTAAAAACATGGCTATCATGGATGCTTGAGAGTCGGTCGCTGCCTGCATCATCGCCTATGTCATGGCCTACATCATCGCTAGAAGGCCCTAGAAGAATCTAGAAGGATCTAGAAGATTCTAGAAGTTTCTAAAAACATGGAAAAGATTCCAAAAGAATCTAGAAGTTTCTGGAAAGCTCTAGAAAGTTGAAGAAGGATCTAGAAGGTTCTAGAAGGATCAAGAAGTTTCTAGAAGCTTGGAGAAGATTCCGGAAGAATCTAAAAGTTTCTGGAAAGCTCTAGAAATTTGAAGAAGAATCTAGAAGGTTCTAGAAGGATTAAGAAGTTTCTAGAATCTTGGAGAAGATTCCGAAAGAATCTAAAAGTTTCTGGAAAGCTCTAGAAAGTTGAAGAAGAATCCAGAAGGTTCTAAAAGAACTAGAAGAATCAAGAAGGTTCTAGAAGATTCTAACCTCCTCAAGAAGAACCTAGAAAGTCCTAACCTCCTCAAGTAACCTCCTCAAGCACTAGTATAAATAGGGGTCTTGGGCCACAAGCCCCTCAGTCTTGCTAACACCAGTTGTGAGGCTCCTATGAGGAAATCCCTCTTCTAGTTCTTGTGTTCAAGTCTTGTCCTTGCAATCAAGCCTTGCCTTGTACTCAAGTCATGTAATCCAAGTCTTGTATCTAGCTCTCTTAATAAAGTATTAAGTCTTGTAATCAATATTAAGCTTATCATCAAGTCCAAGTTCTTGTACATTGTGAGTGTCTCCTCTTGCTCTCTTCTAGCTCTAGACATGCTCATAACAGTTTGGCAAGACTACCATCTCTTAATCTTCTCAAGTCATCATGGAGCCGACGATGGAAGGTGTCATTAATGCATTGCAAAGAATCCAAGCTCAGTTACAGTAACTTCGTGAGAGTAACGCTCAACTTCAAGCAGGGAAACCCCTAATCTTGGGACCGGCGTTGCAAAATCTTCAACGTGAAATTCAAGAGCTTCGAGAGACAAGCACACATCAAGCACAAGCTGCAAGATCTAGCTATTCTTAACAACATAAGAAGGAGCCGAAGGTCAGCATGCCTGAAAAATTTGATGGGACTAGATCAAAGTTTAGAGGTTTTCTCCAACAAGTGCACCTCTTCATTCGAATGCAACGAGAGCGTTATCCAGATGATGCCTCTCAAGTAGGACTTATTGGGACCCTCCTCTCGGGTACGGCTCTCTCTTGGTTTGCTCCCTTACTTGAAAAATAATCTCCTCTTCTTCATGACTTTGAAGCTTTTGTGAGGGAGTTCTCTGCAACCTTTGGGGATACTAATAGAGCAAGGGTTGCTGAAACCAAACTTAGAAATCTCCACCAAGGATCGAAACCTGCATCTGTCTATGCATCCAAATTTCAACAACTCACTTGTGATCTAACTTGGCATGAGGAATATTTCATTAGCCAATTTCGGTGGGGATTAAAGGATGACGTAAAAGATCTTTTATTGACTATGCCAAAGGTTCACACACTAAGCGAGTTCATCTCTCAAGCAATAGAATGTGATAATTGACTATTTGAGAGGAGACAAGAGAGGCATCTTGGGGCACCATTGCAACCCCAAACAGAAGTGACACATAATGGCTACACACCTCGATAGGGCCATGAATCAAGCATTGAGCCCATACAAATTGATTCAGCACGGTTTCAACCTCTCTCAGCCCAGGAGAAGTAAAGGTGATGCATTAATGGCTTATGTATGTATTGTGGAGAGCAGGGGTACATAGTTCAACAGTGTCCAAGGAAGATAAGGATGAAGTTTCATGGTGCAATGGCCTCAACGTGTTCGGAAAACATGGACAAAAGACAAACAAAAAAAGGTCTCTTTCTTCTCGCTAATTCCACTTCAAGTTTTATGCTACCATTCAAGATCCATATGCCGGGTAGGCAAATGGATTGTGAAGCATTACTAGATTCAGTCGCAACGGCGTGCTTCATGGACAAATAATTTGCAAAAGAACAAGGCATACCACTTGTGGAGAAGTCTAATCCAGCAACTGTAGAAGTCATTGATGGTCATCCCCTTGCTTCAGGGGATGTCAGGTATGAAACTCGCCCCATAGAAGTAACATTGCAGGAGCATGTTTCAAGAATAGCGTTCAATATTATATAAAGCCCAAGCAATCCAATTGTTATTGGGCTACCGTGGCTTGAATTACATAATCCTGACATCGATTGGAGGGTTCGGAGAATTGAATCACAAAAAGTCCAAAAGAAGAAGGGAAGGCATAATAGGCCTATATATCTTGGAGCCAAGGTCTTCATGCGTGCAGCCAAAAAGTATCCAACTTTCCTGATATTTGCAAGACCAACCGACACGTCGACAACAAAAATCATGGAGGCATTTCCACGTCAACATCAAGATTACAATGATGTTTTTGAGAAGAAGAATGCAGACCTCTTGCCGGAGCATCGACCCTATGATTGTGCTATAGAGATTCAGGAGGGAACCCAACCCCCTTTTGGCCCAATATACAAGCTATCTCAAGATGAATTGGTAGAATTACGGAAAAATATTGATGAGAATCTTGCTACGGGGTTCATACGGCATTCAAAGTCCCCAGCAGGAGCTCCAATACTCTTTGTAAAAAAGAAAGACGGAACTCTCCGGATGTGCGTGGATTATAGGGGCTTAAACAAGATCACCGTCAAGAATCGCTATCCCCTTCCCTTGATCCCGGAGCTTCTTGAGCGCCTTGGCAAAGCAAGAATATTTACAAAAATAGATCTTCGTGGTGCTTACAACCTAGTCAGAATCAAAGAAGGTGATGAATGGAAAAGAGCCTTTCGGACAACACTTTGAATATATCATCATGCCATTTGGTCTCACAAATGTCCCAGCTGTTTTTCAATATTTAATGAACAATATCTTTCGGGAGTATTTGCAATAAAAAAATATAGGTATACCATAACATGAAAAATATAAATGACTTGCAAAACATCGCGCGCTCTGTAGGGATTGATCGGTCTACCCATCCACTTTTACCCTACTATGGACAAAGAGAATTTCACTTTACAGGGAGCAAGCCAGAACACCTCCATCCTACCTAAGCCAGCATAGGATGAGGCCGTTTTTCCTCCCTCCATGAATGCAAGCTTTGAAAGGATCCCAAATACCAGCAAGTGGTAGGGTATCAACACAAACCATACCAGTTTAGGCTTCACATCTCTTCAATGCCCAACATTTGGTGTTTAGGCAACACCAAGGCAAGATTTCCTACGGTTAGTTATGTAGGCCATTGAACCCTTGATACACTAACCGTGTAGATGAGCCTAATTAAAAAAAAAAACTAAACAACACTCTCAATCTAGCAAAGCTCCAGTTCATCAACCCTTTTGTCTAAGGCTAAGCGATGTAGGTGATTCTAGTCTTGTAGCAACACTGCCATGAGAAACATAACACATGATTCCAATCACAAAAGCATTTTTTGTATGCACAAACAATATTTTCCAATCAATAGACTATGCAGGGTCTCTACCCTTACACGTCCACCATAAACTATCAAAACCAATTCATTCTCCAATCCAAAACCATAAACCATAATCAAATCCCACCACATGGGTGAGCACTCCACCCAACTCGTGGTGATGCAGATCCAATCCTACAAAACTACTTCAGTACTACATAACATGACTGCAAAAATTTTGGCAGCATTTTAACAGCACAACCATATCCCAAAAAAATCCAAGAGCCACATTGACTTCCATAACCAAATCATAACCATAGTCCATGAGGGATCTTAGCCCTTTGACTATAAACCATACTCCATACTGAACCGACTCCCATACTTGGAGTTTAACATTAGGGCCACTGTAATCAAACAAGCCCACACTCATGGCTCTTAAGACATGAACTTTTTATGCATAAAAGAAGTCTGACCGGTGACTAAAAATGGATTCAAAAATCCAATTTTGAGAATGTCTAACGATGCATAAGTGATGCACTACAACCACACCACACCCCCTAGCACATAGAGCTACTTTTGACCTTGAAGGGTGGACAGCAATATACACATGCATGAGAGGTATTTTCATCCATCCATGAGGTTCCATGCATTACATAAAATCATTCCATCAACATGATTATGATGCCAAACAGCTCCATCACTTTGATCAACCATATACCATAACTTCACATATATGCAAAAAATAACTTTTTGCCTTTTTCGGGTACATGCATAAGACGCAAATGAAAGTATTTGACCTCAAAACAATGCATCAAGCTCAGCCCCATTATATACACTAATACCTTATCTCATCACTTTGCCCATATGAAACTCATGCAACAAACCATAACACAAAAAGAAAGCCACATTATTCATATTTTCCCGAACAGCTCAGGATGACCAACCATATACCCCTCATAATTTAATGGATTCAGCACTTGAAATCAAACCATCAAAACAACCCATAAAACATATGAACCACTCTTTCAACTCGTTACGTCATATGGTACTCCCCCTCGGTAGCACCCCTACACATGTAGGTAATCCCGTACAAGGAACGATTAATAACTCGCACTTGCAAAGTGATCTCAGAGATTTAAATACATTTATCAGTATAATCGAGGTTTTGATTTTTTTCACCGAGTTTGCTCATTCGATGAATCTATATGGTGGTTCTCCAAGGAGCTTGGGGTCCAGAATTTTGACTTCGTAGTGGACAACAAGCTATACTTTGACCATAACTCTTTGCTCATGCAGAATTTTCACATGACACCCAAGAGAAAAAGTGTTCTAAATGATATGTTTAATCTCTCATTTAAAGGGTTTTACCTGATTCATAGAATGAGAGATACGACCAAAACAGTGTTCCTATCTCTTACATGACGTGAAATAAAAAGCGCTTTTGATTTGCATACTTGACCATAAACACACCATGTGTATAAATTGGCATGCTAACCATGATGAAATAAGCATGGAGCATTCTCATACACATTCGGCAAGTCCATACATGTCCTCATATATGAAAAAGCAACCATCGAGAGGGTAGCTACTCAGAAAACGAAGTAGAGAGAGATGATGGCTATGGAGTTTAAGGCTTCTTACCATGCTTTAGAAGTGATTATCGGCTATTGAAAGGCTTTTTGCTTTGCCGCAAGAGAGCAGTGATGAGAATTACATAGAGGTTTACGCCGCGAAATTGTTGGAGAACATACACACCATGAAAAGAGAAGAGAAATAGTAATCAAGTAGAGAGAGAGTGTTCTTCTTCTTGCAAACAAGAGAGAAGATCTTATGGAGATGGTGGTGGAGAGCTTGCACCACTCCGTATGTTACGTACATATTGCCGTGTGATAGCAGTCGCAAATGTCGACAATGAAAATTAAGCTCTCTATGTCAATTTATATGTGTTGCATGAGGCAGGAGTGTGTCCCAAGGAAACAGGTAGTTTCCCCTCTCAACCCAGATTAGCTACAAGGTTTTGAAAAAAGACTCCAGTCTTTCCTAAAAACATGGCTTTGTTTTCGGTGGTCAACTCTCCTACTTACCCTTCATTTTTGCAGTAAAAATTGATTTACATCGTGATACCCGGATATAATTATGACATTTTTGTACTGCCCCAACATTTACGGTGTAACTTTTTATAAAAATAATTCTCGTAAAAATCTTGTTTAATCCCGTTTCTTCTCCGAATGGTCGTTTTTATGTCCAACAATGACTAAAATAACATTTTTATATTTAAGTCAACCTAAAAAGCATGTTGCTTTTTAGAAACATCGAAAAGCACAAAAACCTAAAAGTATTGTAAAAGGTTTTAAAAAAAGCAAAATTTCTAAAATTGAACCATGCGTTCCCCTTGTCCACCGGAACAAGAAAGTAGACTCGCTTCTCACTAAAAAGCACTAAAAATCATGAAATGCGTTTGAAAAGAAAAATTTTATAAGATTAAACCATACCTTTCTTCGGACTCGTGAATTAAGAATTTGGTCTTGTTTTTTGCAAAAAAGCACAAAAAACATGAAAAAGCTAATAAAACATATTTTTTTCAAAATTGAACCAAACGTCCGTGTGACCTATCGAAACATGAAAACGACCTTCCTTTCCACTTCAGAACCTTCCAACACTATCAAACAAGCATTTCAAACCAAAATTTTACGAAACGTATATTGGAATCTATTTTTCTTATTTTTAAAAGAGACCCAAGAATTGGGGATCTTATAGCTAAGCATTTTTAGATGATGTGATGCCTGCATTAATGTGTTGGTCCTTGCTAATTCAAATTGAGTTTGTAGGGGGGGGGCGGGGGGGGGGGGGGGGGGGGGGGGGTTTGTATATAGTGGAATTGAAGGTAGTTCAAAGTCAAGGTTTTGACAATCGGATACTCATTTGGTTCTAGAATATTGTAATAGGGAGGAACTTGCTTTAGGTACATCTTTCCAGACACACAACAAATAGTATGGATCAGAATTTTGCGTGATCGACGGCTAGATGATTTTTGTCATGCTCACATATACCCAACAAAAGCCAGCAATCATTCCCTCTGCGAGCTCCCTCTTGTGCCATTTCTAAATGATAATCTCCCTTCATCTCTCTCACACAAAAGTGAAAATTGGCAACTACCGGTGTAGAAGACACGTGCCAAATTTGGAGGGCGTCCATATTACCCCCTTGTAAATAACCCTGGAATTGAAGTCATCAAGAAAATCAAAAATATTTAAATCTTGAATACATCGTCTGACTAGAAGTTTCTCGATCACACGTTATATTTTTTGTTTTGACTTTAGTCTCTTACGAGACCCCTTAGAAGTGTCTATAGAGTCATAAAGTGCTTGGTCCTAGGACCAAATTTGTTTTATTGGAACAAGGATGGTCCCAAGAGAATGGTTGAGTGAAAAAGTTGTCTTGTGGACATGGTTGGTCACAACATGTTTGTCCAAAGGGCATGGTTGCATTCTTGATCCTAAGGCCAAATATGGATGATTCATTCTACAATGATGCTTGAGCTTGAACGCATAAATTTTCCATGGTCCCATGACCATGCTTGGGTGCTACCTCCTAAGACCATGATATGATGCGTGTTCCTAGGACCACACTTAAAGGCTTCGCCCTCCGACCAATCTTGTTCTCTTGGAACAAAGATGGTACCAAGAACATGAGTGAGTCCAAAAATTGTGTTGGCTTCATATACCATGCTATGTTGGATTCATGTTGTCACAACACTTTGAAAGGTAGGATGGTTGGTCCTAGGACCAAGCTTGTTCTCTTGGAACAAGGATGCTCCCAAGAGCATGGTTGAGTGCAAAAATTGTGTTGGCTTCCTCTACCATGCTAAGATGTTTGGTACAATTTTACAAAAGCCATGCATGAATGCCGAGAGTGAGCATGGTTAGTCCCATGTCTTTGTCCCAGGGACATGGTTGGAGGCTTGATCCAAAGGCCAATTTTGGATGATTCATCCCACAGTGATGCTGGGACTTGAGTGCACAAATTTTCCATCCCACGAACATGCTTGGGTGCTAGCTCCTAAGACCAAGATAAGATACTTGTTCCTAGGACCACACTCAGATGCTTGGCCACAATACTTTGACAGCTTTGATGGTTGGTCCTAATACCAAGCTTGCTCTCTTGGAACAAGGATGCTATCAAAAGCATGGTTGAGTGCAGAAATTTTATTGGCATCCTATACCATGCTAGCATGTTTGGTCCAAAGGCCATGCATGAATGCCAAGAGTGGGCATCGTTTGTCCCAAGATCTTTGTCTTAACAAGGACATAGTTGGAAGCCTGATCCAAAGGCCAACTTTGGATGATTCATACCATGATGATGTTTGAAGTTGAGTGCACAAATTTTCCATGGTCCCATGACCATGCTTGGGTGCTATCTCCTAAGATCATGATATGATGCATGGTAACATGCTCATATGATTGATCACAAGACTTTGAAAGCTTGGATGGTTGGTCCTAGGACCAAGTTGTTCTCTTGGCACAAGGATGCTCCCAAGAGCATCCTTGTTGAGTGGAAAAATCATGTTGGCTTCATATACCTTGCTAACATGCTTGGTCCAAAGACCATGCACAAATGCCAATAGTGGGTGTGGTTGGTCCCAAGATCTTTGTCCCAACAAGGACATGGTTGGAAGCTTGATCCAAAGGCCAACTTTGGATTATTCATACCATGATGCTGCTTGAACTTGAGTGCAAAAATTTTCCATGGTCCCATGACCATGCTTGGGTGCTATCTCCTAATATCATGATATGATGCATGGTAACATGCATCATATCATGATGCATGTTACCATGCATCATGATCATGCTTGGGTGCTATCTCTTAATATCATGATATGATGCATGGTAACATGCATCATATCATGATGCATGTTACCATGCATCATGACCATGCTTGGGTGCTATCTCCTAATATCATGATATGATGCATGGTAACATGCTCACATGATTGATCACAAGACTTTGAAAGCTTGAATGGTTGATCCTAGCACCAAGCTTGTCCTCTTGGAACAAGGATGCTTTCAAGAGCATCCTTGTTGAGTGGAAAAATCATGTTGGCTTCCTATACCTTGCTAACATGCTCCCAAGAGAATGTTTGAGTGGAAAAATCATGTTGGCTTACTATACCTTGCTCACATGCTTGGTCCCAAGGCCATACATGAATGCCAAGAGTGGGCATGGTTGGGCCCAATATCTTTGTCCCAAACAAGGATATGGTTGGAAGTGTCATGCCAAGGTCAACCCTAGGTCAAGGACCGACAGCTAGTGGGAAGGGATCCTAAGCTAGGTGGTTATATGAAGGGAGGTTGGGCAGATTCACTATGGCAATTCTAGGGTCCTCATACTAGGGATCCTAGGCCAGGTGGCTATATAAAGGGAGGTTGGAAAGAGGATTCACTATGGCATCTCCAGGGTCCTCAACCAGTATCAGAGCAAGGCTATTTTTGGGCCTAGAGTTCTTGGACTCATCCCTTGCATGCTTTTGTATGATCATGCAAACAATGAGAATCATGGAAAAGATCTCTTTCTAGGTGGTGGGAAGGGCCATGCATAGGGGGGCTTGTGACGAGGAGAGAGACAAGCTCCACTCGAGGCTCGCGAAGCACCACACAACGCGATGTCTCTCTCCTCATCTCTCGGCGCTCTGTTGTCTACCATAGCTTGACTTGCTAGTTGCTTTTCCACACCATAACGCCCAAAGGCCTTTGGCCTTAGGGCAAAATTTCTCAAGGAAGGGAGGTTACCCGCGTATTATTCTCCCCCCTCTTCACATCTTCACGTCTTGCGGATATTAGGCTTCAACCTAGGCTTCATAGAAAATCTAATAAGTTAAGGTACAAATTGCTCATTATATATGAGCGACAAATAACATGGACAACTTTGCTAGTATCTTTGTTGGCAGGTTGTGATATGTATACGCAAAGTAACCACATGCAAAGAATGCACACAAATTGAGTACAATCTACTTGAAAATTCTCAAAGTTCCCAAGTTCGTATCCTTGGATAAAATAATCAAACTAGTTCCCAAGTCTATATCTTTGGATACAACTGTAACATAAATTAAGAGCAACTAGGATCTCACAGTAAAAGAGAGCAGAGAAATACTACAATTTAAGCAATAGGGAGAATAAAAAACTTTGATTATCAACATGATACAATGCGATGACGTTTCCCACACACGCGCTCTCTACGTAGAGCTTAGATGGTGGTTGAAATAACAAAGATAATAGAATGTAGAGAATGCATTAGTAACAAGGGATGGATATCACAACATGGATGCCTTGGTTCATGGTGGCTGGTTGGTACTAAATGCAACACGAGAAACATTGATTGCACACCACTCGTGGTAACCAACCATGACCGCAAGATTCCATCCACACCAATTATTGGCCAGCACTGATCAATACTTTACTAGTATAGAGTATACACATGATATGGCAGTCGAGGAAAAACATATTCCCTAAAAATATTCCTGGAAGTTGTTATCCTCGACCCATGTTTGGGGGCAATTGGCCCCCCAAATTGGGTACTTTGATTGCTTCATTACCATTATAATCACGACAACCACCATCACTTTGCTGTTAAAGACCAAAATCTGGCCAAAAATATGTGCACTAATAGCTTCAAAAAAATTAAAAGGTATTCCTAATGGCTTCAAAAAAAACTAAAAGGCATTCCTAATTCAAATATTTCCTCAACAAGAAGAAAAACACGTTAGTCTATAGCACGTAACAACGAGCAAAAACAAGGTACGTAGATTTGCAACAATATTAGTTGGGAAGGACGAATACAACATTATGTTTGTGTGTGTGTGTGTGTGTGTGTGTGTGTGAGAGAGAGAGAGAGAGAGGAAAACGATAAAGAAAAAATAAAAGAGAAGAGAGACACCTCTTTATATGGAGAGAAAAGGTCTTTTGACTTTCTACCTTCATACGTCTTTTCATTTCCTAAGCTCACCTTTCACTTGCGTACTTAATATGTTTTGAAAGAGTTTTTTGTTTTTTGAGATTGGGGAGACCTAATGGATTTTCTTATTAATGGGGGTTTCACAAATGTGCAACATACAACAAAGTGTCGATTGAGTGTATACTTAGACCTACAAATTTTGGACATCACAAAATTTGTAATTTGTAATCTATTGAAATCTGTTTAGACTTTTGTAGTTGTTGAGAAATAGCGTCATGAAATACAATAGGAGGATTGCCATTCAATCTTATTTGAAACTTGGCAAGATTTAGATAAAATACTAAAAACCTGCCAACAAGGCAGAGTACAATGCTTTCAAGCTTCCTTGCGCTGGACTTCTAAAAAAACAAGGGCGGACATCTCAAGAAATGCAAGGATAGCACTTTTAAAAGAGCAATTAATACACATCAAAATTAAAAAGAAGAAAGCACCCCTCAATTCTTCATATGTGCATGTCAAGAGGATTGCAATTGAGTAAAGAGAATTGCATGTCAAGAGGATTGGTTACTCAATTGCTTACTCAATTGCACGTAGGAAAAAACAAGACCAAGTTTATATAATTGATGAGTAATTTTTCTTTTGTGTGTGAGTGTGTGAGTGTGTGTGTGTGTGTGTGTGTGAGAGAGAGAGAGAGAGAGAGAGAGAGAGAGAGAGAGAGTCAAGTTTCATGCCTTGCTTGGTGTCCTCATGTAGCATGCATAGACAATGTGAGTTTATTATGGCATCATACAAATTGTGTGCATCTCCTATACACCCAATCATAGCCATTTCGAGCCAAGAAGAACCTCAAAAGTATAGGGAGAAAGACGAGAGACAGAAAAAGTGAGTGTGGTGGTTAGGCAGTGTTGAAGCTTTGAAGAGCAGCTTGACACTCTTTTTCAAGGTAAGGGGAGAGATCACCTCCAACTCCTCCAACTGTGACAAGAGAACGTGGGGAGAGGAAGAGGCGTCTGGCACGTATGGCAAGACTCGCTTGCGGGTGGAGGATGCCGATCTTGTGAAGAGTGTTGGCGCCAATGGGGATGCAAGCCATGAGCACGCAAGTGCTACCACGCTTATGAGGATCATGGTGGGTGTTGCCCAAGTAGACTAGAGTGATGTCACAAATGGGAAGATGCTTTTGGTTGGTGGGGTAGGTCTTCATCTTATGTATATTGGGTGCTGCTATCATCATGCCGCCCAACCATGCGCGTGCATTCTCGTCCTTATAGTACGTATGTATGGGTAGATTATGATCAAGATCCGTGTCATGGCTCAATGTTATCACCAAGGATCCAACCTTCAACAACAAAGAAACATATCCACAACTTATAAAGACATCAGGCTTGGCCATAAAATTATTATCATTTTTTGTCAATTACATTCTCAAAATCTCTATTATTTTTGGGACAAAGTGACATCATCTAGATATTTTCCACGTGTTTTGTGTCTCTACCCGCCATGCGTCAGCTCCGGAATTTTTGTTGCTCAGGAACCAAATTTAGGAAAGAATGATAAAATTTGAATATCTAGGTTCTATCCTCATAAGGAATTTTCGGTTCCCATTAGTACGCACGGTTAAGACATCCACAATCATTTTAGGGATAATTACCAAAATACCGCTATATTTGTGGAAATTCTCAAAATACCCCTCAAATTTCAAAATTTCCCAACATCCCCCTTGTATTTGGCCAAAAATTTCCAAAATGTTCTTCAATTTCTCAAACATTCCCAAACTGCCCCTCATTATCCTCACAAACATTTCCCAAGTTTTTTTCTTGGGGGAAAATTACCAACATACCCCTCTAATTTGTGGAAAATCCCAAAGTACCCTCAAATTTAAAAAACATTTCCAAAGTGTTTTTTTTTGGGAAAATTATCAACATACCTCTCTAATTTGTGGAGATTCCCAAAATACCCCTCAAACTTTTTAAAATTCCCAAAATACCCCTCAACTTTTTAAAATACCCCTCAACTTTTTTAAGATCAAAGTTCTTTCAAGTAGTAAATTGCCCATCCCCATGACTTAAACAAGTAGTCAAGTTTTAAACAACTCACCTTCAAGTAGTAGCTTATCCCACTCGCATCATCCGTCCTCACTAGGTTTCCCGTCACTATTTGGGCCTTCAACTCTAGACTTCCATCAGCTCCCACACCCATCACTTCTGCTTCATATTGCTTCAATATGACATTGTCTATGAAATACCTGCAACCAAGAAATACATATTTAACCTGGTAATTGAGTCTCATGTACTAGACATATGTTTACCATATCGTTGCATTATTGTGATCCCTTATGACACCTTTTAAGAAGATTACACCAAGAGCTAGTTAGAAAATTTTCTGGCACTAGATGAGCTTCATGTATCATGTATCTCAATTTCAAGGTGTGACTACATTTATAAAACTCCTAAATTGAGTGCCCTCAATGCTAGGTTTCTTCTAGAAATGCAATATACTAGGGCTTCTATGCATGTAAAAGGAATCGAAAAACTGACTGGAAGCAATTCTTGTTAGGCAACTGGTGAGGTTTGAAATGGTGTCTAACATTGCACCCTGTATCGATGATCAATTATTAGGGTAATGGCAAGTTACAATTCTAATGTTGATTTGACAATTTCCTAGCACCTAAGTTAATTGATATGTAGACTTGAGATAATTAAAAACCAAGCCTCAACCGCACGATGAGAACGTTGTTGCTAGTCATGCTTGATCACTGCATCTAAGAGTTGAATTGAGGAAAAAAAAAGAACCATGCATCAAATGTCTCACTATGTTAAAATTAAGACATGCATATTTAGAAATAATCAAACTGTTTCAATGTAGTATTTTATACATACCTCCTAAATTGAGCCCTACTATCATCAGGATCCGCTGTAAGATCAGGCGCCCAAGAGATTCCATTCACCTCATATCCTTCATACTCTGCAGCACACAAATTGAGAAGCAAATGCTCCACTGCACCCTTCTCAGAAAAGAGCAATTGTGCAAGTGAGACAATTTGCGCACTAAGTCCTCGATTCTTCTCAAGACTATGCACATCCTTGAAGCCCATAAGTCCCAAGATACCAAGCACTCTATCCTCCTCACTTGAGGCATTCCTCACTCTCACTTGCTTCACTACTGTTTCTAAGTAGATCTCTTGATCTCCAGAGGAAATCTCCCCAAAGGCTTCATAGAAGTCCTCGAAAAGCTTGGGGGAGAGATCTTCTAGACCATGCACATGCACTCCCAAGCAAGTGCCCATCATTTCAAAGTAAGCCTTGGCACCCAAAGCATACAAGTTAGTAGACTTAGGGAATTTTCTTCTAGATTTATCACCACTACCACTCACATATAACTTGCCATCGGTGATCTCATCCTCGTAAGCAGCATTGTCATCCCAATCAATCCAAACCTTGTCATGTAAGTGGGAATTACTCACCTTCTTGATGTAATCAATGATAGTGTCATCAAACTTCTCTACAATGAAGTAGATCTTCGCAGGCAAGACTGATTCTTGGAAGGTCCACACGCGTGAGAACCACCGTGGGATTTTGGTGCCGGAGTCAAGAACTTGGTAGCCATTGGAGGAGCCAATGCCATGTGGGGCAACATAGCAACCCAAGCTAAGGCCGTAGAAGCCGCCCATGTTAACCATTTCAGTGGCGGTCTCGATGGCGTCGTATTGATTGGTGGAGATGACATCGAGCCAAACCTTCTCCACACCATCACTTTGGAGCAAGGAGAGGAAGTCGATGAGTTCATCGTAGTAGGAGAGGCCAGCAAAGAGGGAGGGATCGTTGAAGGCAGTGGTGTAAATGTGACCTTCGGGGTCCATGTCGCGAGTCCATCCCATGCCGACAAGGATTTCTTCGCAGCGCTCCTTGAGGGCTCGGGCGCTGTCCGTCCACGTGTGGGAGATGATGTGGAAGTTCCAATCAGAGGGCTCCACGAAGAAGAGGCCGCCCTTGCTGGCGACCGTGGCAGCCACGTCGACGACCCTCTTGGGGTAGCCGGTCTCGTTGTAGGAGATCTCCGACTTCAACACCATCTTCACTACTTACTTGCTTTCCTGCACGCACGACACGAGACGACGCCACCACCCTTCAGCTATAGCTATATGCATCAGCTTCACTGCAATCCTTGCAGGTGTGCATGCAAATGCGTATGCGTGCAATTGCATCCGCACGCACAGAGAGAGAGAGAGAGAGAGAGAGAGAGAGAGCGAGCTGATCTGCTTGGGCACTTACCTATATAATAAGCGTTTGTGAGTATGCGCGAACGAAGACTCTGTGTCTGTGTGGGTGGGTGGGGATGTGTGTGTGAGAGAGAGGGGGGGGGGGGGGGGGGGGGGGAGAGGGCTCTGCCCGGTGGTGCCCACCTCGTTCGGATAAGCCTGTCCGAACTTCCCAACTACGCGTTTGCGAGCCTCGGGGAAATAATCGGGGCCCAGTCGGGGTTTTTTTTAAAAAAAATAGTCTGCAGTGCTACTACCGCCCACGTGAATCTCGTATTCCCAGAACGATTTATTTTTTTTCGGGGATAATAGACTATGAAGCCTTTCTAGCTAGATGTAACGTGCATAAAGACAGTTGATTGAAACGTGTTTGTGTTTTTATACTACCAAGGCTAGGCCTAAATTTTGTGGGTTTTCAAATTTAAAATCTTTACATCTAAACAATTGCAGCAGGAATTACACTTGGGCAGAAGACCCACGTGACCAAAAAGAGGGACAACCTTTAAGTACATGATCACGAAAGCTTGGATGGTTGCACGATGTGCCTTAGATCTAGTTGGCAAAAGTTGGCAATCTTGGCTCAAGGCCCTGGGGATGGAGCGCCCTTGCAACCGCAAAAAACGACAACGCATACGCCCGATAATGGGGGAAAAGGAAGGTGCAGGGATACAACGACCCATAGTCAGCTAGCACGGCTTGCTTTATTCCAACAAAATCCCCCTCCCTTGCTAGCTCCTCTCTTTTGAAGCCCTGCGCAGGAGAATTCTGTAACATATCATTGATTAGGCTTGGACATGCTCATGGCAATACCAATGAGCCACTCTCGTTCTTAATTAATCTATTGGTGATTAGTGGAATTCTAACAATTGTGTGTGTGTGTGTGTGTGTGTGTGTGTGAGAGAGAGAGAGAGAGAGAGAGAGAGAGAGAAATTTCAATTTTTGTGCATTTTTTGTGTTCATTTTTATTTTGCTGCTTTATCACACCATTACTCTCATTGTAGGCATCATTGCCTTGTGCAATTTGTGTGTGTGCAAAGCACTTCTCGATGGCATTTCATTGATCTTCTAAGTGCAAAAATCGGCCAAGACTTGGTATGTTTGTTATATGCCTAAACTCCCACTGCATTCAAGTTTCATTAGATTGCTTACTCTTTGGATTTTAGCCCCATTAGCCATCTATAATCATTGCTTTATTTTTAGGGTGTGTGTGTGGCGCTTTTTTGTGTGGGAGCCACCTCTTGCATAAGAGGCAAGTTGAAGACAAATTGGGCCTCCATTTTTTTCAGCTTCATATCAAGTAGGGCCACATGCTACACCTGTATGTTGCTAATCGTTGCACCTGGGTGTCATCATCCATACACTTCCCAACAAGTGGTATCAGATCTTTGAACTCTCATTGTAGTGTTTATTTGCTTTTAAAATTTGTATATGAAGTGCTTCCTGATGCCATTTAATAGAGCCCCTACGCGCAAAAATATCTCAAGTTTTGGATCCTCAATTGTGTGCTTAATATTCCTCAAATTTTCAGCTCTAATATCACTTGTTGGGAAGCACGTTCTCAACCCTAAACGCCATTAGTGTGAGCTAGGCTATGGTGGATGAAGCCTTAAGCTCACCATGGTGTCAGGGTTAGGGTTAGATCAATAGCTTGCAGCTTCGAACCCGAACATCGTGACCACATATTCAGGTTTGATCAACGAAGGAGCCGGCAAGTACATATTTTCCCTGCGTGCTTGCTGCAAAAAATTAGCAAGTCGATGAATTTTTTCAAAGGGATTCATTGGCGATCGTATTTATCAAGTCAATTGCATTTGAAAGCAATAACAATCACACCCGATTCGGCTACGACGTGTCCAAGTAGAGTACCTGCACGGTTGGAATTTTGGATTGCATTCAACTTGGACAATCGACGTGATTAGCACGGCTAATTACCCTTGTTGGTGCTAATTATAACCACGGGATTAATTTTCCTCGACTCAAGGTATTTTTTCTTCTGTTCCTTCCACTACACGGTGTTGCCATGGATTCAGATATTAATATGACTTTTGATTTTGAGCATCAAACGTCTAATCCTGCCCGTGATGGCTCGTGGCCGGATGCTCTCACGGAGAGTGCCCGCGACGCTACGGCGGATGACGACGCTTATGAACTGCTTGATATCCAAGAATTTCGTGCGCTTCAGACACGCATATCAATTATGGAAGGAAATTTTGCATCTTTAAATGAAAACGTCGCTAAATTATCCACATTAGTGATACAATTTATGCAACAGCAGTCCAAGGGTTCTGCTGACAGGCACATGCATGAGCACGTTGCTACACAGGGGCAAGGCCCTTCTTATCATGGACAAGGTCCATCTGCCGATGCTTTGCACACTCTCACGGAAAAAGAGGTGGATGAGTTGTTGAAAAACACCAAACCACCGACTTTTAAGGAAGAAGACCGAGATCGCAATAAGGATGCAATGAATATCTTTCTCAGCAAGTGGTATGGAATTCATGCCTTACGGCGTACTCCGGACGTAGTCAAAGCACTGTAAACAATCTTAACTCTGGAAGGCAAGGCCTACAAATGGTGGATGTCTCTCAAGGAGAAGAATATCATACCACAGAGTTGGGCAGCTTTTGAAACTATGTTTCGCAAAGTATTCTTGCCTACAAATGAGGCAGATCGGAATTGGACGGCTTGGGACACGTGTTCCATGCGCCAATACCCATCATTACTTGAATATATATCTCACTATCGGGATGTTATCCTCAAGTTGGAAGGCCTAGACACCTTTCAGCAAGTACGTGGGTTTATCCATGGTCTGACGCCAGAGCTTAAGAAGCACGTCAAGACTCAAGACCCTAAAACACTTGAGGAAGCCATAGTGAAAGCACATATTCACGATGATCCAAATGAAAATAAATCACAGCATAATCACATGCGTGCTAATACACATGGTAATCCACACACACAGTACGGGCACAATAAAGGAAATTTATAATAGCCAATTCTGAAGCATCAAAAAAACCCAAGGGGTCCAGAGGTCCTCTCTCTCCTGAGGACTTTGATAAGGCTAAGAAAGAGAAATAATGTTTTCAATGCTTGGGAAGCGGTCATGGAAAAAAGGATTGTCCCAAGGGAAAATCTACTGCTCATGGCAAGGAGAAAGCAGTGCACACGGTGCAACTGCTGCCCCTTGAGTCTTCCTCACGATTCTCTACAATGGAAGTAACACACACCGAGGTGGTGCATGAATGTTGTCTCACAGCTTCCATGTGGCAACAGACCTTCGGACCACATGAGTTAGTATGTATGCACAGATCTCTGCAAGGGCACAAGGTGCGCATCTTGGTAGATGACGGTGCTACTCACAATTTTATCAATTATGGATTGGTGAAAAAACTCAAATTGCCTCAAACTCCGAGTACCCACCGCTACAAGGTAGCAATGATGAATGGATATGATGCCGAAGTCTGGGATACTCAAGTCCGAGCTGTACCGTTGGAAATACAAGGCTACTCCACATCCTTGGATTTTCACGTTACGAACATGGTGAGGGCAGACGTGGTCCTTGGTAGGCAATGGTTGCATAGCTTAGGACCATCACTGAAGCGTAGCTATGATCACAACAGCTTGATGTTTGAATCCCATGGCACACATGTGTTGTTGTTCGGAGAGAAGGATGTACCTTCTTCACCACTGATATGTACAGTTGAGCTGATGCAGATCGTTTCTATTAATGAAATAGATCAAGTTTTATTGTGTTACTCATTGTCTCAATTTCTCTCTAACATTGAATCTGTTGAACATTCCTCAACGCCGCATGCTTCTCTCTCATCTCTTCCACCAATGGCTACTTCCCAACAAGCAAAAGTTGCTAGTGAGTTAAAAAAATTTATTAAAGAAATTTCACGATGTTTTTCCTAATGATTTGCCACCAAGAGGTGCAACATAGCATTGATGTGGTTGCAAGTAGTAAATCTGTCAGTAAACCACCCTACCGCATGAGTTACTCTGAAGTTGTTGAGGTGGAACGTCAGCTTGCTGACTGCCTTAGTAGAGGGTTTATCCAACCCAGTTCTTCACCATGGGCTTCTCCTATCCTATTAGTGAAGAAAAAAGACGGCAGTATGCGCATGTGCGTTGACTACCGTGGCTTAAATGCGGCTATTGTTAAGAACAAGTACCCATTGCCATGCGTGGATAAATCGTTTGACAAACTCACTCATGCTCGTATTTTTACAAAAATAGACTTGCGATCAGGTTATCACCAAGTAAGTATTCGACTTGCTAATATACCCAAAACTGCATTCCGAACAAGGTTTGGACACTACGAGTTTTTGGTTATGCCTTTTGGGTTAACCAATACGCCCGCAACATTCATGACACTTATGGATAGTGTCTTGAAGCCATACTTGGGAAAAATTTTCATCGTTTTTCTCGATGACATTCTAGTGTACAGTGCTTCTGAAGAAGAACACTTACAACATCTGAGGTAGGTGTTCGAATTGTTATAAACCAATAAATTATATGCTAAGGAATCTAAGTGTGATTTTCTGAAAGAAGAAATTCACTATCTTGGGCATGTTATTTCAGCTACTGGCCTACATATGAATCAATCCAAAGTGGATACAATCCGGCAATGGCCTTCTCCTAAAAATTTGGAAGAGTTACGGATTTTTTAAGGATTTGCAAGTTTTTATCGAAGGTTCGTTAAAAAATATGCTAATATTGTTGCTCCCATGACAAACCAACTGAAAGGCAAAGGAAAATCTTTTCAGTGGGGACCCGCTCAACAGCATAGTTTTGATACGCTCAAGGATGCATTAGCTACATCTCCAATACTAGCTATTGTAGATCCTTTGAAACCATTCGTTTTGGAAACGGATGCCAGCGAACGTGCTATTGGAGCAGTCCTGTTACAAGATGTGCAGCCAATTGCATTTGAAAGCAAGAAGCTTAATGCAGCACATCAAGACTACTTTGCTTATGAACGCAAACTCTATGCAATAGTATCTGCTTTAAAAACATGGAGACATTATTTGTATGGTGCTCAGTTTGAGATTGTGTTTGACCATGAAAGCATCAAATGGTTTACACAACAAATGGATTTGAAGGGTCGGAAATCCAGGTGGGCTGAGATTCTTCAGGAATATGACACCAAGCTCCGGTATCGTAAAGGACGATACAATGTAGTGGCTGACACTATTAGTCGTATGTCGGAGATCAATTCTCTCTTGTTCAAGGAACTTCGTAGTGAATTTTTGGATTCTCTAAAGGGAAAATATGAGCATGATGACGCATATTCCAAAGTGTGGAGCCATCTACAAATGAGGGATCCTTCTCACTCCAATGATGGTAGTGTAGCGTTAACCTCTACACATACTTCTCCTCTGTCGAGTGATGAACTACAGCGATGGAAGCATTTCACCATCGACAATGGGTACCTACTCCATAAGGGGAGAGTTTGTGTACCGGCGGACACAGACATTCGGTGTCAAATTCTTTATGAATTTCATGATAGTCCAAGTGCAGGGCACCCAGGTATTAGAAAGACTTATGCTCTCGTACGACGTTAGTTTTACTGGCCAAGTTTACATGGCTTTGTTCAAGATTATGTCTTGCATTGCCAAAAATGTCAAGTTAACAAAGCAGAGCGCCTGAAAGCAGGAGGACTCTTACATCCTTTGGAGATTCCCAATGGTAAATGGGAAAGTATCTCTATGGATTTTATTGTGGGTTTACCAACCACTGTACAAGGTCATGACTCGGTAAGGGTGGTCGTAGACCGGTTGACTAAACTATGTAAGTTTATTCCAACCAAATCAACGATTAAGACTCCAGAATTAGCCAAGTTATTTGTGGACAACCTATACAAGTTGTATGGTTTGCCAAGTAACATTGTGAGTGATCGTGATCGCAAGTTTAACAGTCATTTTTGGAGGGCTGTGTTTAAATGATTGGGTACACAACTAAGCCTCAGTACAATCGATCATCCAAAAATGGATGGTCAAACTGAATGAGTTAACCAAGTGCTATACGTTAGCAAGAAATAGTCAGACTAGGAAGAATATTTACCTATTCTCGATTTTGCTTACAATAGTGCTAGGCATGTCCCGACTGGATTTAGTCCTTTCATGCTCATGTATGGTTTTCAGCCTAGGTCACCTGTTACGATGGGGTTGGCAACCGCAAAACTCCAACAGGTTAAGGATTTTCTCCAAGACCACATGGATATGCTGAAACTCGCTCGTCAGAATGTCCAACAAGCGCAGGATTGATATAAGAAGTACGCTGATGAGAAACGTTGGCAAGTTACCTTTGAGGAAGGGGAGGAAGGATTTTTACGTGTGCTAGAGCATTTAGAAAGTCTGAGAACTGGGCCAACACCTAAATTATCTCCACGATATTGTGGGCCTTTCAAAATACTCAAGTGAGTGGGTGATCGAGCCTACAAATTATCGCTACCTACACATTCTTGTATTCATCCGGTGTTTCATGTAAGCCGTTTACGTAAGCGGTTACATGGGGACGACAACATCATTGACCAATAGATTTTGGTCAATTTCGTTGAACCTCCTACCTTACAGCATGAACCTGAACGAATTCTCGACTATCATGATTTACGTACACATCATCATGTACGTTGACAAGCTTTAATCAAGTGGAAAGATCGACCTGAGGAAGGTGCCACTTGGGAAAACATTAGTGTTCTTAACAAGAAGTTTCCCACTTTTGTTTTTGAGGACGAAAACTCTTCCTTAAGAGGGGAGTAATGTCAAGAAAATGGCAAGGCCAGGGAGTCATGGACGGGCCAAGGGCCGAGCGGCGGGCCAAGGGTCGGACTAGGCAATGTGGAAAGGGAATCCAGCTAGGGCAAAGGGGCTAGGAGCTTAGCCTATATAGTGGGAGGTTGGGAGGTGGATTCCAGGCACTAGTGTCCCCTAGTCTTTACAGTTAGACACAAATGATAGAACTCAAAAGTGCACTTGATTCATTAGAGAATAGCCTCTTAGGCTTAGTGCTTTGCAATCATTGGCTTTTGGATATAAGCTATACCAAAGGGACAACAATGTATCCTCTTGTTATTGGACCATGTCATCATTTATCCTTTTTTAGGTGGCTAGAAGGCCTTCCAATATGAGCAACAAGTTGGGCGTACCCCAACACTTTGTACGAAGATCAAAATTTCAACCCCAAAACAAGAACATCAACACATAAAACATAAAAGAGTGCTAAGAGGCCATGAAATGGAATATATTGCTTAAAAATCATGATTGAAAGGCTACCAACTAGGCATTAGGAGCACCTACACGCCTCTATACATGTCCTATGGTGAGGCCACGAGTAGGGGGGTCTCCAATAACCTGTATCATCAAAGGTGTCTCATGTATTCGAGAACATCCCGGCTTAATAAAACCTCATGCAGGGCCCTCCAAAGGTTCAACAAACTCAGTGACTATCCTCAGTCTCAGAAAGAGCTCTTCTAGACCGAGTCTCAATAACAACTAGGTAACTACCAGATCCAGCCAAAATAGGCTCCAGAATGGTGTACATAGACAATATCTGCAACACAATGTACATGAGTCATAAAATCACTGCAAGATGTAGAACATGTGCATAAACAAGAATCCACAAGCATTCAAGCAAACATAGATCCCTACGGGGATAATGCTCTCAAAAAATCTCACAACACTAAACCTGTGCTATCACATGCAAAGAACCATATGCATGAAACTCCCACTCAAATTGACATGATGCAAAAACCACAATCTCAAAAGCAAACCACAAGTGTATACATCATACCCAAAATACATATGGCATAACCATCAAATGACTCTCAAGATGCATAGAGAGCTCATAACACCTATGAGCGCATAAACATTGATGTTAGTTGTAAATAACACTCTACATGATCGTAAGTTAACACAGCTATGAGTATGGATCAGGGATAATCAACTCCTGTATAACTGTATATTTGTGTCTTTGTCTTCATCTCTGACCTGTAATGAGGCAAGAGAATTGTGCGCTCTCTCTCTCTCTCTCTCTCTCTCTCTCTCTCTCTCTCTCTCTCTCTCTCTCTCTCTCTCTCCTCAACTCAAATACACAATATATCCTAAGAAAACAACCTCTATTTTTTTATGTTAGACATATTTGTGCTCCAAATTAGTTGACAATCTCTTCTACAAGTCGTAGATCTCAATGAAAGCTTTGTTTTGATTTTAAAAAATAGTTTTTGAATCCAAGTTTTCTAGATCAAGTTTTGAGCAAAACAATGATCTAAGAAACTCTCTCTCTCTCTCTCTCTCTCTCTCTCTCTCTCTCTTTGAGCACACAAAAAGCTCAATTTCTCTCCCCTTGTGGCTTGTGGAGTTGAGATCTTTCCACCTTGATATGTTAGCTCTTTGTGCTAAGCTCACCCTACCTCCATAGCCATAGAATCTCCAAGATTTAATCCATTGCCAATGTGAAGCTGGTTTGGGAATGGGAGATGAGTAGCACCACAAACTGCTGGACTCTAATACCAGTTGAAGAGTGCTCGTGTGCGGATGCGTGAGTGTAGTGTTGTGTGAGGATGGAGAGGACAGAGTTGGTGAAGCACAGAGAGTGAGTTATCCTCTCATGCTTCTTATTCTATATAGAAGTAAAGAAATAGTGAGTTAGTAATGATGGGTAGTAGCAAGTGTCTAACCAGTTGGCGTGAACCCCAACATATGAGTGTGCCATCCACCCATACTAGGCTCACACCGAGATAATTTACAATGAAGGGGAGTCTCCCTTTTATAGGAGATTGGGTGGCTTCCTTTACAAGCTTCATGAAATGCGCATTCTACAAAGTGGACATGTGGTCTTCCACTAAAGAAAAAGTGGACATGTGTCTTCCACTAAGGTGATCATGTGTATTCCACTAAAGTAGAATCTTCTTATGTGTTCCATTATGCTTACACTTTTTTCCAGTCACTATGTGTTGGCACAGCCGTAGCATCGTGGATGACATCAGTGCTTGTGTCACTGGGAGATAGTGGAGGAAATAATATTATTCCACCCGGCCTCTATGATGAGATGGCTTAGGATGACAGCGCGGATGTTGTAGGTATCATACACTGAGTCCTTCGTGGAAGAATGTACATGTTGTAGCTGGATAGGTAACTACTTGTGATGAGGTTACAAATTTAGTTTAGGTGGTAATTGGAGTTAGGTTAAACTCATTAAGATATACATCGGGCCATTCATGTGTAGGAATGGTATACTGAAGTTCGTGTAGGATCTTTGCATGATGCCGTTTTGCCTTCCATTAGAATTTAAAATATTTATCATTAAAGGTGATAGGCTGCAATTTATCTAGAATATCATTGCCGATGATCATATCATAACTGGGCTGAGAGCAGAGATAGGCAAAGATAGGTATTCTGGCCTTACCAAGCAGTAACCATAATTTGCCTTGATTTTTTATATATTCTTTGGATTTGTTAGCACACTTAACCAGAAATGGTTCATCTAGTTTTTCCCAATAGTTTTCAGGAACAAAACCTTTCATTTAGAAGAGTTAGGTTGGCGTCTGTGTCGATTATAGCATGAAGGGAATTCTGAAACTGAGTATTCAGAATTATTGTAATGGAGACTCCTTTTAGTGGTGAGAGACTGTTGTCTCCATTTAGTGGTTCCTGAATTTCTTGTTGTTGTGAAGAGATGAACTCTTTTACCTGTTTGGCAATCTTCTTAAGGCTTTGATAATTGTTTAGAATCAACCTTGTGTTGTGCACACGGTGGTTCAGATGTCATCAATGAATTCTTGAAGTTTGTCAAGTTTAGAGGGAATCAAACTTAAGTGGTCAGAGGTTTCTGATTGGGTGCTTCTTGGAGATAACCAGTTTTCTAATAGTTGCTTTTCTTTACTCGGTATAGATGATTCTCTTGAGATTTGCTCATGGGTATGTATGTCATCTATTTTTTGAGCAAGGACTTGAACTTTTCTGTAGGATCATCAATCCATTGCTGAACCTGTCTGTCGATTGGATTGATCCATGCTTTTTTTATGGCTTCCTGGTTAATTGGCCGGATCTGTTCAGCATCCAATTGCTTTGGAGGGTCAGCTTCTTCAGAGATTTCAGCTTCTGAATCAGAGTCTTTATAGTTAACATATAATCTTCTCCAGTCTCCATACCATGTTGTCCTAAGTATGGCTACTTTAGTATTGATCCATTTAGCCTTATCTTGATCAGCTTGCAGGCTAAGAGGGTATTCTGGATCTAGAATAGTTTCTTCATTCTTATGGGAATAATAGATAGAGGAGTCTACCTTTTCTGCTTAGGTTAGAAATGGTAGATCTTCTACCGGAATACCATCAATATTTATTGCTGGAGATTCTAAAATATCTTGTCTCTGTCCTTCAGTGATTTCTTAAATTGTAATAGAGACATTATTTTTAGTTTCAGACTCTTTACCTTTTGTTGATGAAGAGCTTGATCCTATCTCGTTGGTCGAGGAAGCTGAGGGTAATTTTCTTTTGAAAGGGGCCTTGCCAATTACCATGATATCTGTTTTTAGAGGTAGGATTATTGTTCAGGCCACTTTCAACCATATTCATTTCTGTGGACTCCCTTGTTTCTTCGGGGTGAGGCTTGGGTTGCTTGAACAAGGTTATCAACTCTTTCAAATTTTTAATATCTTCTTCAGATAGTTGATTACCTTTTGAAGTTGGCTCAGCTGGTTGTTCTTTTGGAAGTAAGATATCCCATGGAATTGGAGCAGGTGGAGTTGGGGTATTTGGAAAGAACTGAGAAGTCTCAGAAGTCTCACCCCCCCCCCCCCCGAGAAAGGAAAGCGGTTTCTCTTGCAGTTAGATTGGCTTCCCATCAATGGAGAGCCTGTTGTTTTTCAAACAGAAGCTCGCGTTGATGCAATTCTTGCTCTTTTTGACATAATTCTTTATAAGAGTGATCCTGTTTAGAACGGGATATTGATGGAATATCCTGAGGGAAATCAGAAGCTTCTTCATTAGAATTAGAAGAATTGGAAGGTGTTCTTCCTAGTGGCAATGTTTGGAGAGGTCGAGCTTTGATTTTGCCTGAGACCAGATTACTGATGAAGTTGTGATCAAAGAGAGGCTGACTTGCTTTGATTTGCTTTAGTTTCATTTTGGTGGCTAAAGCTAGAATGACCATTCGTTCTAAAGCTGGTGCTTTAGGTTTTTCAGCTTCTCGTAGAGCATTTCTAAGCTGCTTCTACTAAGTAGATGCTTCTTTGGAAGTATGTTGAGAAGAGGTCTTCTTACCTGGTTTTTCAGATTCGAAGGAAGAATCTGAATTTCTTGAAGCATAGCCATCAGTTTGGAACGGTTTTCCTTTGAAAAACCTTTTCCATTGTTGAGGGTTGAAGGGAATAGGCATGAAGTCTTCTAGGCTCATGACATTCATTGCTATAGGACAATCTTGAAAGCTTGAGTCAGAGTCAAAGTTGCTTTCTTCTGTTGAAGGCACTTTGCTTTCAAGTTGAGCAATACTGAACTCAAAATCAGAGATATCAGAGGAGGATATCTCACAGTAGCTATATCCATCTTGAAGAATAATATTCTTGAATGCTACTGATTTTTTCTTCTTTGGACATTCTGAATCCCAATGACCTTGTTTTCCACAAATAAAACATTTATTGTCATTCTTTGAAGATGTGGACTTACGTTTCTTGAAAAACCTGTGCTTGGGTTTCTTTCTATAATTTTTCTCCTTCTTTTCCTTCTTTGAATGCTTGCAAGAACATTTTGTCTTTTTGTCTGTGCATCCAAAATTTCTGGAGTAGTAATTCTATTTGCAAAATTTCTTTGAAGGTTTGGAGTCCTTCAATTCTTTTTGTGCCTGCTTCTGAATACAGAGTTCCTGTATGACTACCTGTAGAGCTTGGATTATATCTCCAAGAGTTGCTATTTGGAGATTTAGATTTTGGTTATCCAAATTCTCAATAAGGATCTTTGTAATTGCTTTTGGTAGCTTGTGCACAAATTCTGCTTTGATCTCCCCAGAACGGTATTTTCCTGCTTTGTATATTAGATTTCTGCAATAAATACAAAAATCACATATAGAGGAGAAATTACAGATCTGAGCCTCGTGAAAGGCTTGTAAGGCCAGTGATGCTTGATCTTCTTGATGTCCAATGAATTATTTGCAGATGCTCTCTATCAGTAGTAATAGAGGCGACGCATTACCAACAGGTCGTAAGATAGAGTTTTTGATCTCTGGAGGTAACATTTCCCACCACCTTTTGAGGATACCTGTAAAACCATTTATTGCAGCTTCTACTGCAATTTGTTGTCACATTCGCCCAAATAACATTTGCTGATAGATCCAATTATGCATGTATTCTAGAACAAAATGATGTCCTCTTGTTCTAAATTATCAATGTTGTAAAAGGTAATGTCACCTACCTTTTTAATTCCTTGCACAAATTGGGGATGTTTAGAAGTTTGGGCTGCATTGGTAGAGGCTTCATCCATAGGTTCATCTTTTTCCATATGTAATGGCACTAGAGGGATGTCAGCTTGCGAATCATCAATCTCTGACTCTTCCTGAGAAAAAGGATTATCAATTTCTACTGGAGGAGATGGAAGATTGTCAGGAATTATTTCTGTTCGAAGACCATTGTAAATTCTTTCATCATAGAAAGAATCGAACTGATCCCAATCACCATTGATAAATGTTGGACCATAATATTTAATTCCAACTCTATGTTCTACATTGGTCGTATCCCATATTGGTTCGAGTTGGTCATCAATCCATTGGTAGTCGATGGATTCTATGGTTACACCTTTGGGTTTTGTCGATGGAGGTTTACTTGCATTATCAATTAGTTTGTTGCGATTTTTGTGGCAACAAGCTAGAGTATAAATATTTCTTTCATCTTCGTCTGATAAGCCACTTCGTGGCTGGTAATAAAGCTGCTCCGCAGCTTTCCAGTCTTCCCACCCCGGTTCAATGTCTGAAGAATTATCCTGTTCTTGGTCAACAGTCATGACATTAAAGGACAAATTTTTGCCAGAGTGACCAGAGCGAGTATGTATTGAGGGTTTATAAAATGAGAAGTAAGGTAACTCAAGGGAAGAGGGAACTATTAAATCTGTATGTACAGAGGAGGGAGAGTTGTCAAGCATTTGCTGTAATTGAATTTGCATATGAGCAAGTTTATGAGTTGACTCAATAACTAACTTATGCAAGTCATTCAATTGCTTTTCAAGGAAATGCAACTTGACAGTATGGTAATTGCTTTGAAGCAATTCCGGGCGAGGTTTTGCTTGACCAGGCATAGTTGCATAAGGGGTTATAAAGATTTTATCTGTGTCAGAGACAATAAAACCTTTTCCTTCGATCATGCAAAACTGGATAGTAAAAGCAGAGGAGGAAGAGTCTAATCTTCCTAGAGTCTTAAGCAATGCCTGCAAAAGGTTTGATCTTTTTGCTCAAAGGTTTCCAAATGTTGGCAATCCTGTATTCTCATAGCTCTAGACTTTGTAGGGGCTTTATGCACAATAGCTGAAGAAATGGGCTTTTGTGAACTAATCAAATAATTAGAGGGATCTAAACTATCTATATTTAGAACTCTTTTTATAAGTTCTGTTTGTAGTGTAGGCTGTATATCAACTGCCCACTTTTTTGGTAGTTTTACTTCGGACCAAGCAATTTGATCACAGCGAAGCATCTGAGAATGATCATCTGAGCGCATGATAATGTTTTTCCTTTATGATCTTTTTTCTCACTTGTTGTTAATTTACCTTCATATATTGCTGGTAACCCGGAGTTAATTGCTCTACCTAAAATAGAGAAAGCAATTTCAACATTGGGAGTTAAATGCTTTAGATCACAACCAACATTTTTTTTTGCAAGAGTTAAAGCTTCGCCAAAATAGGGGTCGTCTAGCGACACATTATAGTTGGGGAGAACTTGCAAATAGACTGGTCCGTCTGCAAGGTTACTTTCAATTCCGCCAAGGAATTGATCTTGCAAATTTTTGTGTCTGGTGTCTAAAATCATTATTAGACATAATACAGCTAAGCCTGCTCTGAAAAGAGGATTTACACCTATTTGTACACAGCCAAGGTGAACAAAGTGATAACCCTTTTTTAGGGATTCTACTTTGTCATGTTGGAGGATCTCAGTAAGCTTAATAAAATGCATTAAATTATCTGAGGGAATAGATTCTATTGACCTATTATCTAGATAGAGAGTGGAGGCTCTAAGTTTAAATAAGTTTTTATGTTTATATACTTGATCGGGTTTGAGTTATGGGATTTTCCATTGAGCAGAAGGTTCGGCTTCTTCTACAGCCATAGAGAGGTGTGCAAAAGACTTGGTCACTTTTGACAAAGATCTGCTTAAGAATGCCATTGAATGTTTACCTGAAATTGAGTTGTGCGGTAGGAGTTTACTGCGGGAATTTACTACGGGAGTTTACTTGAGGATTTGATGCCTGTGGCTTTACACTCTTAGATGCCAGCGGTGACCGTCAGACCACGTGACCTTGCCTCACAACACAATTTCGGAAAACACCAATTGATTCTTTGGCAGACGCTGTTGAAAGAGAACAAACACTACTAGCCTTCTTGGTAGTATGAAAGATAACCTTTGCTTAATGATAGCAAGAGATTAATTAGACACTAATTAATGACTGATTAATTACTCTGATTATGGCTCTGATACCAAAATACGCACACTATAAAGATTGCAAGCGGAAGGAGTATATTAAGATGATTTCAACATACGAAGTATGGACAAGGTGTGCAGGGGATCGCTATAGAAGTTGCAAAATAAAGAAGTAAAACATAAGGCTATGCCTCTATGGAGATATCAATATACAAGGCTTACTCTAAGATATGCTAAGCTCACACCGAGATATACTAAGCTTCACTCGAGATTATACTAGGCTCACACCGAGATAATTTACAATGAAGGGAGCCTCCCTTTTATAGGAGATTGGGTGGCTTCCTTTACAAGCTTCATGTAATGCACATTCTACAAAGTGGACATGTGGTCTTCCACTAAAGAAAAAGTGGACATGTGTCTTCCACTAAGGTGATCATGTGTATTCCACTAAAGTAGAATCTTCTTATGTGTTCCATTATGCTTACGCTTTTTTTCAGTCACTATGTGCTGGCACAGTTGTAGCATCGTGGATGACATTAGTGCTTGTGTCACTGGGCGATAGTGGAGGAAATAATATTATTCCTACATTGAGTAACTTCAAAATGTCACAGTAATTGTGACTGTCAACGCCTTCAACTATAAGAGTGCAGTCTTGGTCATTCAAGAGAAGTACCCCTCATGTGGATACCATGTGTGGTCCATACATTGAACCTTCTCTTGATAGACATTGGAAAAATGCCATTTCTAAAGTAGGTTTTTCTAGATACCAATCATGCGTTGAGATTTATTAGGGAGCATCATTGCACATGTTCCCTATTTGGACCAAGTCACTCAACAAGGCTCTCCAAATCTTCTGTGAAACCCAGTTTGCAATGATGTACTATGTTTTTTATGGTCTATAGGCTATTAAATTAGAATTGATAGAGACTGTCAATGACCAAAGTTCGGAAGGATGGCTCTCAAAGTATCCAATTGCTACTCACCAGTTGCTTCCCAAAGATGTGTGTCTCTTGTCCAATCATTGGTTTTTTGGCCTAATAAAGAGAAGGTATGTGGTACTAGCAAGCCTTATGTGGAGCTCCTAAGGATTTTCAACATCAACAAATTTGTAATTTTGGCAAGGTTTATTGGTTGATGTTTAAAGCTATTAGACAAACAAAAGAATTTGAGAAATTTACTACAAGTAGCAAAGGATGTAAAAAGATGTTGGACCTAAATGCATCAAATTTGCATGGAATTTTTTTTGTTTTGGACCCCAAATTTCAATCACATAGTTGTTGGAATTAGGGTTGCAGAAATACATGCACAGCTTAGAGAAGATGAAGGAAGCTCAAGGCACACAATAGAGAGTGTTTTACTTTGTGTGCAATGGAAAGATAGATAGCCCTAGAATGAATGGGCATATATACAATGCACAGGGAAAGAAAAAATGTCCCGGCGGTCCTAGTGTGAACATGTGTTCACACACATCACTACCACATGTACATGGTAACAAATCCCCCCCTTGAGTGATGCGATGAACGAGAGCTGGCACATGAGTAAAGGGAAGTGCCATGCCCTGAGGACATGATCAGTCCACAAAGGGGAGTAAGCCCAAAGATTTGTGGAAAGCTTCGAACTTCTCACGAGGCAATACCTTTGTGAAAAGATCAGCAAGGTTGTCCTATGTTGGCACATAAGCCAAGTTGATCTCTCATGCTAAGAGCCTCTCCTTGACATAGTGGTAATGCACCTCAATGTGCTTTGTGCGAGCATGAAAAGCCGGGTTCCTTGCAACTGCCAATGTGCTCTGACTGTTAGTGTAGATAGTGTTGGTAGTGTCCTATCCAACACCCAAATCATCCATAAGGCATCTGAGCCATACACACTCAACCATAGCTGTGAAGATTGCCCTATACTCAGCCTCACAACTATAAGTGGCCATAGTAAGTTGCTTCTTGCTCAACCATGATATACATGAACTACCAAGCATGAAACAGAAACCACTTGTACACACTTACGTGTCAAAACAACCAGCCCAATCTGAGTCCGGACAAAGCATGTAAGTCTGGCGGCAATGATCCCCCCTTGGGATAAAACAAGCCAAGATGTAAAGTGCCACTCAAGTAGTGGAAAATCCTCTTGACAACTTGCCAATGCTTAGACCCTAGGCTATGCATAAATCTATTGACCTGTGAGACTGCTAACTAAATATCTGGCCTTGTGTTCCATACATAAATGAGGCAGCCAAGAGCAGTTTCATAAAGAGTGACATTAGTAGGATCACCAGCATCATGTAGACTCAATTTCAAACCTGTTTCCATGGGAGTGGCAATAGGTTTGCAATCCTCAAGTCCAAACTTACATAGCAATGTCTCTATGTAACTTTTCTGACACAAGGCAATACCACCATCACACTGCTTAAATTGTATGCCCAAGTAATGATGCAACAGGCCTAAATCTTTCATCTTGAAAGTAGCATTCAAATCAGCCTTCAATTCAGTAATATGTGCCTCATTGGGACCAGTGATCAGCAAATCATCCACATAAAGAACAACAATGAGAAGTACATCGCCTTCACGCTTGACATACAATGTGCTTATTGTTGGATGGCTATATGAAAGCCTCGTTTGAACAAAGCTTTCTCATACCAAGCATGAGGAGATTGCTTCAACCCATACAAAGCCTTCTGACATCTGCAAACTTTGTCCTCGTGTCCTTTCTTGACAAAACCGCAAGGTTGCGTTACATAAACTTCCTCAAATATGTCACCATTCAAGAAAGCAGTAACAATATCTGATTGATGTACATCCCAACCAAAATGAGCTGCCAATGCACATAGAAAATGAACAGTAGTCATAAGACAAGTGGGAGCAAGATTTTCTTCATAATCTATGCCTTTTTTCTACTCATAGCCTTTTGCAACAAGTCGAGCCTTATGGCGATCAACCTCACATCCCGCTTGCATTTCAACTTGTAAACCCACTTTGTACCAATGCCCTTTTTGCCAGGAGGCAAATCACATAAAGTCCAAGTGTCATTTTCTATAAGTACATCATATTTTGATTGCATGGCAACCATCCAATTTTTTGCTTCATCAAAAGACAAAAGTTCCTCAACATCATGTAGGCTAGACATAGCCAAAGCATAACAATTTGATGCATAAGATGCATGGAGAGAACCTGAACGAGTATGACTAGACAAACGTGCATCCAATTTACTGTCACGCAAAGTATGCACCAGCCATTTTGGCATACCTCTAGCCTAGTCATTTTCAGCCCTTTCCTCATCAAGTACATCATGTACATCTACATCAGTAATAGGCTGATCTATAACATTTTCAAAAACCACCATAGACTGTACATTTGCCTCATTGGAGTTTACATTCGTATTCCACCACTGAAATAGGCAACAAAGTGTCATAAATGTCCTATGAGCTTACATTATTGTCTCTAGTACATGACAGCAAGGTCTGAATAGAATCTTCCACAAACACAACATCTCATGAAACCAGAATACGCTTTCTTTGTGGATGATACAGCCTATAACCTTTGCTTTCAGCACTATAACCAACAAAAAAACATTTGACAGCCTTATCATCCAATTTCTTGCGTTGTGTTTGTGGCACCAAAGCATATGCCAAACAGCCAAAAACACGCATATGCTCAATGCAATGCTTTCTATCATGCCATGCTTCTTATGGAGTTAGAGACTGCAAAGATTTTATAGGACACCTGTTTAGTACATAAGTGGCGCACATGATGGCCTCAAGCCAAAAAGAATGCGACAAAGCTTGACTTTTGACCATACATCGTGCCATTCCATCATGAGACATATACTCCCACACTCAATTGGAATGAAGGGTGCCCATAGTACATTTCGAGCCATTTTCAGCCATAGCCAGAAATTGTTTGAAGCACATAAAAAACTTCGAAATTCTCTTTAAGCGGAAATACCCATGCATGCCTAGAGTAATCATCAATGAAAGTCACGAAGTAAAGGTAATTGCCCAAGGATGGAGTTTGCATGGGTCCACAAACATAACTATGCAAAAGCTGCAACCTGCATGTGGCCCTAACTGAACATCCTTTGGAAACTTAGAAAGATGTATTTTACCCAAAATACAACCTTCACAAACATGTTAGATAGGTGCTTCAAGAGGCGGCAAAGAAGCAACCATATCAGATTTCTAAAAACGTAGCAAACTGGCAAAATTCAGATGCCCAAAACGTGCAGCCACAGTTTTGCATCTATAACAACCCTTGAATCTGCAACTGCATTGTAATATTTTTTCCACACTTTTCATACAAAGTGAGCTTATATAGACCACGACACAAAAGGCCAGATGCAACAATTTCATCACCAAAACTGAGATCATGAACTGTACATCTGTCATCCACAAATTTGATTGCAAGTCCAAGTCTAGCAAGTGTAGATACAGACAAAGATTATTTTTTATCCGAGGTACATAAAGTACATCAACAAGTGTGAAAGAACTGCCCACAATCTTTCCAACTCCCTGAACCGGATAAGAGGCTTTGTTGGCACAAGTGACTAAATTCCCATGAGGGACAGACTTGAGAGAGGTGCTATGCACTAAAAGCCCATTCTGCATGAACATCAATATCACAGTCTCCTTTCATAGAAGACTCGACAATGGATGCATTTGTAGTGGAACCAGCATTTGCAGTGGAATTACCCTCTTTCTTCTTAGCCTCTTTGGCGTTCAACTTAGGACATTGCTTGATCAAGTGATCATTAGCTTTACAATAATGGCAACGCATCTTCTTTTTGTCCTTATCACCAGGATTTCCTGAAGAATTGCTGCCAGCAGAAGCATTAGGAACAGGTGATTTTCCACTTGCAGAAGAACCATAAGGAGTAGCTACATTGTTGTTACCACCCTTTCTTTGAGCAGCAATAAAACCCTGTTCAATTGGATGTTGTCTAGTCCTGTTTTTTCTAGAAAGTGACTCTTGCAACAACAACGTGCATAATGCATCAAACTTGACAACTTCACGATTTCCTTGGATCATAAGTCTCCAAGTACTAGAAAAATTCTGGTAAGAATCTGGTAAGGCATCAAGAACAATCTGCACAAGGGAACTGTCTGAAATGACTTAACCTGCAGAAATAAGTTGCTCATTGATATCCTTGACACTAGCAAGGAAAGTGTCCACATCATCTTCCTCATGCATAATCTTTGATTCCAACTCTTTACGCAGCAATGCAATTTTAGCCTCATTGTGGCTTGCATAAAGACTAGCCAAAATATCCCAAGGTTGTTTTGCAGATTTCGTTGAACAAATGTGTGAGAAGTAATGGTGCGCTTCACAGACATTGCAATCAACACATGAGCTTGCGCATCCTTTACATCCCAACGAGCTTGTTCTACCATAGGCAAAACAACTCTAACAGCAGCAATCCTTGCAGCAAGACCTGCAACATCCTCAACATCGCCTACATCCTCAGAACCAAGACGTACGTCAATGCCCTGCACAATATTCCAGACGCCCTTTGACACAAGAACATGTTGCATCATATAAGCCCACATAGGGTAATTGTCCCCATCCAATCTGTCCTCAGCAGCAAACATCTTGAACACATCTGTGTTGTTGTCAACCATGGAAAATGCATGCACCTGATGTGAAAATTGCCCAAAATGAGGAGAAATTGAGTGGGACCAGCACGTGCTATATAGCACAGACCACAGTAGACTGTATGGGACCTGTTATGCATTAATTGTTGCTGACAGAAATTATGCACAAAATGACGTAATTGCCTGTGCAAACCTGGCGGTAGTGGAAATGGTGGTCGAAATGAGCCCAAATCAGAAATCTGAGCAGACTGAGCTCTACGAGGCCTCCCAAAATTTTTGTCAACCTGCGAATGCTTGCTAAAGCTCACTGAAATCGGAGAAAGTGAGCAAGCGTGTGCTGGAGCAGCTGGCAACTAAGCCCGGGAGGACGCAACCTGCTTTGATACCAATTGTTGGAATTAGGGGTTCAGGAAAACACATACAGCTTAGAGAAGACGAAGGAAGCTCAAGGCACACAATAGAGAGTGTTTTACTTAGTGTTCAGCGGAAAGATAGATAGCTCTAGAATGAATGGGCGTATATACAATGTACAAGGGAAAAAACCTCCTAAAGAGGGAAAAAATGCCATGGCGATCCAGTGTGTTCACACACATCACTACCACATGTATATGGTAACAATAGTTAGGGCTCTAACAAACAGTTCATGGGTGAATTCAAAAAGGTAAACAAAAAGTTGATCCCAGGCTACGAGGATAGAGAGGCTTTCCACCAGCATGTTGATGATGCTACTAGAGAAGGTAGCTTCAACAGTCCATGGCACATTGAAGCACTTAGCTCCAGTATGGTGGAAATAACATGGGGAGACAAAGTGGAACTTTAGCATGTGGCTACTTGAGTATTATTGATTGTTGCCTCTAGTGCCAGTTGCAAGCGCAATTGGCCTACCTATGATTTCATTCACTCCAAGAATATAAATTGTATTAATCATGAGTGTGTCAAAGATATCATGTATGTTTTTTGCAACATTCATTTAATTCATATCCCATCATCAATTATAGAAAAGGTAGTGTATGACCAATTCCACCCACCAGGGACCCATGAAAGCCTTGGTTAAAATGAGTGAGTGATGGTGAAGTGGATTGGGAAGTGACAACAGGGATTTCTACCCAAGATGAGCTCAATGATATAGCGCCTATGATAGATGGTGTCAAGAGTGACATACCCTAAACTTTGTACTGGCATGCTCCTACTTTTTAAATAGAAATGTTGAGCACTCCTTGACTTGTTAAATCTTCAAATCAATAAGTGTACACATATACATATAAACCAAAGTCTAATAGAGCATTACAATGTGAAAGAGAAGGCACAAGATAAAGGAGAAGATAGAGAGTTTGGAGGTGATTATTGTGGCCTTCTCTCTAGTGGGTCAAGCACACCTCATTCTCCAAGCACACCATTTGTGCTTGTAGGAAGTCCACATGCTCGATAACCACATTGGATGTGCCTATGTCTAGCCTCGTGAAATAATAAAATGAGGTGAGCTTAACCCAATACAAAGCAAGCAACAATAATATTATGTCGGGTGATCATCAAGAGAGCTTCAAAAGATCTCTCATATTGTTGGGGTGTGTGACACATCCACACCACCACAAGTGAGAAAACCCTCTACTTTGGAAGCCTTTACACTTGACATCATTGATTAGGTCACTAGATGCCCTCTCCCAACTCTATAAAAGAAGCCCAAAGCTACACACTATGTATCTGCTTTGCACCCTATGCACTAGCCATCACTTTGTTCTCATTTGCATCTTAGTCTACTTATGATTTTCTTCTTGTATTAGTATCAATCTCTCTCTAATCTCTTTTGTAATTAACACTTTATTTACACAATGAATGCCTCATTAACGTTTTCGCCATAACATTATTACCTTTCATGTGGTATTAGACCCGATGGTTCCATACGGCTGATAAATCCCTCTATTAGATTATTATTGAGCACCTTGATCCTATAGCTAGTATCTATTTCACTATGTCTCTAATTATTGTTCAACTACTTGAGTTGTGGCAACACTCAGTGCCACTACCCTCACTTAAGTGACTTAACAATCTAGTGGATTTTATATCATCTAATAAGCCGTTAGTTCAGCATTTAGTAACTCCCTATTTCATTAGTTTGTGTGTGTTTCATTTTGGTTAGTCTTGGTTTGCTCAAGGGCGCCGGAGTACACCCTTGGCATCTCACAATTGCAGAGCTTATCAGAGATATCAGTTTTCAGTTCTATCAAGTGCAATTTGCTAGCTCTGCTAGCCTAGTATCTTTAAGGCCATTATTGCAAGCATTAAGGTCGGCAAGTAAAGGCTCAACAACAACTTCTAATCGAGAGATCACAAGTGGTGACTCAGCAAACTACGACAACTTTATAAGCTGCGTAAGACGCTAGCATCAGCAAAGAAATTGGTGGCAATTCCTTGGGCTTGTCCAAATAGGATAACATTAACCCTCATGATTCTTCCAAGAAGACATCTGGGAGCATCTCAGCCATCCGTGAGCATTGTGGCAACAAACTTAGCACCCAAGCTTGCACACGCTATAACTGATCATGTGCCAAAGTTGGGGATTTGGGGTAGCACACATTTGGTAGCTTCTGCAAAAGTCTGCATCCTACAACCTTTCTTTGCAGCATTTTGCAACCGTCACAAGAAGCCAAAGCATCCATTGCTCAGAGTACTTTGTCTTTGCAAAACATCAACAGATAAAGGTGCTTACACACCCAAAATTAGTGACACCTATGGTAGGTCCTCAACCGTGAGGTCCATCAAGTCATGGTAGTGTTTGCTCGCCACGCATCAAACTTAGCAGATCTTTTTTTGGCAAAGCGACATTCTATTGAAATATTTTTGGGTCTTTATTTCCTAGAAGGAAATAAATGGTGTAAGGGGGTTCTCCCACATGCTCCAATGGCTACCACCCATGCACTAGTTTTCAACATCTCCACAGGATCTGTTTCACATACTTTGATTCCTCCATTAGTTAAAATATGAACCCTCTAGGGGCCCTTTGAGATTATGGTTAATTAGAGGCCATCCAATGAGAAGAGGGTGGTGGACACACTCTATGCCCTCAAAAAAGTAGGGGGGCAAAGTAGTCTTACACTTCTTAATGGCCTCTTACCTAGTGAGAAGGTGGGGGGGGAGGGGAGTGGGCCACCTGGAACCTCCAACTTCCCTCCTTTTTGATCCAGTTTGAAGTCCCAAAATTTTAAAATTTTTCAAAATTTTCAAAACTCAAATCTTATCTTCTTAAAACCCCCTAAACCTATTTTATGGTTAAAAAAAACATTTTTTAACCTCCAAAAGTTAAAACGTGCATCCAAAAATCATAAAAGTTATTTTTTTCAAAAACTTTTGAAACATCATTTTTTACTATCCAAAGCCCTCCAAAAACATTTCTCAGTCAAAAAGTGATTTTCTCTCTCTAGAACCCCTTTTCCAACGCCTCCTTGGTTGCAACCATCACACTCACCCTCTACTCCAACACTCTCTCTCTGCACTATCTCCATTGCTGCAACAAGGAAGCTCCTCTCTCCTCCCCTCCCACCTCCCATTGCTACACCAAGCAAGGGTTATCCACCTTCTCCTTTCTCGATTTCCACAACACTCCCCCTCCCCCCTTGTCACTAGCACCTCACATTGGCACACCAAGCAAAGTCATTCAATTTCTCCCACCTACATTGCATCAACAAGCAAGGTCCTCCTCCTCCTCCAATTTTCTTTGTTCACCCATGGCCAACTCTACTCCGCAAAGGCGGCCAAAGGATGATGTCACAGCACTTGCATGCCACAACACAAGAGGTATAGATGATGAGTGGGTGCCACAAGAGTTCACCAAAGGTGCTTGGGTATGCATGTAGCCATCTACTATTGGCCCTCACCGTGTGCAAAATCATGCAAACTTGGATCATCATTGGAAAGGAAAGCTCCTTGGCTTCAAGAATCACAAAGACAAGGGGACCATAGCCATTGTGCAACATGTTTTCTCAATGTCAAGCATGCCATTGCAACAACTAGCTCAATTTCTAACACATTGTAAGTACATGTTTTGAGATACAAAGCTAGGTGTGAAATCACAATGGAATGTTTTTTTTGGATTCATACTTAAGATTTGCCATGCATTTATAGTCATATTTCCATCCACATTGGTGGAGAAGCAACCACTACATAGCCTCTCTGGCACATTCAATGCTATACATGTGAATATTGGAGCAATAATTTTTGCACATCTTTGTCCAGCCAAGTTGGTTCAAAGAAGGAATTTTTCTATTCTCACTCCTATGTTGTGCCTACTTCTACACAAGGGTTTGGAAAGCTTGAACCCATCAAAGTATCTTCCTTATTAAGTATGGAGTAGCCACAGCGAGATTTGTGGTCGATAGCATCTTTCAAGCAAAAGATGATAATAGATGTCCAAAACTCCTTGAAATATTCTAAAGCTTTTAGGTCTGTGGGCTTGAGTTGGTGTTTTCCTATTCATTGTTTCGTGCATATCTTTAAAGAGTTTGATTTGTGGAGACTACCACAATGCTTGTATGTGAAGATGTGCATTATGAGGATTTAGGGAGGCTTTTAGAAGAGGACTGGGGATGGCCACCAAGGGGTGGATCTGGGGTTGCTTTGCGCTCGCGGTGTGAGAGGAATACGGTTGAAAATGTAGATCTTGATGATGCCGATGCATTGCATCGGTCTTTGGCTCAACCGATGTCATCTCAACGGATGACTGACCAAGGTGTGCATCCCCAGAGATACCACTGTCTGCGTGAACGTCACCACAAGACAGATGCACAACCTGCTGTGTCTCACAAGAGCCTGCCTGCTCTAATTGCCTAACCTCAGTAGACACACACACAACTGTCTCACTGCTCTGCTGACACAAAGGCAAGGCAGCATGCAACCCACTAGTAAAGGAAACCCGTCTCTGCTGTCTACATGGCTACAACAATGTCACAGAGATAGTGTCATCTCTCACATGACTAACATGCATCGGATATGTGCTATCAACACTAGCACCTTTATCTAAAACAAGCTGTCCACGATGCAAACTAAAACCGTGCTCATCTAGCACAACATGGCACCCACTGTCTCTCGACTGACTCACGGAGACCAAACTCCGAGTCAAACTCGGCACATGGCGAACATGCCTCAACACTAGCATTGCTCCACTCGGCAATGACATCCGAACATCTCCTGCACCAACAATGTCATGGATTGAACCATCAGTCAAGCGCACATGTCCAAGCAAACAGCTAGCATACGAGCAAAAGTACTCGCGTCTCGGCGAGACGTGAAATGAAGCATCAGTATCTAGCATCCACTGCGAAGGTAATGTGCCATCGCATGACATGAGAACCTTAGGAGTAAACATGGAAGCAAGAACGACCTCACCGTCGTGTGTAGCCTCATACACAACATCTCCCTCCGATGTAGTCAAAGCTAAAGCATCCAACCTGTACTGACATTTGCGCTGTCGCATCTTGCGAAAACAACACCTCTGAATGTGTCCTATGTGTCCACAATGCCAACAAGTGTGAAGTCTCCGTCTCTGAGACCTGCATCTCTCTCTAGGCGCATCTCTGGACTGTGAGGTGCCATATCTCTGACACAACAACTGCCATAAATCCCTAGTTGTACCTGCATGCATAACTATGCAATAGACTAACTCTACTAGGCTCAACATAATCGTCGACCGTGCTAGTGCATCCAAGTTCTCCCACGCACTGTCATACATGGACTCTGGCCTCGCATCCTTGCCCTGCAGTGGCAATGCCTAGCCCAAACAAGTCAATGCATCAAGCATATGCGAGCTCCACCATGCGAAATTTGACCCATCAAATCTCGTAACAAAGAGCTCAAACTCTGACATGCATACTGCCATGTCTGGCAACTTGTACAACCAAAGAGCAGTAAAACCAATCCAAAAAACTATCGGCAACCACACAACCAAGACAGAACCAAAAAAGCAAGTGCGGAATAGCTCGACGCACAAAATACACACAAGGTCTCCCAGTAGAACCACAATCTGTGCGCAAAAGAGATGGATGCGGAATACACGTCGCAATCCAAATTGCCAAATACTATGGCAAACAATTCTCGAGATAACAAAACTCTCCCACCCGAGAGAAAACCACTGTCTCAAGCAAAGAAGGTGACCAAGAGGTCAAGCGCACTAGCCTATACAATAGGCATACATATCTGGCAAAATTTTGGCAAAGTCTCCTCTGTAACTGGAGTAAAAAACTCAACAGTAAATCGCAATGGAGACAACAACAAATGCCCAAATGGCCAATCCGGGAATGTACTCGTCCAGAATCACCTCACAAAGTCATACACAGAGCCAAACCGCTCTAGTCGGAGTATCACTCAACGGCGCTACAAATGACATACATATGTGAGTGAAAAACTGCTGCCAAAATGTGTCAATGAATGACCAATGTGCTAGATAACCATAGCATACACAACTCCTCACTCCTACGAGAGTCGGTACAAGAACACCAAGTTTTGTCCAAACTGACAAAACCTGTCAATGTGAGAGCCAAGCTCGATCACAAACTATAGCGAGTAATCGCTAACCACTATCCCACAAAAGCATACACAAAGCAAAAGCTCAAGACACCTGCCGTGTCGAAACCGGTATGCAAGCCAAAACATTGCAGAAGATGTCCTCAACTGCAAATGGCTACACCTGTGGGAGTACTAGACTCAACCTATAGCTGGGAGTCAAAACTGGAAGCTCCAAATGGCCAAGCACACACAGCTCAAGGCCAAAAAAGCAGAGCAAAACATGCTCGCAATGCACCACCCAAAAGGAAAAACACTGCACACAAATCCTGAGTGCTATAAGCAATCGCAATCTCGATCGCACCAACAATGCGCATAAAACTCCTGGGAAATTTTCGCCAGAGTTTTGTCAGTATTAACGGCCACAAAACTAGTAACCAAACTGACTGCATGCTCAAAACCATGAGCAACCAAAGCGCATCAAACCGCACTCCAAATGCATGCACCAATCTCCACACTTTGCATACATCATTGCAAACACCTGAAAATCTAGTACACAAATATCTACTCTACCTGTGACTGCCAAAAAACATGCTCGAGGAATACATTGTCGAGCTCGAAATGCAATTACATTAGTCTCCCTGAGCATCAAACCACATAAGGCATACATTGTATCCTCCCACCTGTGAGGAAACTTGCAGCAAATATCACTCTCATATTTGAGAGCAAACAAAATGGTCAAGCTTATGGGCCTTACCAGCACAGTAGAAGAACAACACCAATCATTTCAAGAAGCCTTGGCGGATTTCACCAAGTTCTTCACCCTTTCTTCTTGTGAAAATAACATCACACATTACATGGTAAGCCATGTAACATAGTGAACTTATTATAAGAGATTGTTTTCATTAAATAATGTGCATCGTTTTCTCATGTGAATATCATATCTTGTTTTCACATGGTGTATAAAAAAAGGAGCGTTCTCCATTCCTATAGAGGCAAACGAACACTCGAGATTGACAAAATATCTCAAGTTTTGGAAGGGAAGGCTTGTAAGTTCATGTTTGAAATCACTACAGTCCCATGTTTAGAGTTGATAGAGTTCCTGTAGTTTAAGTTTTTGGAGGGAACGCTTGTAAGTTGGCATTTCAAAGCATTAGTCATATGGTTAGTTGGATTCTTCAAGAGAACAAAGGATAAGAAAAGAAAGGATTCTTGACAAGAGAACAAAGACAAGAAAAGAAAGACGGCGGCTACCTAACAAAGAATGTCATTTTGGTTTTTTGTTGGCGCAAAAAAGCATCTAAAATGTGATATTTAACATTTTCATTTTTCAAACACTTGTCATAAGAATTGAGCTTACACAACCCACTAGAAAAATAAATTAATGTCACAATAGTATCACTTGAAGTAAGTTTAAGAACATCACATCCGCCATCCTTAAACTTTACAACAAGACCAAGTCTTGCTAATGCAAATATAGACAACAGATTCTTCCTGGTCCAAGGCACAAAAGGTACATTAGAAAGTGTGAAGGAACTACCGTTAACTATAGAAAGTACAATCTTAGTGGATTTACCACATGCATTAATGTTATGGAAGGCATTTGTCATAGATGCTTTGCTATCGAAAGTAGCAACATTGGAAGTAGCAACATTGTTTAACTACCTCGTCTTTGTGCAACAACAAAAGTCTAACCAACAGCACATTGCTTAGCCCTGTTTTTTCTTGACGTAGCCTCTTATAATAACAAAGTGACCAACGTTATCATATACATATGGTAGTGATGTGTGTGAACACACTTAGGACCGTCGGGTCATATTTTCCCTCACTAGGATATTTTTTCCCCTGTGCATTGTATATACGCCCATCACTCTAGGGCTATCTATCTTTCCATTGCACACTAAGTAATATACTCTCTGTTGTGTGCCTTGAGCTTCCTTCATCTTGTCCAATCTCTGTCTGTTTTCTTGGAACCCTAATTTCAACAATTGGTATCAGAGCAGGTTGTGTCCTCCCGAGCTTAGTGGCCAGCAGCTCCAGCAGACGCCTGCTCAGCTTCGCCGCTTTTTGTGAGCTTTGGCGAGGGTCAGCAGGTCAAAAAATATTTTGGGGTATATCATAGAGCTAGATTTGCTCAAATTTTTTATTCGGGCTCATTTTTGCTACCATATACATGTGGTAGTGATGTGTGTGAACACACTAGGACCTCCGGGGCATTTTTTCCCTATTTAGGAGGTTTTTTTTCCTTGTGCATTGTATATACGCCCATCACTCTAGGGCTATCTATCTTTCCATTACACACTAAGTAAAACACTCTCTATTGTGTGCCTTGAGTTTCCTTTGTCTTCTCCAAGCTGTGTGTGTTTCTCTGCAACCCTAATTCCAACAATTGGTATCAGAGCAGGTTGTGTCCTCCCGGGCTCAGTCTCCAGTAGCTCCAGCACATGCCTGCTCACTTTCTCCGATTTCTGTGAGCTTTGGCGAGCGTTCGCTCTGGTCGACAGACATTTGGGAAAGCTAGTAGAGCTTAGTCAGCTCAGATTTCTGATTCGGGTTCATTTCAGCCTCCGTTTCCACTACAGGCACTACACAGGCTATTTTGTCATTTTGTGCATAATTTTTGTTAGTGTCGTTTTCTACATAACAGGTGCTTACAGTATTCTACAGTTTGTGCTATATAGCACGTGTTGTTCCCGCTACGTTTCTCCTCTTCTCGAGCAGTTTTCACATCAGGTGTAGGATTTACCATGGCTGACAACAACAAGACGGGTCTGTTCAAGATGTTTGTTGCTGAGGACAGGTTGGATGGGGACAATTACCCTATGTGGGCTTACATGATGCAACATCTTCTTGTGTCAAAGGGCGTCTGGAATATTGTGCAAGGTATTGATGTACGTCCTGGTTATGAGGATGCAGGCGATGTTCTGGATGTGGCAAACCTCTCTCGAGTCTGTCCCTCATGGGAATTTAGTCACTTGTGCCAACAACAAGACGGGTCTGTTCAAGATGTTTGTTGCTGAGAACAGGTTGGATGGGGACAATTACCCTATGTGGGCTTACATGATGCAACATCTTCTTGTGTCAAAGGGCGTCTGGAATATTGTGCAAGGTATTGATGTACGTCCTGGTTATGAGGATGCAGGCGATGTTCAGGATGTGGCAAACCTCTCTCGAGTCTGTCCCTCATGGGAATTTAGTCACTTGTGCCAACAATGCCTCTTATCCGGTTCAAGGAGTTGGAAAGATTGTGCTTACTGTTGCAAATGGCAGTTATTTCACACTTGTTGATGCACTTTATGTCCCTGAAATCAAGAAGAATCTTTTGTCTGTATCTGCACTTGCTATACTTGGACTTGTAGTCAAATTTGTGGATGACAGATGTACAGTTCATGATCTCAGTTTTGGTGATGTAATTGTTGCATCTCGCCTTTTGTGTCGTGGGTTGTATAAGCTCACTTTGTATGACAAGTGTGGACAAAATTTTGCAAACACAGTTGCAAATTCAAGGGCTATTTCAGATACAAAACTTTGGCATGCACGTTTTGGTCATCTGAATTTTGTCAGTTTGCTGCGATTGCAGAAATTTGATATGGTTGCTTCTTTGCCGCCTCTTGAAGCACTTGTTAAACATGTTTGTGAAGGCTGTATTTTGGGTAAAATGCAGCGTTCTAAGTTTCCAAAGGATGGTTCAGTTAGGACCACATGTAAGTTGCAGCTTGTGCATAGTGATGTTTGTGGGCCCATGCAAACTCCGTCCTTGGGCAATTACCTGTACTTCATGACTTTCATTGATGATTACTCCAGGCATGCATGGGTATTTCCACTTAAAGCAAAGTCCGAAGTTTTTATGTGCTTCAAACAATTTCTAGCTATGGCTGAAAATGTCTCGAAATGTACTATGGACACCCTCTGTTCCGATCGAGGGGGGGAGTATATGTCTCATGAATTTAATGAATTTCTGGCTAGTCGTGGGATAAAACATCAATGTACAGTGCCTTATACACCTCAGAAAAATGGTGTTGCTGAGAGGAAAAACATGTCACTTATGAAAATGGCACAATGTATGGTCAAAAGTCAAGCTTTGCTGCATTCTTTTTGGCTTGAGTCCATCATGTGTGCCACTTATGTACTAAACAAGTGTCCCATGAAAGCTTTTCAGTCTATTACTCCATATGAAGCATGGCATGATAGGAAGCCTTCTATTGAGCACATGCGTGTTTTTGGTTGTTTGGCATATGCTTTGGTGGCACAAACACAGCGTAGAAAATTGGATGATAAGGCTGTCAAATGTATTTTTGTTGGTTATAGTGTTGAAATCAAAGATTACAGGTTGTATCATCTGCAAACAAACCGTATTTTGGTTTCTTGAGATGTAGTGTTTGTGGAAGATTCTGTTCAGCCCTTGCTGTCATGTACTAGAGAAAGTAATGTAAGCTCACACGACATTTATGACACTTTGTTGCCTCTTTTTAGTGGTGGAAATACGAATGTAAATTTCAATGAGGCAAATGTACATCCTATCGGGGTTTCAAAAAATGTTATAGATCAGCATATTATTGATGCAGATGTACATGATGTACTTGATGAGGAAAAGGGCTGAAAATGAGCAGGCTAGAGGTATGCCAAAATGGCTGGTGCACACACTGCGGGATATTAAATTGGATGCACCTTTGTCTAGTCGTACTCGTTCAGGCTTTCGTCATGCATCTTATGCATCAGATTGTTATGCTTTGGCTGTGTCTAGCTTACATGATGTTCATGAACCTCTATCTTTTGATGAAGCACAACATTCAAAAAATTGGATGGCTGCCATGCAATCAGAATATGATGCATTTATAGAAAATGACACATGGACTTTATGTGATTTGCCTCCTGGTAAAAAGGCCATTGGTACAAAGTGGGTTTACAAGTTGAAACGCAAGACGAATGGTGAGATCGATCGCCGTAAGGCTCGACCTATTGCAAAAGGTTATGCGCAGCAAAAAGGCATAGATTATGAAGAGACTTTTGCTCCCACTTGTCGTATGACTACTGTGCATTTTCTATGTGCATTGGCAGCTCATTTTGGTTGGTATGCACATCAATCATACATTGTTACTACTTTCTTAAATGGTGACATATTTAAGGAAGTTTATGTAACGCAGCCTCGCGGTTTTGTCAAGAAAGGACAAGAGGACAAACTGTGCAGATGTAGGAAGGTTTTATATGGGTTGAAGCAATCTCCTCGTGCTTGGTATGAGAAAGCTAACACTCATTTGGTCAAACAAGGCTTTCATAACAGTCCAACAAAAAGCACATTGTATGTAAAGCGTGAGGGTGATGTACTTCTCATTTTGGTTCTTTATGTAGATGATTTGCTGATCACTGGACCAAATGAGAGACATAATGCTGAATTTAAGGCTGATTTGAATGCTATTTCAAGATGAAATATTTGGGGCTGTTGCATCATTACTTGGGTATACAGTTTAAGCAGTGTGATGGTGGTATTGCCTTGTGTCAGAAAAGTTACATAGAGACATTACTATGTAAGTTTGGACTTGAGGATTGCAAACCTATTGCCACTCCCATGGAAACAAGTTTGAAGTTGAGTCTACATGATGCTGGTGATCCTGCTGATGTCACTCTTTCCCAAACTACTGTTGGATGCCTCATTTATGTATGTAACACGAGGCCGAATATTCAGTTTGCAGTCTCACAAGTCAGCAGATTTATGCATAGCCGGTTTAGGGTCTAAGCATTGACACGCTGTCGAGAGGATTTTTTGCTACCTTACTGGCACTTTACATCTTGGCTTGTTTTATCCCAAGGGGGATCATTGCTGCCAAACTTCAATGCTTTTCCGAACTCAGATTGGGGTGGTTGTTTTGACACTCGAGTGTCCACAAGTGGTTTTTGTTTCATGCTTGGCAGTTCATGTATATCATGGTTGAGCAAGAAGCAACCTACTGTGGCCACTTCGAGTTGTGAGGCTGAGTACAGGCAGTCTTTGTTACCATATACATGTGGTAGTGATGTATGTGAACACACTAGGACCGCCGAGGCATTTTTTCCCTCTTTAGGAGGTTTTTTCCCCCGTGCATTGTATATACGCCCATCACTCTAGGGCTATCTATCTTTCCATAGCACACTAAGTTATACACTCTCTATTGTGTGCCTTGAGCTTCCTTCGTCTTCTCCAAGCTGTGTGTGTTTCTCTGCAACCCTAATTCCTACAATTGGGATCAGAGCAAGTCACGTCCTCCCAGGCTTAGTCACCTGCTCCAGCACACGCCTGCTCACTTTCTCCGATTTCAATGAGCTTTGGCAAGCGTTCGCAGGTCGACAAATATTTTGGGAGAACTTGACGAGCCTGGTCTGCTCAGAATTGTGATTTGGGCTCATTTCAGCCTCCGTTTCGACTACAGGCAGTACTGCACAGGCTATTTTGTCATTTTGTGCAAAATTTCTGTCATTGCCGTTTTCTGCATAACATGTGCCTTATAGTCTTCTACGGTTTGTGCTATATAGCACAGGTTGTTCCCGCTCCATTTCTCCTATTTTCGAGCAGTTTTCACATCAGGTGCAGCATTTACCATGGCTGACAACAACAACACAGATGTGTTCAAGATGTTTGCTACTGAGGACAGGTTGGATGGGGACAACTACCCTATGTGGGCTTATATGATGCAAGATGTTCTTGTGTCAAAGGGTGTCTGGAACATTGTGCAGGGCATTGATGTACGTCCTGCTCCTGAGGATGTAGGCGATGTTGAGGATGTTGCAGGTCCTGCTCCAAGGATAGCAGCTGTTAGAGTTGTTTTGCCTACGGCAGAACAAGCTCGTTGGGATGTTAAGGATGCGCAGGCTCATGCATTGATTGCGTTGTCTGTGAAGCGCATCATTGTTCCTCACATCCATTCAGCAAAATCTACAAAACAGGCTTGGGATATTTTAGCAGGTCTTTATGCAAGCCGCAATGAGGCTAAAATTGCTTTGCTGCGTAAAGAGCTAGAGTCAAAGATTATGCATGAGGAAGATGATATGGACACTTTCCTTGCTAGTGTCAAGGATATCAATGAGCAGCTTATTTCTGCAGGTGAAGTCATTTCAGACAGTTCCCTTGTGCAGACTGTTCTTCATGCCTTACCAGATTCCTACCAGACTCTTGCTAGTACTTGGAGATTGATGACCCAAGGAAATCCTAAAGTTGTCAAGTTTGATGCATTATGCACATTGTTGTTGCAAGAGTCACTTTCTAGGAAAAACAGGACTAGGCAGCGTGCAGTTGAACAAGCTTTTATTGCTTCTCAAAGAAAGGGTGGTAATAGTAATGCAGCCACTTCTTATGGTTCTGCTGTGAGTGGCAAAAATTTTGTTCCTAATGCTTCTGCTGGCAGTACTTCGTCTGGCAATTCTGGTGATAAGGGAAAAAAGAAGATGCGTTGCCATTATTGTAAAGCTAATGATCACTTGATCAAGTCGTCTCCTAAGTTGAAGGCCAAAGAGGCTAAGAAGAAAGAGGGTGGTTCCACTGCAAATGCTGGTTCCACTACAAATGCAGCCATTGTTGAGTCTTCTGTGAAAGGAGACTGTAATACTGATGTTGATGCAGAATGGGCATTTAGCGCAGAGTGCACTTACAATATTGCTGTCCATGATGCATGCTTGTCAGTTGCTGCAGATTCACATGTGTGGTATTTCGACAGTGGTGCTACAAAGCACATTACCTCAGATCGTGAATTGTTTACCTCTCTCGAGTCTGTCCCTCATGGGAATTCAGTCACTTGTGCCAACAATGCCTCTTATCCAGTTCAAGGAGTTGCAAAGATTGTGCTTACTGCTCCTAATGGCAGTTCTTTCACACTTGATGATGCACTTTATGTACCTGGGATCAAGAAGAATCTCTTGTCTGTATCCGCACTTGCTAGACTTGCACTTGTAGTCAAATTTGTGGATGACAAATGTACAGTTCATGATCTCACTTTTGGTGATGAAATTGTTGCATCTGGGCTTTTGTGCCGTGGGCTGTATAAGCTCACTTTGTATGACAAGTGTGGAAAAAAATTTGCAAATGTTGTTGCAGATTCAAGGGCTATTTCAGATGCAAAACTTTGGCATGCACGTTTTGTTCATCTGAATTTTGCCAGTTTGCTACATTTGCAGAAATCTGATATGGTTGCTTCTTTGCCACCTCTTGAAGCACCTGTCAAACATGTTTGTGAAGGCTGTATTTTGGGTAAGATGCAGCGTTCTAAATTTCCAAAGGATGGTTCAATTCAGGCCACATGCAGGTTGCAGCTTGTGCATAGTGATGTTTGTGGGCCCATGCAAACTCCATCCTTGGGCAATTACCTGTACTTCGTGACTTTCATTGATGTCTACTCCAGGCATGCATGGGTATTTCCGCTTAAAGCGAAGTCCGAAGTTTTTATGTGCTTCAAACAATTTCTGGCTATAGCTGAAAATGTCTCGAAATGTACTATGGGCACCCTCCGTTCCGATCGAGGGGGGGAGTATATGTCTCATGAATTTAATGCATTTCTGGCTAGCCATGGGATAAAACACTAATGTACAGTGCCTTATACGCCTCAGCAAAATGGTGTTGCTGAGAGGAAAAACAGGTTATTGACGGAAATGGCACGATGTATGGTCAAAAGTCAAGCTTTACCGCATTCTTTTTGGCTTGAGGCCATCATGTGTGCCACTTATGTACTTAACAGGTGTCCTACAAAAGCTTTGCAGTCTATTACTCCATATGAAGCATGGCATGATAGAAACCCTTCTATTTGAGCACATGCGTGTTTATGATTGTTTTGCATATGCTTTGGTGCCACAAGTGCAGCGCAGAAAATTGGATGATAAGGCTGTCAAATGTATTTTTGTTGGTTATAGTGCTGAAAGCAAAGGTTACAGGTTGTATCATTCGCAAACAAAACGTATTCAGGTTTCTCGGGATGTAGTGTTTGTGGAAAATTCTGTTCGGCCCTTGGTGTCATGTACTAGAGACAGTAATGTAAGCTCACAGGACATTTATGACACTTTGTTGCCTCTTTTCAGTGGTGGAAATATGAGTGTAAGTTCCAATGAGGCAAATGTACAGCCTATGGGGGTTTCTGAAAATGTTTTAGATCAGCCTATTACCGATGCAGATGTACATGATGTACTTGATGAGGAAAGGGCTGAAAATGAGCAGGCTAGAGGTATGCCAAAATGGCTGGTGCACACTTTGCGTGACAGTAAATTGGATGCACCTTTGTCTAGTCATACTCGTTCAGGCTCTCGCCATGCATCTTATGCATCAGATTGTTATGCTTTGGCCGTGTCTAGCTTACATGATGTTGAGGACCCTCTGTCTTTTGATGAAGCACAGAATTGAGAAAATTGGATGGTTGCCATGCAATCAGAATATGATGCACTTATAGAGAATGACACATCGACTTTATGTGATTTCTCTCCTGGCAAAAAGGCCATTGGTACGAAGTGGGTTTACAAGTTGAAACGCAAACCAGATGGTGAGATCGATCGTCATAAGGCTCGACTTGTTGCAAAGGGTTATGCACAGAAAAAGGCATAGATTATGAAGAGACTTTTGCTCCCACTTGTCGTATGACTACTGTGCGTTTTCTATGTGCATTGGCAGCTCATTTTGGTTGGGATGTACATCAATCAGACATTGTTACTTCTTTCTTGAATGGTGACATATTTGAGGAAGTCTATGTAACGCAGGCTCGCGGTTTTGTCATAAAAGGACAAGAGGACAAAGTGTGTAGATGTAAGAAGGCTTTGTATGGGTTGAAGCAATCTCCTCATGCTTGGTATGAGAAAGATGACACTCATTTGGTTAAACAAGGCTTTTGTAATAGTCCAACAGAAAGCACATTGTATGTAAAGCGTGAGGGTGATGTACTTCTCATTGTGGTTCTTTATGTTGATGATTTGTTGATCACTGGACCAAATGAGAGACATATTGCTGAATTTAAGGCTGATTTGAATGCTACTTTCAAGATGAAATATTTGGGGCTGTTGCATCATTATTTGGGTATACAGTTTAAGCAGTGTGATGGTGGTATTGCCTTGTGTCAGAAAAGTTACATAGAGACATTGCTATGTAAGTTTGGACTTGAGGATTGCAAACCTATTTCCACTCCCATGGAAACATGTTTGAAGTTGAGTCTACATGATGCTGGTGATCCTGCTGATGTCACTCTTTCCCAAACTGCTGTTGGCTGCCTCATTTATGTATGCAACACGAGGCCAGATATTCAGTTTGCAGTCTCACAGGTCAGCAGATCTATGCATAGCCCAGGGTCCAAGCATTGGCAGGCTGTCAAGAGGATTTTCCGCTACCTTAGTGGCACTTTACATCTTGGCTTGTTTTATCCCAAGGGGGGATCATTGCCGCCAGACTTACATGCTTTTTCATATTCAGATTGGGCTGGTTGTTTTGTGGAAGATTCTATTCAGCCCTTGCTGTCATGTACTAGAGACAGTAATGTAAGCTCACATGACATTTATGACACTTTGTTGCCTCTTTTCAGTGGTGGAAGTTCAAATGTAAATTCCAATGAGGCAAATGTACAGCCTATGGGGGTTTTTGAAAATGTTACAAATCAGCCCCTTACTGATGCATGTGTACATGATGTACTTGATGAGGAAAGGACTGAAAATGAGTAGGTTAGAGGTATGCCAAAATGGCGTGCACACTTTGCGTGACAGTAAATTGGATGCACCTTTGTCTAGTCACACTCGTTCAGGCTCTCGCCATGCATCTTATGCATCAGATTGTTATGCTTTGGTTGTGTCTAGCTTACATGATGTTGAGGAACCTCTGTCTTTTGATGAAGCACAGAATTCATAAAATTGGATGGCTGCCATGCAATCAGAATATGATGCACTTATAGAAAATGACACATGGACTTTATGTGATTTGCCTCCTGGCAAAAAGGCCATTGGTACGAAGTGGGTTTACAAGTTGAACGCAAGCCGGATGGTGAGATCGATCTCCATGTTGGTTGACTATTGTGCATTTTCTATGTGCATTGGCAGCTCATTTTGGTTGGGATGTACATCAATCAGACATTGTTACTGCTTTCTTGAATGGTGACATATTTGAGGAAGTTTATGTAACGCAGCCTCGCAGTTTTGTCATAAAAGGACAAGAGGACAAAGTGTGCAGATGTAAGAAGGCTTTGTATGGGTTGAAGCAATCTCCTCGTGATTGGTATGAGAAAGCTGACACTCATTTGGTCAAACGAGGCTTTCGTAACAGTCCAACAGAAAGCACATTGTATGTAAAGCGTGAGGGTGATGTACTTCTCATTGTGGTTCTTTATGTTGATGATTTGCTGATCACTGGACCAAATGAGAGACATATTGCTGAATTTAAGGCTGATTTGAATGCTACTTTCAAGATGAAATATTTGGGGCTGTTGCATCATTATTTGGGTATACAGTTTAAGCAGTGTGATGGTGGTATTGCCTTGTGTCAGAACAGTTACATAGAGACATTGCTATGTAAGTTTGGACTTGAGGATTGCAAACCTATTTCCACTCCCATGGAAACATGTTTGAAGTTGAGTCTACATGATGCTGGTGATCCTGCTGATGTCACTCTTTCCCAAACTGCTGTTGGCTGCCTCATTTATGTATGCAACACGAGGCCAGATATTCAGTTTGCAGTCTCACAGGTCAGCAGATCTATGCATAGCCCAGGGTCCAAGCATCGGCAGGCTGTCAAGAGGATTTTCCGCTACCTTAGTGGCACTTTACATCTTGGCTTGTTTTATCCCAAGGGGGGATCATTGCCGCCAAACTTACATGCTTTTTCATATTCAGATTGGGCTGGTTGTTTTGACACGCGAGTGTCCACAAGTGGTTTTTGTTTCATGCTTGGCAGTTCATGTATATCATGGTTGAGCAAGAAGCAACCTACTTCGAGTTGTGAGGCTGAGTACAGGGCAATCTTCACAGCTACGGTTGAGTGTGTATGGCTCAGATGCCTTATGGCTGATTTGGGTGTTGGACAGGACACTGCTAACACTATCTACACTGACAGTCAGAGCGCATTGGCAGTTGCGAGGAACCCAGTTTTTCATGCTCGCACAAAGCACATTGAGGTGCATTACCACTATGTCAGGGAGAGGCTCTCAGCAGGAGAGATCGGCCTGGCTTATGTGCCAACACAGGATAACCTTGCAGATCTTTTCACAAAGGCATTGTCTCATGAGAAGATTGAAGCTTTCCGCAAAGCATTGGGCTTACTCCCCTTTGTGGACTGATCCTGTCCTCAGGGTATGGCACTTCCCGTTACTCATGTGCCAGCTCTCGTTCACCGCATCACTCCAGGGACGATTTGTTACCATATACATGTGCTAGTGATGTGTGTGAACACACTAGGACCGCCGGGGCATTTTTTCCCTCTTTAGGAGGTTTTTTCCCGCGTGCATTGTATATACGCCCATCACTCTAGAGCTATCTATCTTTCCATAGCACACTAAGTTATACACTCTCTTTTGTGTGCCTTGAGCTTCCTTCGTCTTCTCCGAGCTGTGTGTGTTTCTCTGCAACCCAAATTCCAACAGTCTTCACAGCTACGATTGAGTGTGTATGGCTCAGATGCCTTATGGTTGATTTGGGTGTTGGACAGGACACTGCCAACGCCATCTACACTGACAGTTAGAGCGCATTGGCAGTTACGAGGAACCCAATTTTTCATGCTCGCACAAAGCACATTGAGGTGCATTACCACTATGTCAGGGAGAGGCTCTCAGCAGGAGAGATCAGCTTGGCTTATGTGCCAACACAGGACAACCTTGAACATCTTTTCACAAAGGCATTGTCTTGTGAGGAGCTCGAAGCTTTCCGCAAAGCTTTAGGCTTACGCCCCTTTGTGGATTGATCATGTGCTTAGGGCATGGCACTTCCCTTTACTCATGTGCCAGCTCTCGTTCACGCATCACTCCAGGAAGGATTTGTTACCATATACATGTGGTAGTGATGAACACACTAGGACCGCCGGGGCATTTAATCTCTATTGTGTGCCTTGAGCTTCCTTCATCTTTCTGTGTTTCTTTGCAACCCTAATTCCAACAATTTCGGCCTTCGTTTCTACTACAAGTAGTACTATGCAAGCTATTTTGTCATTTTGTGTAGAATTTTTTTCACTGTTGTTTTCTAACATAATAGGCCCCTTACAGTCTTCTATGGTTTGGCCTATATAACACGTGTTGTTCCCGCTTCATTTCTCCTGTTTTCGGGCAGTTTTCACATCAGCTTCAGCATTTGCCATGGCTGACAACGACACAGATGTGTTCGAGATGTTTGCTCTGCTGAGGATAGATTAGATGGGAACAATTACCCTATGTGGTCTTACATGATGCAACATGTCCTTGTGTCAAAGGGTGTCTAGAACATTGTGCAGGTCATTGATGTACATCATGGTTCTGAGGATGTAGGTGATGTTGAGGATGTTGCAGGTTTGGGTGGTAGGGTGGCTGTTGCGAGAGTTATTTTGCCTATGGCTGAGCAAGCTTGTTGGGATGTAAAAGATGCACAAGCTCATGGACTGATTGTGTTGTCTATGAAGCACACTATTACTCCTCACATTCGTTCAGTGAAATCTGCAAATAGGCTTGGGATATTTTGGTTGGTCTTTATGCAAGTCGCAATGAGGCAAAAATTGCATTACTGCATAAAGAGCTGGAGTCAAAGATTATGCATGAGGAAGATGATATGGACACTTTCCTTGCTGGTGTCAAAGATATAGATGAGCAACTTATTTCTCTAAGTGAAGTAATTTCTGACAGTTCTCTTGTGCATATGTTCTTGATGCTTTGTAAGATTCTTACCATACGTTTTCTAGTCCTTGGAGACTTACGACCCAAGGAAATCCAAAAGTTGTCAAGTTTGATGAATTTTGCACATTGTTGTTGCAAGAGTCACTTTCCAAAAAAACAAGACTAGACATCGTGCAGTTTAACAGGCCTTTATTGTTGCTCAAAGAAAAGGTGGTAACAACAATGTATCCACTTCTCATGGTTCTTCTGCGAGTGTAAATCATATGTTCCTAATAATTCTTTTGGCCACAAAAATTTGTCTGGGATTTCTGGTGCAAGGGAAAAAAGAAGATACGTTGCCATTATTCTAAAGCTAATGATCACTTGATCAAGCAGTGTCCGAAATTGAAGATAAAAGAGGCTAAGAAGAAAGAGACTGGTTGCACTATAAATGTTGGCTTCACTACACATGCAACTATTATTGAGACTTCTGTGAAAGGAGACTATGATGTTGATGTTGATGCAGAATGGGCTTTTAGTGCAGAGTGAAATTATGATCCTGTTGTCCATGATACATGCATGTCAGTTGCTGCAAATTCACATGTGTGGTATTTTGCTAGTGGTGCTACAAAGCACATTACCTCACATCTTGATTTTTTTACCTGTCTTGAGTTTGTCCCTCACGGGAGTTTAGTCACTTGTGCCAACAATGCCTCTTATCTGGTTCAAGGAGTTGGAAAGATTGTGCTTACTACTACAAATGGTAATTCTTTCACACTTGTTGATGCATTGTATGTACCTAGGATCAAGAAGAATCTTTTGTCTGTATCTGGACTTGCTAAACTTAGTCTTGTAGTCAAATTTGTGGATGACAAATATACAGTCCATGATCTCAGTTTTGGAGATGAAATTGTTGCATCTAGCATTTTGTGCCATGGGCTGTATAAGCTCACTTTGTACGACAAGTGTGTAGAATTTTGCAAATAATGTTGTGGATTCTAAGGCTATTCCAGATGCAAAACTTTGGCATGCACGTTTTGGGCATCTCAATTTTGCCAGTTTGCTGCGTTTGCAAAAATCTGATATGGTTGCTTCTTTGCCGCCTCTTGAAGCACATGTCCAACATGTTTGTGAAGGGTGTATTTTGGGTAAGATGCAGTGTTCCAAGTTTCCAAAGGATGGTTCAACTAAGGCCACATGCAGGTTGCAGGTTGTGCATAATCATGTTTGTGGGGCCATGGAAACTCCATCCTTGGGCAGTTACCTTTACTTTGTCACTTTCATTGATGATTACTCCAGGCATGCATGTGTGATCCGCTTAAGGCAAAGTTCGAAGAGTTTTTGTGCTTCAGGCAATTTCTGGCTATGGCTGAAAATGTCTCAAAATGTACTATGGGGCACCCTCCGTTCGGTTCACGGGATGTGTTTGTGGAAGATTCTGTTCAACCCTTGTTGTCATGTACTAGAGATAGTAATCTGAGTTCACAAAACATTTATGACACTTTTTTGCCTCTTTTCAGTGGTGGAAGTTTGAATGTAAACTCCAATGAGACAAACGTACAGCCTATGGGGGTTTCTGAAAATGTTACAGATTAGCCTGTAATTGATGTAGATGTATAGGATGTACTAATGAGGAAAGGGGTGAGAATGAGCAGGCTAGAGGTATGTCAAAATGGTTGGTGCATACTTTGCGTGACAGTAAATTGGATGCACCTTTGTCTAGTTGTACTCTTTCAGGTTCCCACCATGCATCTTTTGTTATGCTTTGGCTATGTCTAGTTTATGTGATGTTGAGGAGCCTTTGTCTTTTGATGAAGCACAGAATTCAAAAAATTGGATGGCTGCCATGCAATCAGAATACGATGCACTTATAGAAAATGACACATGGACTTTATGTGATTTGCCACCTGGAAAAAAGGCTATTGGTATGAAGTGGGTTTACAAGTTGAAACGCAAACCGGATGGTGAGATTGATCGCTATAAGGCTCGAATTGTTGCAAAGAGTTATACACAGCAAAAAGGCATAAATTATGAAGAGACTTTTGCTCCCGCTTGTCGTATGACTACTATGTCTTTTCTATGTGCATTGGCAACTCATTTTGGTTGGAATGTACATCAGTCAGACATTGTTACTGCTTTCTTGAATGGTGAATATTTGAGGAAGTTTATGTAATGCAACCCCACGGTTTTGTCAAGAAAGGATAAAAGGATAAAGTGCGTAAATATAAGAAAGCTTTGTATGGGTTGAAGCAATATCCTTGTGCTTGGTATGAGAAGGCTAACACTCATTTGATCAAACGAGGCTTACAGTCCAATAGAAAGCACATTGTATGTAAAATGTGAGAGTGATGTACTTCTCATCGTCGTTCTCTACGTGGATGATTTGTTGATCACTAGACCAAATGAGAAACATATTGCTGAATTTAAGGCTAATTTGAATGCTACTTTCAAGCTGAAATATTTGGGGTTGTTGCATCATTACTTGCAGTGTGATGGTGGTATTGCCTAATGTGAGACAAGTTACATATAGAGACATTGCTATGGGACTTGAGGATTGCAAACTATTGCCACTCCCATGGAAACACGTTTAAAATTAAGTCTTCATGATGTTGGTGATCCTGCCGATGTCACTCTTTACCAAATCGATGTTGGATGCCTCACTTATGTATGAAACACAAGGCCGGATATTCAGTTTGCAGTCTCACACGTAAGCAGATTTATGCATAGCCCAAGGTCCAAGAATTGGTAGGCAGTCAAGAGGATTTTTTGCTACTTGAGTGGCGCTTTACATCTTGGCTTGTTTTATCCCAAGGGGAGATCATTGCCGCCAGATTTACATGCTTTTTTGGACTCATATTAGGCTGATTTTTTTGATACAGAGTGTTTACAAGTGGTTTTTGTTTCATACTTGGCAGCTCATGCATATCATGGTTGAGCAAGAAGAAACCTATTATGGCCACTTCTAGTTGGGAGGCTGAGTACAGGGTAGTCTTCACAGCTACGATTGAGTGTGTATGGCTCAGACGCCTTATCGCTTATTTGGGTGTTGGAAAGGACACTATCTACACTGATAGTCAAAGCGCATTGGCAATTGCGAGGAACCTAATTTTTCATGCTCGCACAAAGCACATTGATGTGCATTACCACTATGTCAAGGAGAGGCTCTTAGCATGAGAGATCAACTTGGATTATGTGCCAACACAGGACAACCTTGTTGATCTTTTCACAAAGGCATTGTCTCGTGAGAAGTTCAAAGCTTTCCGCAAAGCTTTGGCTTTACTCTTCTTTGTGGATTGATCATGTCCTCAAAGCGTGGCACTTCCCTATACTCTATGTACCAACTCTGGTTCACCCATGACTCCCAAGGGGGATTTGTTACCATATACATGTGTTAGTGATGTGTGTGAATACTCTTATGACCGCAAGGGCTTGGATCTTAAGCCTTGTTCACTTATGTGACTACCAATTCCAATATATAAATGCTTTCTGGTATAAGTACGTCCCCCTTAATCCCAGAAAAATATAAATTCTTTCAAAACATTTCAAATGTAGGAGTAAAGAGTGACTTTAGGAAATGAAAAGCCCAAATGGAAATGGAATGTCAAAAGATTTTTATTGTGCATGTAAAGAGGTGGTCGAGTGTGCATTGACACTTTGTATTCATTGCCTCTTTTAAGAATTCTCTTCTATTTACATTAAGGTCTCTCCAATCTCTTAAAATTAAAAAGCCTTTCAAAACATGTTAAGTGCATAAATGAACGGCGAGTTTAAAAAATGAAAAGACGTATGGAATTGGAAAGTCAATAATAGACTTTTTAGATCCATATAAATAGAGATGGTCGAGTGCACCTTGATACACTTGTGTTTTTCTTTGCTTATTTTCTCTTTAAGGTTTTCTTCTCTTTAGAGTGTCCTTGCGTGTGTAAGTAGTGAATATGTTTTTTTTGAAGCCATTACGAGAGCCGTTTTTATAATTTAGTGATTAATGCAACCATGCATAATACAAGCAAAGGTAGCGCTCGATTTCGTGAAAAGGTGAATGAGGCTGAGTTCAAACGACCCGGCGGAAGAAAAATTGAAAAGAAGCATGAGTCCTGCATGGCATCTCTTCGTTGGAACCCATTTCCAGGCCCACTGGTAATTTGCATCTGCCGCTCACTTTTCAGCAAAAAAGGGGCAGAGTGAAAGTTGTACACAGGTGGTTGGCGAGCTTATCTGCCGACTTGACAGTACGCTACCATTCAGTGGCTGCTGAACATAAAACTCTCTATATTACCTCCGCCTCTTGTAAACAAGGGGATAGAAGGCAGTTGAAGTTCCATAGTTACCAGGAACGCGAAACCGGAACGGGAACGGGGAACGGGGAACGGGAACGCGCAACAAAATGCCATTCCCTGTTACGGGTACTCACGTTTGAAACACGGAACGGGGATTCGGAACGGGAACTTGGAATGGGAACGGGGAACGGAGACTTGAAAACGGCCATTCCCTGTTACTATGAGTTGAACATAGCCATCTCTTCCACCGGGCTTGTCTGCACCAGCCCTTAGCTCGAATTGGCCAGATGCTCTCTCTCTCTCTCTCTCTCTCTCTCTCTGTGGCTGGACTCAGATGAGGCAGAGGGAGAGTTGGGTAAAGGTGCGTGCATACATGGTGGCGCACCCTCATTGGACAGAAAACTGGTCGCAAGCTTCCTGAACGCACCCTTCCCCGGGAAGCACCTGCACGCCCGCCCACCCGCCATTCAATGGTAGAACCACCTCATCAAATCAAATCCTATTTAAAACAAGACCTTGCACTATGGCCTGCCAGAAGATTTAAGGAAGCCGCCCGCCATTCAATGGTAGAACCACCTCATCAAATCAAATCGTATTTAAAACAAGACCTTAAGCTATGGCCTGCCAAAAGATTTAAGAGAAGCATCTAGAGTAAACCCCCTACATCTAGACTGACACCCATGTAGGCCTTGGTTCAAAAAAAGCAGAAGCTAACACGTCGCAAGACATTGCCAAATAAGGTCCTGGAACAAAGGCATGCCCAAGAACATACAGTGAGACGTCGGATTACCTCGTATACAGGCAATTAGCATGGCCGTTCATAAGTACTTCACATTGGAGTCATGCGCACCTAGAATCGCTGATTGCAAGGCAGTCTCATCTCCTCCCCTCTAAATCTCTAGCAAAACAAAACCAACAGAGACAGCAAGAATCCTGAACACAGCAAAGAATACATTATCAGCCTTACTGATTTCAACCACAGCTCGATTCTCATTTTGTTGCATCAAAAACACATTTGATGGATATCACAAAAAATACATAACAAACCAATACCATACCTTCATTTTTGCTTTTAAACAATGAAGGCTTTTGAATAAGAATTTACAGTAGAGCATGGAAGCCTGTCCAATGTGACAAACAATATGGAGCTTGCAAGAACTCATCAAGCAAGACTACATGCCCATCAGGACGTTCCAGTGCTTCCTTCTCATGACACATAGCCATGTTCAATTGAGCCCATCTGCCAAAGCTGCACATGCTCGTGGCCCTTTATAAGGCAAGGACCCAGACAGGTCTTTTGTAAATTTGTGATTCCACGACCAAGCTGCCATTCGTCGAATTGTCTTTCAGAACCTTGACTTCAGAAAATGTTATGCTGAACTGCACCTGTGATTCCAAATAAACATCATGCACTCTGCATTTACGATGCTAAAGAAGCAGACCCTTTCCAAACCGTGCTACCAGCCCGCTCCGCTGGCCAATATCTGAAGACTGACCTCCCAAGAATATTCTTCACAGGTAACGGTCCCCTTTAGCACACAGAAAGACAACAGTACTGTAAATACAAGCATTTCAGAGACCGTCTCTTACTTCATTAAATACGGGCCCAGAATCCCACATACCATACATGAGAGTCGTTACTGTGATTGCGGTTGTCGCCCAAAACAAAGACACAGCCTTTTGGGATGCGCTACAATAAGCAAGCCATGCCCCATAAATCAGATATTGAAAAATCATACTAACTTCATACATGTAATAATTTGTGTGCTCACGTACCAGAGCACTCATTTTGTACATAGGAGGCCCTGCTGTGAAATCCTCGAAAGGAACTACTCCATTCACGAAAAGCTTACCATCTTTCACCTACATGTAAAAAATGGTCATAAAATTAAGTCCTTGGCTCCAATGAGTTGATCTGTATTTGTGGCCAACGATGATATACCTTCATGAGTTCAGAATAGTCTGAACTCACGAATTATAAGCACAAAAGCAAGGGACACACACAAAAAAAAAAAAAAAAACTAAATCACTCTTATTTGCTGCTAAACAAAACTAGATAAAACAAACCATTATTCACTTAAAAATGTTTTTAGAAAAGGCATAAGCAAAAAAAGCACCTTACTTGACTAAAACTTGAAACAAGTACTCAACTTTAAACTAAAAGAATAAGACATTTCAAAGACTTAATCCTATAAATCAGACTCCACACAACTACTTCTAAGGAACAAATTCTTGACTCCACACAACTACTTCTAAAGGAATAAATTCTTAAGTTCTAATGTAAGCTAAAATACTAGAAATGAATACTACTACAGACCTACGAAGAAGAGGCTGAAAATAACAAAAGAAGTACAAAGATGACCTCAACTTTGCTACTTGTCCAAACAAGAAGACTAAGATTATCACCTTCAGCTTGGACAACAGCTATGACATCCCTACTCACGTCGTCAATTCCCAAGAGTAGGTGCAGGTTTGTATTATAAAGGTCATTCATGCTTTGAACGTACTCTATAAAGCCAACAAGCTGAGTTTCTATCACCCTCCGGAGGTGATGGGCATACTCAGCCATGACAAAGGCTAGCCTTTGTCAAGCAAGAGCAAAAATACTAGAAGCACTAAAGATCTAAACAGCAAAATAGTGTGTTACTAAGTCAAACAATAAGTGGCTTTTAAGCTCCCCACTTTTATTGAATTTACTAATGATTATCTTGACATTCTTGAAAATAAACTTACTACGATGCAAAAATAAACGAACGTTTTTCATGATTCTTTTGAGTATCTTTCTCAACAATTAAAGAAATAAGATGGCACAACTAAACAACAAAAGCAGATTTACTAGAACAAAGACGAGAAAATCTAAACAGTTGAGAGTAAATGATACCATGCGGATGATAGATTGGTATATTCCGGTTCAAGACAGTTATCATAGATATCGACTTTCCAATAATCAAGCTCAAGCTTTTGAAGACAATCAGTCATCTCGGTTTCTACATACATCCCCAAAGTAGAGAAGTTGGCAACATAATTTCATGCAAACTATTTCATATTGAATATACCCTTTAGCCCCATAAAGCTTAGCGCTGCTTCCGTCCTTTTTCCATCCATCGTACAAATACCCGATCATACTAACAAGAAGCAACATTTCTTGCCTAAAGAAACGGACAGCCCATGTCCCAGGGGAAACAACATTTCTGACCTTTTTTGGGGGGTTGGTGGTGGGGGGAGCCGGCGGGGGAGGTAAAAATCTGCATGTATCCTTTTATTCTCAATCAATGATCTTTTAGCCTGCATATCATTTTTATATGCCTGCATTTCTTTGTATGCAGATTTTGTACTCTATGTGTACTACACTCTCTCTCTCACCAAGATTTACAGTACTTGAGAGTGACGCTTGTGGATTCAGAATGCACTTATTGTGGCTTGTGGACATTTTGGGTGGCTTTGTGGGTGTCTCTATGTATGTTTAAGTCGTATGACAATTTGTACACTAAGTTAATTCTTTAACTTAAATAAACGCCATTTCTTGACTGTTTCAGCCTAGAACAAAACTCCAAAACTCTTATTTTCCGTTTCCATTTCTGCGGTTTCTGTTTCTTTTGGTGACTATGTATCCGATGCACTCTAAACTTCATCAAGGAAAACTCTTGACTTGATAATCAAATACCTCAACAACATCCCCTGATCTTGCAATGACTCTTTTGATGAAGACAGCTTTGGCATGATAGCCTTGCGCCTGCATTAAAAGAGTACGTTAGCACCACTGATGAGCATAAAGCATCCATAGCTGAAGTATAAAAAAGACCGGTGTAACCTGTAGAGCTCGCGGGGGCTTGAAAATAACAATATCATTGATGTCTGGGTTTCTGAAAAAATAAGAAACCTGCAGGGACCAAAAATCCAAAATAACCTGCACTTGAGCTCAAGCTAACCCACAAAAAAATCCCCAAACCAAAAAGTATAGATCATACAGACTAGAAAGGCATATTCATCTTTCCGAGCAATATGGCCCAAAATGTGTAGAATTATGATCTCAAGAAAAAATTCGACATGTTTCATACTGGAAGCATAAAGAAGGAGAGCAGAATCACCTTTTCAACAATGATCCTATCACCGACTTCAAACGTGGGAAGCATTGACTTTGACGGTATAAACCTCAGTTCTGCAAGAAGCCATTTGAATACTGCAGTCAACGAGTCCAGTGGCGAGAAGGTCCAGCTTGCTCTAATGGCTAAGGTGAGTAATTCTCTTGATCTGCTCAAGCTAATTATGGCAGGGCCATCAACTGACTTCTCAGAAGACGTGGAAGAGGCTGTGGAGGCTGCACCTTCGATCATCTTTGAAGATGCGTACATGGGAAAGAAGGGGACTGAGGTTTTGAACATCATCGCTGGAGGAGAACTGAAATCCATGGCTCTGATCCCGGACAGTCGTAACTGTGATGTCGGCATCCTTGACAACCCTAGATCGGACTGAAACTTGCAACCTGTGCTTGGCCATGGCGCTTCGTGTCGTCTTCTTGAGGCAAGAGCTTCCTCTTTGCAGCAGTAGGAGGAGAAAAACAGGAAGGCGGAGAAGAAGAGAGCACAGAGAGCCGCTCCCGCAGCCATGGAGTGACACCTTTGGCACTCGGGCCCCTAGCCCAGCGTGGCGACCAGCAGACCACTACATAGTAATACAGAAGGAGACGAAGACATCCAAGCCTCAAAACATGCTCCTGAACTATGAGACCATTCCAACGAGCTTTGAACACAAGACCGGTCAGCTGTGTGTGTGTGTGTGTGTGTGTGTGTGTGTGAGAGAGAGAGACACAAAAAAAAAGTCACACACACATTCTCTCTCTCTCTCTCTCTCTCTCTCTCTCAATGTAACTCGACGAGTTGGCCACATGGCGGATATCACACTTGGGTGGGGACTCCGAGAAGTGGGTACGTTTAATCATGCATGCGAGTTTAGTCAAGTGTGCCATTTGCATTTCAAGCACCTTTTTTAGGTATTCATTCTCAATAACAAGGAGAGAGAGAGAGAGAGAGAGAGAGAGAAAGATTTATTAACAACACTAGTAAAACGGCGCCGCCTTCGGCGGCGGCATGGCCCGTCTTACCCTCAAACCCTCTCTCTCTCTCTCTCTCTCTCTCTCTCTCTCTCTCTCTATGTGTGCATTGTTCCTCAAGCAGCCCCTCATTTGCATGAAGCTTACGGCTTTGCCTTGTTGCCAAAGGCTGCAATAGTCTTCAAAGTTTTATGACTCTTGACCCTTCATGCACACTTAGAGACACCTGGAGAGAGAGAGAGAGAGAGAGAGAGAGAGAGAGAGAGAGAGAGAGAGAGAGAGAGAGCGCATAGAAGAAGAAGAAGTTGTTCAAGTCGCATGAGTTGGAGAAATCCAAGAGCTAGGAGCTTGCATCCCTCACGCTGTGACCCAAGACATGCAATCCTCCAACCCTCATGTATTACTGTTGTCAGCATCCACGAAAGGGTATACATACAACCCACCTACCTCATTAAGCCAATCTCCGCCATCAGCTCCAATGGTTCGATTTGAAACTGTTCAACTTGGGAAGGGGGGATAGAGAGAGAAAGTTACTAACAAAGTCCCTAAACGACTCGTAAGGTCTCTCTCTCTCTCTCTCTCTCTCTCTCTCTCTCTCTCTCCAAAATATGAAAAACACATCATACGCGACTTCGTAACGCGAGCTCTACCTGCAGGAGAGCATTGATGTGAATCGAACTCGTGTGAGAATGGAAGGCAAAGAGAACTTGTTGAGCTCTCTTGGGGCTGCGGACCGAGAGATGCCTCTAGACTACCTTCAGTGCGCTCACAATTCAATGCCCAAATTCAAAGTCAAAAGTGTGCCTAACATTCAAGTGCAGAAAGTGACAGGCAATGCATAAGGTCTCAGGCATTGGGGATGCCAATGTGGCAGGCAAGAAGGCTGCATGTGGCCTACTACCATGTACTTTGAGTAGACTTGCTAGTGGTAGGCGACTACCACTTTGAGTTGATGTGCTGGTGGTAGACGATGCAGCTTGTAGCAAAAAGAGATCTAGCTCCGAGTAGATGCACGTCTTCAGCTCCGAGCTTCTGAGGCTCAATGTTGTTCATAGCTATGGATTGTTGTTGGGTTGTCTTGCTTGTCACACCCAATGTAGATGCCTCTGCCACCGGCTTAGCCCTTAGCATGTAGCGGGGGCAACGGGCTATGTAGGCGGTGGAGCAAGCTATGTTGGCCAAAGGCATGTAAGGCTCGAGATGATGACTAGTGGTTGAATTGGTGATTAGCATAAATGGCCATTTGGGTAGGACATCCAACAATAGTAACCAAGTGTCATTGCGAGGAAGCAAGGCTAGCTTGGAGAAGGCACAAAGCCTTGAGGTTTTGGAGCACGTATATGTAGAGTTATAAGGAAATGAACAACTCGTTAGGGCTGCAAAGCATATTGTTCTCTCTCTCTCTCTCTCTCTCTCTCTCTCTCTCTCTCTCTCTCTCTCTCTCTCTCTCTCTCTCTCTCTCTCTCTCTCTCTCTCTCTCACACACACACACACACACACACACTGAGTTGTTGCAAACGTCGCCCAACTTCGAATAATCTCTCTCTCTCTCTCTCTCTCTCTCTCTCTCTCTCTCTCTCTCTCTCTCTCTCTCTCTCTCTCTCTCTCTCTCTCTCTCTCTCTCTCTCTCTATAGGCTCTTTAGCTCTTTAATTCCCCCTCCCTAGCCTATCTACATTGTGCATGCCAACCTCTTGGTCAACGAATTCCCGTGGAGACTGAAATCTCTGCCCTTTGAACTTGGCTCATGCAAGATGGTGCTTCCTTGTTTGGAGCATGTTTCTTGCAGCACCACGTGGAGCATGTGAAAAAGACTCTCCCTCCTAGAATAGAAAATAATGGTAGAAGCGAAGCTGCACTGAACCCAATGTTCAGGAAAAATGTGTCTCAGCTTAGTATCGAAATAGATGGTAGAAGCGAAGCTGCATGCAAGGCAGTATGTGTGAGCTTAATATCGTGCCGTTTTCAATTTCCAAAATACCGGTTGCAAGGATAAAAGGAGAAACTGCACCCCAAAATAGAGAAAAATAGTGTAAAAACCTGAAAAAGTAACCTAGTTTTCTACAATTTCCTCTTAGCAAATTCAAGGAAAGGAATTTTGTATGTTTGGAAAAATGATTTTTCCCCAACATCGACTGAAGGACAAAAATAGAGCCTAAACATTTACATCCATTAGAATGGAGCATCATGAAATTACTCCAGCTTTGTTCGTACACAAATGTATGTGTGTGTCATGAGAGGATCCCTACACTATTGCTCACTACTTTGAGCGTGCCATTCACCATCTTAGTTTTAGGGAGTGAGAGTCTGATAGAGAGACAACCAGTTGCACTGCGCACTCATAATAAGCACAAAACCCATTGTTGTTGCGTGATGATGGCCCCCCCCCCCGCTGTGGGGCAGTCTACTTTCTCCCAGGCTCGGTGATGTACAGATGCCTCTTCAACGGATGTACATGTGGCGGTGACCTCCCGGTTTCCCGTAATTGCACTACGCCGGCAGACCCCAGTTACCTGATTGGTAGAGCCCTTATTGCAGCCTGCACCATCACAAATTCTGGCTTTTGAGCCCCTTGTGAGCACAGACTTGGTAGCATGATCAACATCCCTCAAGCTTTGCCTCCAGCTTCCCTCCATGTTGTCTCTGTCGCCAATTTTGATAGCTCAACATCTTGGACATCCCCATATACATCCCAGCTTGTGGCCGCTACATACTGCCCTTGCAAGCTTGTACCAAGTACCCATAGACTGAAGATCATGCCCTACTGCATTGGGAAAAACTTAAGGGCACTGATGTACACACACACAGAGAGATACCAAATTGGCCATGAAGGTGGGGCTCTGGGTAGCAAATTCTTGAGTACAAAATAGAGAGACAGGAGAGTGCACATTAATCTTTGCTCGGAGAGAGGTATAAGCCAAATTCCACAACTCTTCATGTTGATTTCTGCTGACCACACGACATGAGATTGCCTCCCAAAAAGTGGTAGCATACGGCATGCGATTGCCACCATTTGCAACATCCTGGCTGCTCGATGTTGCTGGTATGCACTGCTACAAACGGGCTACTGTTGCACAGTATTGCTACCCCCACCATTCAGCATCTGTAGGGCCAACCTACAGCTCACATGCGCAAGCTCGCCGGCCAATGGCTTTGCTGCGAGGAAGGGGAGAGAGAGAGAGAGAGACGTTTGGGCCCAACTTGCAGTATATCAATGCAATGAACCTCTCAAGCAGTACTGGGCAGTGGGTAGAGCCGTTTGAAGATGTGACTGTGTGTGTGTGTGTGTGTGTGTGTGTGTGTGTGTGTGTGTGTGTGTGTGTGTGTGTGTGTGTGTGTGAGAGAGAGAGAGAGAGAGAGAGGGAGAGAGAGAGAGAGAGAGAGAAGATTTTTTTAAAAAAAGTGTGTGTGTGTGTGTGCGAGAGAGAGAGAGAGAGAGAGAGAGAGAGAGAGAGAGAGAGAGAGAGAGAGAGAGAGAGAGAAGTTGTTCCGTGCATTTAAGACTTCTAGCTTGGGAGACATTTGAATTTTAGGGGTGCGAAATCGACAGCAACAGTGGCAGATCTCTCTCTCTCTCTGTGTGCATTCTCTCTCTCTCCGGTCTCCCTATGTCACCCTGACGTTGCGAAACTCAGTGCCTGAGTAAGGAAAACATGCCACGTGTGGGGGGGGAACCGGAATCGCTCCCCCTTTTATAATAATATAGATAGTTATAGTGCTTAGAACATGGGGAGTTAATTTTGTAGAGACTTGTCTAATATGAGTCAAGCAGGAGGATGCACACAAGTCTCACTTAAATGCAAGCAGGGAAGAGAATATTTTCCTAAAGAGAGTAATATTGAATTGAAGGCTATGAAAGAATAAATTTGTGTACTAAGACAACCTTTTGCATGAAAATGGCTTTATAACTTGGTTTTTGCACCTACTACAACTACAGTGTTTTGTTAGCGAATTGAATTGGAGCTAGAGCAAATTCAATATAGAAACTTTTTGTGGTTTTGTGGATATACTACGTTTGGTTTGGTGTGCATGTCGATCAAAGCATTGGAAAAACAATCCATAGCTACCTTGATGCAATCCCTGGCCGAGAATATCCTATTATAAGTGTAGTCCAAGAGATTGTAACTAGAAACAAGTCGTTGCTCTACAATTGCTAAAAAAAGTCGGGAATATTGTGAACACCTATTGGGCAAATCATGCAAGCATATATTCCCAGGGAATCTCATCTTAGAGATGATGCTCATCAAGAAACATTGCACTTCCAAAAGCACAACACAGTTGGCATACATGTCAACCAGGGCGTTCCCAAGCACGATGCCTTTTCACATAGCCCTAATGAACAACCCCACCCTCATAGTGTTCTATATTTAATTCAATGCGATATTTTCTCGTATGTAGTGAAGGTATTATCTACCTTGCATGTTTCTTCTCTCACCATTCCTGCAACAATCACAAGAAGATTTAGAAATTTTCTCATGTAGGAAAACAGAGTCTTTCTCAGTGTTTTTCATACAATGCCTAACATCATGAGCTTCTGCTCGAGAGGCACCGCACACCTAGCTAGGTACGATTGGAGGCAGGGGACCATCGGGCCCCCACCAGGCCCTCCCAATCATACCTAGCTAGGTATGCGGCACCTCCCTCACAGAAGCTCATTATGTCGAGGTAAGTCCCAATGTGGGAAATATTGTGAGAATTTGTCCAAAACTTCTTGTGAATGTGGTTGTTGCATGATGGGAGGCGCTTGCTTAATGTGTACCTTGCAAAGAAGTGGTGCAAATGATTAGAGCCAGGCGTTGCAAAATTTTCTTAATGAGGCTTTTAAGTATTGTGTTGTGGTGCAAACAGTTAGAGCCATTCAAGCTATATTGCAAAATTTTGTTAATATGGTTTTTATTTTTATGTGTTGGTTCTAGTCTTAGGTTATGAAAAAGAAGAATATGCAAAGTTTCCATGCATGGGGGATTTTGCACATTCCTCCCTATTTTTTCATAAAATGTGGGAATGTGTCATTCCCGTGACAAAATGTAAATTTGGGCATGTTCATTCAATGCATTCTTAGTTTTCAAGAGCAAATTGTGTTAGTGCTCACGCACAATTGAATGTTCGTCCTTGATGCACACAACTTGGTCTCATTGCCTGGAAACAAATACGACTTCAAATAGTAGGCCTCCCCAATCTCAAACAAGCTGAAAATTCACTATGGCCTACATAAAGCTATCGAAAAGAGTTTCATGATAGGCTTCTTTGTTAGAGGAAAGAATAGAAAGCAACACTAATATTTGAAAACATGTGGTATCGCAATGAAAGATTATGTGTTTTGAAAAAAAAAAGTGTGACAACAATCAACTATTTTAGTTTACAATATATCACAAAAACATAAAGAATAATGTTCGACACAATACTCAATGTCTCTTTTTTAAAGAGAGGTATGCAAGTGTCAACACCCTCTCACAAGTATTTAAAAAAAAAATTTAAAGTAAAGTTTATCATCATTAACTTGTCATGTGGCATTAATTGACAAGCTTTTTTCAATGGTCCAAATTTGCTCTCAAAAATCCACCCTTGACTAAAGACTACCTATGTTAGTAAAAAAACAAAAAATCTTTCAAAAACATCTTATACATAAGTGAAGGATAAGTGAAGGTTGAGTTTAGGAAATGAAAAGCCCGATGACAATGGAAAGTCAAAAGATTTTTCTTGCCAATATAACATAAAGATATAAAAAGGTGGTAATTGTGCATTGGCGCATTTGTATTCATTAACTTTTTTTTAAAAAGCTTTCTTTTGACGTTTTCTTCTCTTTAGAGTTTCTTTTGCCACTATGCAGGAAGTGATTTTTTTTTTTTTAAGCCATTAGAAAATGCATACACGTACGACTTCAAATAATATGTAATTGCATTACAAAGTACAATAACTATGCACAAGTTTGTATTATTCTGCTACCTTGTTACAAAGAAATGTTGCTAACAAACAAAACACCTTAGCATTGGTGGAAAGGACACTAAGTTGAAAGTCTAGAAAAAAATGTTATGGTATACTCTATACTTGCATAGGGGCTCTCTTACACTTTCATTAATTAATTAGTGCTAGAGATTCCCTTGCAATCCTGAAAAGTGGAAGCAAAACAAGAGCTTTGTCGCCAACATTTTCATCACCATGTAGAGCCACATAGTGTCGCGCCTCTTGCTTGCTCTCCTCGACAGCTTCGCAGGCCAATCGCCTACCCTCCCTTGTCCTCCCGTCTCCACCTTCTACCCTGTTTTTTGTTGAGGGCTTCTTCTCCAATCCTTAATCAAGCATACGAAGCTCTGCAAAGCCCTCCCTTCGCCCCTACAAATCCTCTCTCTCTCTCTCTCTCTCTCTGTGCCTTGGCAGTCTCAGACATATCCTGTCTCTCTATCTACGTCTTCGTCAGGGAGCATGGCGATGCACAAAATAGGCAGTAAAATTATCAAAATACCCATTGAATTTGTGGAAATTCTCAACCAAATTACATATATATAAGAAGTTTTGGGAATTTTTGAAATTAAAAAAATCTGTTACCCCGCTCCCATCCCATTTTCTCACACATGGCAACAATACACTCCGTGTCTGTCTCTCTCCCTCCCACGTGCCACCGGCTTTAGGCCTTAGACATATCCTTCTCAAAACGCTTTTCCTATTCAAACCAAAAACAATTTTGACAGCTTACCCTCATCCTCCGCCTTTTCCTTCCCATTCAAATCAAGGGATCTTTGTAGATACCTTCTAATAAAGCCCCAAACCAAAAATTAGAGGCACATACTAGCTATGGTACCCCAATATACACTTTAAATTGTTGATAGGTGGAAAGTTATCTTTATCATTGGATTGTCTCTGAAGATGAGTGGATGATGTGAGATGCACATGGATTATAAAACTATGTTATTAATAACAAAGACACCTCTATTTATACTCTCTTTATATATATATATATATATATATATATATATATATATATATATATAATTTATTTATATTTATATTTATAAATATTTATTTATTTAATTTTTATATTTTGTGACTCTTCTAAAACTAGTCGCTTCTCAGGTTCCCTCTCCGGTATCGAACCTTAATTCTCTGTCACCTGTCACCACCATGGTAGGTCTCTATCCTACCATCGAAAGCTGATAGGGCATAAATTTGAATGAAGCATCGCCGGCTCCAAGGCCATGCAATTTGTTGAGTTATCATGATTCACCGCATTATCGGGCAAGCCGGGATCATTGATATCAAGCTATAAACTCATGCATTTAAGTCAAAGGATAGTGCATAATTAAAAAAACCTAAAATTTTAACTATGCCAATTATAAGGTTCCCAACTCAGAGGTTGGGGTGACTTGATAGCTAGACCTTCCTCCATACTTGGGCTCCGTTGATGACACCTCACTCCCATTTAGAGAATCAAGGACGTGAGAAATAGAAGTGAGGGAGGCCTCTACCTTCATGATCGTGGATGTAAGGGTCCTATACCACAAGCGAGGTCAATAACTTGAAGGTTATGATGGGATTCAACATCCTATAGCAACTAGGCGCAAATCTCAACATATCTAGGATCTATAGATGACGTCTTTTCCCCCACGTTTAGAAGGCACATCCACCAACCATAATCTCCTAAGCATAGTATAAGACATATAATTCACTAACAACTTGTCATGTGAAAAGTCCCCCACTAATCAGGTTCACCCATCAATTGACATAGTTCCAATTAGATTTTAGGCTCCTTCACTAGTTCCTATCACTCGCTCATTCGTAAAGCCCTTAAAACAATTCTTTCTCAAACAAGCTCTAATTAAAATGGTCCTTACTGTTAACAAAAATAATGTTTCAAAGTTATAAGTTTGTCGCTATTTGCAAAAAATTGCATGTTCAAAAAACCTACACAAAAGGACAAATTTGCATGTGCAATACTATTAGTAGTTAAAACAGAGGCCGAAATGAGTTTTAAGATTATGCTACCCTCTGAATCCTCACTAAAAATCACCTCAATCTTAGAACATGAGTCGAGAGGTTGCTGGCAACACTGCCCGGGATGCTCAATCCTAGTTTAATACCAACTATTGAAAATACGATTGTAGTGGGAATCCATAAGAAGATGGAGAAGATGAAGTTGAAGGTGAAGCTCAAGATCACACAACATAGGAATTAGTATTCTCGAGTATGCAAATAGAATGATAAGGCTTGCCTTTGATAAACATATATACAAGCTGAGGGAAAAAAACCTCCTAAACAAGGGAAAGAAGTGCCCCGATAGTCCTAAGTGTACACACACATCACTATTGCATATGGTAACAAAAAATAACTACTTTGTTTGTGCAGATTTGTCGTGATGCATTGATTTAGAAGCATTCAAATTCATTCTAATTCTGATATTTTAATTAAGTGATCCCAAGTATTTGCATCACATGACTCACTCTCCAATGACACCTACACTAGGCTCAAACAAAAAAGGTTCATACCTTCCACAACACCTTCTACGATGTCCCCATCAAGAGGCCTAGAATAACCATGGCTTGCAGGGTTTTTTGAGGGTCAACTTTGCATCCTAGTCGCTGTCGTCAACTCAACCCAAAACCAACCTTCATGCAACCATGACTTGCTTTACCCCCTTGTCCAATGATTCCTCTATGAAGCCACCATACGACTTTGCAAGTCCCTGCCAACTCTGAGAGTTTCACGTGAGCAATTGTCTGCAAGTCTATGTATGTGTGTGCTCACAAGAAAAGCATCAAAAATTTGGAGTATTGTACCCAACATGCACATGAGTGGGTGACTACTAAATATTTTAGAGTAGGAGGGGTGTGAGCTATCGCAAACTATGAAGGAGAAATTAATAGTACGGAGGTCAGAATTATTCCGAGCCAGGTCTGATGTGCTTTTGAGATTATTAGGGCTACAAGATGTTGTGAGTGCGCTCGTGCAGATGCACGTGTGCGAGGAAGGGGAGAAGCAAGAACGCAGTGCTGTGTGGGTGGAGCAACCTCCAAGAAGTGAGGCAAGCCAATAGGTGAGAGACTCTCTCAATCTACCCCTAGTAGCTCACTCAATCGATCTATATGCACCCGTATCGACTTTAGGGATAGGCGAGCATGCGTATCCATGCTAGAACCTACATGTAAGTCCCATATACAACTCTGTATGGTCTGCAAAGCTCCATGATGCATCATGCTAGTGTCAATCACCGTTGCCTGACAATCCTTGCTACAAATGCTCCCAATGCAGCTGCTAGGTCGGGACTCGACACTAGTAGGTCATACATGAGATGCCCGAACGCTGACGAAATCTATTCAAAACATGGCTATCCTTGTTATGAAATTGATATTTTATTATTTATTGCAGCTGACAGGTGAAAAAGACTGGACCAAGCTAGGCCTATGAGAATGAAAATATATACATTGTACATTTTATTATTCAAGTGCTCTTTTATGAGCCTTGGCCATTTATGACCAGCCGGCCAGTTTGTAACCAATTTGACCATTCAAGAAATCTATATAACAAATACGTGCAAGAGGGAAATGGTCACTCTTGCACGGGGGGAGATTGCGCCCAGCGCCTGTGTCTATTCTTCTCCCTCTCCTCTCTTTCTCTTGCCATGCCGGTGTGACACTCAGCTCTAGGAGGCGCATTTGCACGTGCTCTTCTTCTCTCTCTCGCTCAATGTCTCTCTATGTTGTGTATGGCATGGTATATATGCAAGGATGGTTGTCAGGTATTCAACTTTGTCGATTTATGGGCTTGCAATATGTTGTTTTCTCTGTTTTGTAGGGCCACCGCGTTCTCCGACTATAGCAATGGTATCAAAGCACAGGCTAGACCCCTACAATTTATTAAGAGTAAGCATCTCCAAACAAGGCTCGGATAAGGATTCAAATCGTGGCCAAGAAAGGAAATATCACTTTCATGTATCAAAGCTAAGTACACCTTTATTTCATATTAGAAGTTTGTTTTTCTCTCTTAGCTATGTTGCATCTCTCCTTAAACTTCCTCGAACTTGAGTTGCATGTGTCTTTGATGCTTGTGCTTGTATGAAGATCATATAATAGAGAAATTAATTTATGCAATAGTATTGTTATTTGTATAGATAGATTAAACGGACTCATAGAGAATTTTCCCTATAATAATAGAGAAATGTACATGAAAGAAAGTCAATCACGTTCCTACCAGATCAACTAAAGGAAGCTAAATGATTTTAGTATAAAAGTAAGTGCGCCACAACTGTTTAGCGAGAAAAATTAGCAAAACGGTCACAAGAGACTTGGCCTTGAGCTAGCCCTGACATTTCCTCGCCATGTTCGCTGAAGAAGAAGAGGAGAAGAGAGCTCTTTATTGTCATCTACACATTACCGTTTTACACAAAAAAAAAGCGATCTATCGACCCCGAGCTCTAGAGGATGCCATGCTAGGGGCACTTGAGAGCTCATATCAGGATGGGCCTTAAGAGCTTCTGGGTTTTTCGCTTTCCTCTGTCTTTCCATGCCTGATCGTCAGTGCCCCAACCCCCCCGAGTCGCCCCTTCTACACCAACCAGAGCAAGTGTTTTTCGACCAGCATTTTCCCACAGTTGCATGAAATGCAGCCTTCGACACCCCAGACACAAGCGACCACACAAAATCTTTTTCTCTCTCTGTCCCCTCTCGTGATCTCTCTCTATCTCTCTCTGACCGCCAACCACCTTCTCTCTCTCTCTCTATCACTCCTTGCAACCGCCAGTTCCACTGCCTCTCTCTTTTTACCAGGACTGCAAACGACTCTCCATGCAAACTGGTTGAGACGACTTCCCAACTCACCAACTCCTCGCCATGCACACCGTACTAGTTTTTTTCTCTCTTTCTGGGGCCGCCAGATCACCAACCACCGCTACCCTCCACACACTCCCTTTTTGCATGCAGCTACTGGCAGGTTTGTCTCCTTCTCTCCCACCCAGCTGCCGCCAAGTACAGGTGCACACGTACAGTAATGGCAATCGGAGTCTCTCTCTCGTTCTCACGCTCTCTCGTTCCTGGCTAACCACCTAACCCTCATGTAGTGCCATCACAACACTAGTCCCTCCTACGCTCTCATTCTCTGCCTCTACTCCCGCCATGCAATCGTCATCATCTTGGCGACTACGGCCGCATGCTGACTAACATGCAACAGGAATCTCTCTCTCTCTCTCTCTCTCTCTCTCTCTCTCTCTCTCTCTCTCTCTCTCTTCAGGCGTCATCCCATGACTCTCCCTCCCTCTCTTGCATGGTTTGGTAGTTGGATAACCACCCACCACCCTCACTAGTATAGTCGTCAGCCAAACATCGCATGGAGTAGCCAACCCACCAACCAACCCTCTCTCTCTCTCTCTCTCTCTCTCTCTCTCTCTCTCTCTCTCTCTCTCTCTCTCTCTCATACAGCTTCCATTGAACTGACTCTCTCCCGCAACAGACAACACTACTCTATGGAAAACGCGAGGAACTTTGAGCTACTCCGAGCAACAATGCTTGTATGTCGAGCTAGTGTGAGAATCAACTTGATCCAGCGAGCGGCCATCAGCAATGGCAATTGCGGCACTATAAAGCCACAGAAGATGACGACCTCGAAGAAGGATGAATTTGGGAAAATCCACAAGACGATGATGATCTATAGACCGGCGAAATTTCTCATGGTGGAGAAGATGCTGAAATTCGTGATGTCAAGGTAGACGATGATCGGAATATAAATTTATTATTTAAAAAAAAAACCCGGCAAAATTCGTGACTATCGAGAGTACTGATGATGGTGATGGTATACATTATTGTGTGAGAAAGCACCTCGTAATGTCGAGGCCATCTAGCTCTGCGTGGCCGTGTTCAATGTGAGCCGGTGTTCCAATTAGCTCCATGCTTGAATTAAGGCCGCCACTGTTGTCCCTAATTCAATCAGTAGCAGCATCGAAGCACGAACATAGCTAGACAATATTGAAGACGCTCTTCAATGAGTGATACAATGCTTTCTCCAACAACGCCCACTGTCTCCAGCACCGACGATGCTGATGATGATTTTAATATAATGCTTTTTGGCTTTTAGTTTTTTTCTTTTTCACGTTACTTCATTATAGTTTTGTATCCAACCATTGGATTAGATCCATAAGGATTGTGTTAGTTTGGTCTCATGGCCTTAATTTGAAGACGGTTAATATACTCTTTCGTTTCATTTTCTCCCTCTTCGCGACAGAAAATTATCATATACCAATTCCAAATCCAAATTCAAAATATCTTTCATTTTCTATACCCGGGAAAAAAAATCATACCAGTTACAGTGGTGGCCAGCCATTGCAACATGATTTTGTGATCGGTGTTGCCTAAATCGACGAATCTACACTCGACGTGCTGCCTAAATCGGCGAATCTGCACTAATGCTACCTAAATCGGCGGATCTGCATTTAATTTGTTAAAAATAGTGAAACTGTAATTTGTCGGTGTGCTACCTAAATCGACGGATCTACACATACAACTGGTTTTGTTTCGATCAACAAATCTACACCAGGATGAGCATTGACACACTGCCTAATTCGGCGAATCTGTGTGCTTGTGACCAATGGACTAGAGAGGACATAAAAAGAGAAAATTAAAAATTAAAAATTTGAATACCTGTTTGGTAACACATTGGAGTAAGATTAAGTAACACAATACTTACAAACTCTTGTTTATTAACTCAATGTATCTCGGTACATATGAGCAGATGCATAGCTCAATGTGAGATGATCTCAATGGAAATTCCATTTAATATATGTATGGCCACAACGTTAGAAAGTGTTGATTTAGTAACTCAGAAGATAATGCACGTAAATAAGTGTTGATCAAGCATGTAATCAATATAGATGCTTTGGTCTTGAAAAAGAAACGAGAGTGAGGATAGGACTTAGCTGACTGGTTCTGTTGAAGTGTGCGTAGTCTTGATGGTATAGATTTCTAATCATTGTTTTTTACAAGTATTGTTTGCAGATTTTTATCTTTGCAACTGAGGACAGTTGCTTTCCAACGGAGAGGTATGTTATGAAATTGATATTTTATTATTTATTGCAACTGACAGGTGGAAAAGACTGGACCAAGCTAGGCCTATGCGAATGAAAATATATACATTGTACATTTTATTATTCAAGTGCTCTTTTATGAGCTTTGGCCATTTATGACCGGCCGGCCAGTTTGTAACCAATTTGACCATTGAAGAAATCTATATAACAAATACGTGCAAGAGAAAATGGTCACTCTTGCACGGGGGGAGATTGCACCAAGCGTCTGTGTCTATTCTTCTCCCTCTCCTCTCTTTCTCTTTCCATGCCGGAGTGGCACTCCGCTCTAGGAGGCGCATCTGCACGTGCTCTCTCTCGCTCGATGTCTCTCTATGTTGTGTATGGCGTGGGATATATGCAAGGATTGTTGTTAGGTATTCAACTTTGTCGATTTATGGGCTTGCAATATGTTGTTTTCTCTGTTTTGCAGGGCCACCGCGTTCTCTGACTGTAGCAGTATCCTAGCTTTCCCTACACTATCTGCATGCACTGTAGATAGCATAGTCCTGATCATGCACTACATCATCAGGACTACCCATCATGTATGTATGTGTCATCGCTGACACTGGGATGACTACGTCCCTATCACCCATAGGTGGAACCATGCGTCTTGGCACCACCTCATCAGTCTCTAGCATGAGCTTATCAAAGAACTCCATGTCCATCATCTTTACTTGTGTCTCTAGGGAGCATATCCGCTCTACGTTTGCCTGTATAGACTCCGATGACACCTATTGTGTCTCACTAGAGCACTGCCGCTTTATCTTTGTCTCTGCAGAGTCTACTAGCACGTCCTTCACAACTAGATGCTCTGTCTTCTGAGCATGGTGGAGCTCACCTGCGAAGGAGACACATCTCATCTCTTGCTCAACACATGCCAACAACAAAATCAAGACCATATTGTCTCGAACTTCAGATACATGCATATGATATACCAAGCCACTGCGGGCTCCTCTAGAAATCACTAATGATCTGGAATGCACCTCGAAAGATTGCTCTCTAAGAAATACCTAACACCCATAATCTGCTAATTATCTCACTGAGATCAAGCTCTATCTTAGTTGAGGAACATAGCGCACATGTCATAGCATATATGATGCATCATTGGGCAATGAAAAGCAAACATCTCTTGCACCTGAAATGTCAAACGCAAAACCATCAGCCAAGTGTAGATAACCAAAGCTCCCACAGAGAAAGTGCTAAACCACACACAATCGGTGTGATGTCGAAAACTGCATCCTCATCTAGCAACCAACGAGGAGAAGTGTCACCTCTAGAAGACATGTAAGCAAGAGGAACGCTAAAGGCATACATGACATCACCATCACTGGAAAATTAAGCCACCACTCTAGCATGTGTCAAAACCTCAACTAAATCACACATAGATCTCCGCTACTTTCTCATACATCTAAAACAACGACACCTAATGTGCCATGTGTGACCACAATGCCAACATCGTATATATCGGCAACTACAAGACCAATGTCTCTCATGAGTCATCACTATCAACTCTATACTGTCACAGATGTATGGATGTCAAAGCGGGGGATCACTTGACCACTACACAATCATGAAAAGCATGATCCATCGCATCACAATCGATTCTCATATATGCATAATCAGCTCCACAATGTGCTATCTACAGGCATACAATCTGGGACAAACGGCTCAACCGAGCGTAAAGCGCATAATCATCACTATCAACTCTATATTGTCACAGATGTATGGATGTCAAAGCGGGGGATCACTTGACCACTACACAATCATGAAAAGCATGATCCATTGCATCAAAATCGATTCTCATATATGCATAATCAGCTCCACAATGTGCTATCTATAGGCATACAATCTGGGACAAACGGCTCAACCGAGCGTAAAGCGCATAACCATATAGACAAGTAGTGAGCAAACAAGCTCAAAACACATCCCACAAGAAAACTGCCTGCAAAGATCCACAAAAACCTGTAAAGTCCGCGCCTACTTGTAATTTGTAGCCACACAAGCATATGCAACTCTCACTCCCGCGAGAGTGGATGCAAGAACACTAAACTGTGTCCAAGCTGACAAAACCTATCAAAGTGGGAGTCAGGCTCGACCACTAAACCATCAAAGAGTAAAATTGCACATACGCATAAAACATGGCAAGAATTCGGGAAAAATCTGACACATTTTTCCCTAAAAACTGAATAATAACTTTAAAAATCTCACTAAAATTGCATAATGCATAGACAAACACTCAATTTCTCAGTAGAAAAATCTGCATGTGGTATACATCAACTACCAAAATCCTGAAAAAACAACTCACTCCTGAATGATCTGTTTCCTGCTAAGTCAAATCGGAAAGTCAAGGTGCCAAGGCTGTTCGTCGGAGCAGAATCGCTCTGGAATGAGCGTGGGAGGGGAGGCAATGGCAAAGCTACACTGGAGGAGAGCTAGGCCACTCTCTCTCGCTCTCACTTGAGGCCGAGAAAAAAGGTCAATGTCCCCTTCCGCCATCGGATGGAAGCACTCGCCGATGTTGTAGCTACCTATGCTCAAAACGGATGTTGAGTTGCTAATCTGAGAATCGATGTCAAGAAGCTGATACAAATTTCCGAGAAGAAAGTATCGAAGGCTAATGCCAAGAAGAATCCATCCAAGAGAAGCTCTGTCAACCAGGATGTCATAGCTCTCCGATGCCGAGAGCTAAGGTCCAAAGCCAAGGCCACTGTGGGGAATCGGGCCGATGCCGGTGGATGGCCGGGCTTACTCACCCTTGCGCTAGCCAAAAAAGCACCGCTATCTCGCTCTCTCTTGTGTTTACACATTGAGAGCATATGCTCTCTCTCTCTCTCTCTCTCTCTCTCTCTCTCTCTCTCTCTCTCTCTCTCTCTCTCTCTCTCTCTCTCTCTCTCTCTCTCTCTCTCTCTCTCTCTCTCTCTCTCTCTCTCTCTCTCTCTCTCTGTGTGCTCGTTCCCGGTCGAGATTGTGAACACACACCTTAAAGAATAAAAAAATTGACCGAATTTTAATCCTCTTCTTCTCCGTCGAATGATCTTCTGTGTGTGTGTGTGTGTGTGTGTGTGTGTGTGTGTGTGTGTGTGTGTGTGTGTGTGTGTGTGTGTGAGTGTGTGGGGTAATCACACTTCCTCCCCTGCTCATTACAACACTACTTCCTACACCTATTCAAGCCACACAATTTGCCTTGGTAAATTTTCTTTGCTCCAGTCATACCAGACCAGCGATGCCTACAATTCATGCCAAGCTCAAAATTGTCCTCTCTGCCCAATTTACTTGCAGACTCGATTCCCCTTCATAGCTTGTTTTGCTTGCTTGCAATTTCTATTGCTTGGTCCTGCTACACCTTGCCCAATTGTGGCCACAGTTTTGAGTGCTACTTGTTGCCAGCGCTGCTCCTCTATGTGTGTGTATGTGTGCGCGCGCAACACACACACAACCTCAAGTTGTTGTTTGGCTTCTATTTGCTGCAAAAACGATCCTCTTGCAGCTAAGCTCTACAAAAGCTCAATGTAGTCCATGGAGCTCCCAATATTGGTTGATTTTGTTGCTCACAATCTTTTGCTCGATTCTCTACTCTTGCTTGCTAAGCTTTCCATTTGATCTGCTTTCAAATATATGCTATTGCCTTTGGCCTGCTTTGCAAGCCCTTGGACTATCTGCAACAGATCCGATTCATGCAAATATACCCTCAAGATCTCAAGATGCCCTCTCTGAGTACAAAATGAGTTGCGCACGTCGGGGGGAAGCCAAGCTCCGTGGTCTGCCGATTTGCCTTCCACTTGTTGGATCTGGACTGAGCTACCCCTGATCCGATATTGCCAGGCACCGAGCTTCGTCCAAGCTCTGTCGCCATTGAGGGAGCATCATCGCTGATCGTCGTGATCGCTATTACTGCTCTGATACCACTAGTGAGTGTGCTCGTGCAGACGAGTGTGTGTGGGGAAGGGGAGAAGCAAGAACGCAGTGTTGAGTGGGTGAAGCAACCTCCAAGAAGTGAGAGGAGCCCCTTACTCTTTGGTATATCAAGAATAAGGTTAGTGTAAAGAAGAAGGATTTTTTAAAACCCTTTGAGAGTAGATTTATACAACACAAGCCTATAAAGAAAATGATTTTTTTGAAAAAAAGACACAAAAAATAGCTAAAAGGTAACTAAAAACGTGCTCAATAGCCTTGTTGACTATTCACAATGGCTCTAATGCTCTTTGGAAGCTACACTCAAGAGACTCCCCACTCAATTATAGCACTGATTGTGCACGATATATTCACACATGCAATATGATGCTTTTCCTCTACCAAATAACTACTCAAACACAACATCGAAGAGATATTTCTCAAGACATATTTGATAAGAATGCTCTAACCATTGTCAAAGTCCTTCTAGATCTATTGCATTCGCAAAGTTGTTTAATTCTTATCCATCTTCGCATTTTCTATATGGTTCTCTTGCTCAAATCTTTCATTATATTGAAAATAAAGTGCAATCTTTCTATGGGAAGGACTTTGATAGAAAAGTGTGCTCCCTTATGGGATAGGGTTCACCTTTTATGTTAAAACTCCCTGTAATTAATATATAACCAATTGATCAATCGTGATCTTTTGTAACCACCCTTCATCCTAGTTCACATAGTCAGTGTGTCTCTTACAATAATCTCATAAAATAAGAGAAGAACCACTTATTGATGGTTTTACCAACACTTTTTCAACGTATAAAACAACACTTGGCCCTTATATTTCACATAGAATCTCCTTTTTCACAGTTATTGTACCACTAAAGAGAGGATAACAATAAATATGAATTCCTAAAAACTTTGTATATAAGCGCAATTTCACTAGAGTAAGAGGCACCTCCCAGATAGAAATGCTACACATGTTCGCACGAGAGAAGAGAATGAGACAAGAGTGGAGGGAAACACTATGGTTTCCTAAATGAGCCCATATGAGCCCTACGTATGTAGCTCTGCTTTATGGATTCTTACCATCTAACCATGTTAAGAGCAATGTACCACACTGCTTGCCAATTGCTAGAGTTTTATTTTCATTAGAATGTGTATGTGATTCTTGAAGGGCTTTTTGCACCCCATATGAATGTTATCCCACCCAACACTTGCGTGCATATGTTTCTTTGGGTTGGAGATATAGCTTTGTCATTCACGCATGCATTTAAACATCATTGAATCTAGTTGGATGAAAAGCTGAATTTGGTATGTTTCTTCCAGCTAATTAGATCCCTCGAACCGCAATGAACCCTAATGGATTTAAAACCCTAAATCAATGGCTTTATGACAATGTGACAACCATAGTTCCCACCATTGTGCTACAACTAGCAAGATAAATTGACCAGAATCTAGGGAAGGGATTCTTATGGCTATCCCCAACTTCTACATGTGTATCTTTTTTCCACTTATGTATTTATTTGCTAAAATACTTCAACCAATTGAATGCCTTATATCACCGATATAGATATAATCCCTATTGGGTTTCCCTTTTGAAAATTTTGTGTAAACTTGGCTATTTAGATTGATAGAAATTTTGATGCTTCATGGATTTTCGCTGGATGTATGAGTCTTGACACATGTAAATGCATGATATCAAGTTTATTGTTGAATTGTTAGATTGGTATAGTCTTATGATTATGTTCTCTTTGGACTGGATAAGTCCAAATCATGGAAAATACCTTAGTTATCCACGTTATAGATCATGAATAGTATCTTAAGAGAATGAATTTGAGTGACCATTTTTTTATTACACACATGCACACACACAGACTTATGCATGTGTGTGTGTGTGTGTGTGTGTGTGTGTGTGAATATTGATACATGATTATGCTTGAGGCAAACCTCAAAACAATGCCTTATACACAACAATGAAAAAGAAGTTGTTACTCAAATAGATGCAACCACCCCCGTTTAAGGGAGAGGGTGTGAGAAGGAAGCAAATATATGAATTGTGCCTATGGAATTCTTGGCTACAAAGATTGCCCCCACAATCCATCCCTAATGAGGATTTTTCACCTCACATGGGGAAGCCAAATTGTGGAGAAACAATATTTTTGTGACATCGGTGTAGGAGAGGATTCCTAGAGTTGATGGGACATCAGGCAAGTAGTGAAGGAGATATACCTATCCACTATCAATGAGGCAACAAAGATAAATGATCTCTTTAGCTAAAGTAAGATAATTTTTCCTTGGAAGAATACTACTCTAAGTTGTGAGGCCTAGGTGTTATGCACCACCAATGACCATAGGACAACAAGTAGCTTGCTTATTTCAAGGCCTTAGGGAGCCATGAAATCCACCATTGTACAAGATGTGTGACAATGAGCCAAGCTCTTAATCTTAATGAAGGAGCAACAAGGGATCAAAAGGATATTTGAACAAAATCAAAGCTTTGATGGTGTTAGGCAGCCAAGAAGGTTCAAGAATGATAGACAACATAGAGAGTTTATGCTTCTAATGTCCAAAATTCTCCACACTTGGATGTTCAATGCTTTGGATGTAATGAGTTGGGACATTACACAATAGATACCCCCCATTAACTATCAAAGCAATGGTAGTGGTTGAGGCAGACCAAAGGTAAAACCATGGTGCATGTAATGGTGGACAAGGCAAAGGACGAGGAAGAGTAACCAAAGCCTATGGAGGAGGTTAAGGAAGGAATACATGTGTCCATGCAGCCTTAGGAAAGCCTACTCTCGGTGAAGGAAAAGAGAGATCAACTGTTTATGTGGCTATCAACAACCTTGGAGCACAACCCTCAATTTTCTATTATTGAAACTCCTACCACACATCAAAATAGAGGATTCAACCTTCTCATTGATTGTGGGAGTACTCATTCGGTATCTAAACATTTTGTGGGAGCTCTTGAATTTGAACTACGGGGACACTCTTGTAGGGATTAGGGAGGATTTAGTGAGTGTAGCATTCATGGTGTGTGTGTGTGTGTTGAAAGAGGGTAGATAGACTCAATGTAAACTCTAAAATTAACCTTGATTAGGCATTATAAAAGAGAGATTACAGGATTCTTATAAAGACATCGTGAAAGGTGACATCATTGGGTACATCATGGGTTAAAACCTCACCCTATATAACATCATCCTAGGTTGAACGTGGGCACATGTTATCACATGGCATATCACTCGAGCCACATTGGCATCCTTAGTAGGCTAGAGAAGGTACACACAAACAAGGTACAAAGCATAGGACAAAGCCCACAAATCCCAACAACCCTTCCCTTAGGATTTGGACTTTGAATGGTTACAATCTGACACAACACACTCCAAGAGACGAAGTGTGTTGCATCCTCAATCCAGGAGACATAACATCTCTAATCTAAGAGACATTTCACATCTCTAATCCAAGAGATGAGCTGCAAAACTCCTCCCCTTGAACATATGTATAAAGACCAAGACTAAGCTAATCCCTACAACTGACATAGTTGCAAGACATGGTCCTTTGTTGATGAGTTTGCTTGATGAGTTTGTTGCAGCTTGTCCATGAATGTATTTGATTATTCAACCTTCGGTTTGATCTTTGATGTGATGATGCACACTGCCGACTTCCTCCCCTGGATAAATATATTCCTTTCAAAGGTATTTTCATACATAGCTTTGTAAAGGGTTTCTTGAAAAATGCTTCTAGCGACTAGATTCCATTAAGAGACATACAATGATACATTTTCTTGTGCTTTTGTGCATATGTGTTTGCCGTGTGGTATACATAACAGATTTTATTGCATAATGTGTGTGAAAGGCTCTTGACATGAATTGAAAGCAAAACTGATTTCTTGACCCACATGGGGTGGGTGTGAAAAGCCTCTTAGTAGGCCTTAAAGAAAATTTAAAGGAAAATTTTAGCATTTTGATAATAGATCTTTCCTTTTAATTTCTAGAAGGTGCTCCCTTCTTAAGCAGAGAACACCAATTTTTGCCAAATTTGTCCATTGCATATGGTAGCCAAATTTCTATTCTGCAACTATACAGCTACGTGTGTAGGCCCGAGGGTACTACCAAAATATCTTGAGTGTTGCTTTTCCAATTGATGGAGAGCTTATAGGTACACATTGCCAAGAATTCAGAGTGCAATGGCGCAAAGATCTATAGTGCTTGCTTTAGCACACTCGTAGCTTCGATGCGGATTTGAAGTGGATGTTGATGTTGGCAAGACTCAAATGATCCTATTCAATATTCCACCAAAGCTAAGAGGAAGGGAGATGCTCAAAAACTTGAGCTCAATGATGTGCAAGCAAATAAGAGGGATAGCTGTTTGGCTGTAAATAATGGTAGGAAAGTGTATGCACGAGTAAGCATTGGGTAGGTGCACGCGATGAGCCGATTGTAGCATTGAGAGCCTTCTTGTGAGGGGTGTCAAAGAGATGCCACCTTGAAAATTGAATCAAATCTGATGCTTGGTTCCCCTATTGGCTATCATCTATACGTTGACAATATAGATTCCACAAACTATTACAAGTGGATTGCCAAATGCATGTTCAAAGCCACCTCTTGGATGCTCATAAAAGAACGCTTCAATTTGATGGTTGCCTTGACTTGAAAGTTAGGACACTCCAAAAATAGGGATGTGTGGGCTTCAAATCAATCAAAATAATGAGCAAATGGTTCACAAGATTAATCGTGTAATTAAAGCTCAAGCTTATTAGAACTTATAGCTATGCCTTGAGTGAATAATTAAAAAAGAGGTTAATTGCAAAATGGCTCACTCAAAAGCTCTCTAAAGTAAAAGTTAACTCGAACAACATTAGGCACACACAAATTAAAGTTGCTAATTATGCTATGATGCATACATACTCACAATGTGGCTTCCAATTTTAATGCAATCACTTCTGATTATTAATGAAAGGTAGAAACTAAGTCAAAGTGCAATATATACACTCAAAATCAAGCAATGCTCAATTAGAGAGCTTATTAAGAGATATAAGCACAAGATTAAGACAACACTAATTGAGCTCTAATGAACTAGTGTTAAGGCGGTTACGCCGCTAGCGGAAGCTAAATAGCGAGAACTCAACCAACAACAGAATTTGTCAGACGAGGACGGAGCTTGACCCGCAGGCGCATGGAAACAACTAGGTGGGTGTCAAATCACCTACTCGACCTTCTAATGACAATCACTACTAAGGAAATCAAATCTAAGTTCTAAAATACGCAAGTGACTGAAATCCGTACTACGAACGAATGCTATACGAAATAGGATCTAGAATCATTGAATCGATCTCAAACTCAAGGGGAAGTCTATACACTAGGTAAGAACAACACCCTAAAGACTTGAACTGCAAAATCAACCTATAACCACTCCGTGCGGTAAACGCGTATGAAAACAGGCTGAAAAATACAGGTGACCGAAACTTGACCCCGATGGTACTAATGCGTAGCTCTACTCGTTGTGGTTCTATAGATACGCAGCACGCTCTATTCCGACACACGAGTTGGAAGAAAACTCACACCGAAGCTCGTAGGAACTTACCACACGTAGAAGCCGATAGCGCGCACTCTTGGTATCTGTGCGTAGCTCTCACCGTTGCTAACACAATGGCGGTGTCGCTTCTCCAATGGCGGCCCCGTAGCTCGCGTAGCAAGAAGATAAGACTCTCTCTCTCTCTCTCTCTCTCTCTCTCTCTCTCTCAGACACAGTCACGGCGCTCAAAAACTCTCTTTGATTAATAATTGAATCTCCCTTAGGTTACAAAACTTTGGCTTATATACCTCAGCCTTGGAGGTGAAAACATCTCTAATTATTTACATCAGCAGGTGAAATTACTTCGGGATTACAAGCTGGAAACTCAATTGAGTCCCGTTACTTAATGAATGGCTCAAATCAAAATTAATGTCGGAAAGACATTTATTACAATCAATGGTTACAAAATGATGGGTGTGAGCAAAAATGTGGGTGTGATCCTCTGCTGGCTCAACACTCCCCCCCTCCGCGTTCATGTCGTCCCTGACATGACTTTTAGGCTTGGTCAATAGAGTCCTGTCGTCTTGAGCATCTGCAAATGTGATTCATAGCGTAGGTTGCCGATGGTCAAGGTTGGGCCGAATATTTTGCTTTCGTGAGTGAAAAAGCCGGTGTAGAAAGCTTCTTCGAATGTTTGCATGTGGAAGCTAGGCAAAAACATAATTCTTTGGTATAAGAGATGTAACACCTTTGGTGATGGATGCAATGAAAGATCATACATCATATCCGTCACTGTGTCGGCCGTCGATAGTAGACTCGAGATAGTGGCTTTATCTGGCGCGAACACTTCAATGCATGCTAAGAGAGTCCTGCAGATTTTCTTTAGCATCTGACACGAAAGGTCAGGAGAGCCAGTAAAGAGTTTGATGGTGCCCGTTAGGGTTTTCACCATGTAGGCTTTACCTATTCTCTCTCCTTCCTTTGGTCCTGGCATCCTGGGATAATTAAGCCAATTTGGCTTCTTTTCTGCAATCCTGCCATGCTCTTTCCAGTTTCTGACTCTTGGCACCGGGCAGAAGGTTGCATTCTCCCGAATCTCCTTTGGAGCCTCTACCAAGTAGATGAGGTAGGCTGGGTATTTGTTCAGCCAACCTTTCCTCCATCTAGGTTGAGAATCTACAATCTTCTTTGATTGTTCATCCTTTGTGATGTCGCCTTCGTAAAGAGCGACATACTGCTCCTCCTCTATTCTCTTTTTCGTCTTTATCACTTCAAATTTCATCAGAGGGAAAGGCAGGCTGGGTTGCATCCACTCTTCATGGAGCACTTTTGTGTCTAAACCTTGAAGTCTAATGGAGATGAGGAGTCTCCTTTCCCATTCCATTTCCGCCTTGGCACTTTCCTCTGTTGACTTTTCTATTTGGTCCTGGAGCCTTTGTTCTTCTTCTTCAGAGATTCCTGCAGTCGAGGCCACTTCTTGAACTGGGGCTGGATCTTCAATTTTGGTTGCCTCTCCAGTTTCTGGTAGCTCTATGGCTGCTCCCCCTGCTTCTTCTTGTGGTGGCTCTGTTTCTCTTCTTTGTTGCTCTTGGAGGTCTTGGAGCTGTTTGCGGAGGGCCTCATTTTCTGTCCTTAGTGTTTGGTTTTCTGATGTGAGCCTCTCCTCTGCAGCCAATGATCCCTCCGCCATGTGCAATCTTTGCACTTGCTCTAACCTTAGCTCTCTTTGCAAACTTCTGACCTGATCTTCCAGAGCTGGTACGAGGGCTCCCTCTTGTTCTGTTCCTGCTCTGCTAGCTCTAGGGGTTGTCCTGAGTTTCGTGATTGTCCTTTCTTGAAGTTCGACTCTTTCCCTTAGCTCAATGAGCTCATCCTTGGCTGCCTCCAGCTCATCTTCTATTCGCTCCTTTGCTTCCTGTGAACTTGTTACCTCTCTTGAAGCTTCGGCTAGTTGGAGTATCAAGCCGTCTCTCTCGTTTTCTGCGTCGTAGAGTGATGATTTATGACTTTTAGATTCAGTCATAGCATTCTCTAACTTCTTCTGCAACTCTGCTTCCTTTTGTTTTGCTGTCTCAATTGCTACTTCCTTTGCTCTGGATCTTTCTTTAATCTTGCTGAGCAGTTCATGCACCATGTGCATGTCTTTTTCATCTTCATCTGTCAACTTGACAGCTCTTTCTGCCACCACCTCCAATGGCTTCGGCTCTTCTAGTATGTTCTGTTTGTCCATTTTTTCTTCACTCTCCATTGTACCCTTTGTCTTTTCCTTCGTCCCTTTCCGATCATCTTGTTTTCGTAGGGATATCCCATAAACTGCCTCCAGGGCCTCTTCTTCACTGTATCCAATCGCTACCAGATCCTCATAATCATCTTTCTTTTGCTGAACTGGATCTATCTCCTTTTCCTTGGTCCCGGTCTCCGGCTTTTCCATAACTTCTGTTTCTATTTCTATTGTGGTCTCCTCCACAATAATTTCCGTCTTCTTCGGGCTTGGTACATCAGTAAAGGAGGGCTGATTGTCCTCAGTCATCTTGGCTTTCCCTTTGTTTGCTTGCCCGTCTTTCTCTCGAAGTTCAGTAGACTCATCTACTTCCTTCTTCTCCTTGTCGTCCTTTTTCAGCTCAGCTTTTAAAAGCTGTACTTCCTCTTCAGTATAAGGCTCGACAGGCTGCTGCTCCAGTATGGCCTCCGACTCCTCATAAGCTCTAATATATTGATCATATTGATCAACATGTGGCCTGGCAGAGCTGGTTCCGACTTTAGTGGGGTCTGGCACCCACCTTTCTTCAAAGTCCCCCTTTAGAGCTCTTTCCGCTCTAAACTGCTCCACCAGCCTTTCCATTCTTGCGGCTTTTTGACTTTTGGTTTGCTTGGGATCAGCCTTCTTCTTCGCTTTCTTCTTGAGCGGCTCGTCCACAGCCTCTTCAGGTTCTGAAACTATTTCTAGTTTTCGGCGTGCTCTTGTGGACGCCCTCTTGGATACTTCTTGCTGTTCTTTCTCTTCATCGGCTTCTCTAAGCCACTCATTCTGGGAGGGAACCCGTGGCCCTTGATCCCTAGCTCCAATAGCTTCATAAGCTATTCTTGTTAGGATTTCTCCTCCTCCTATGTACTTTGGTTTCTGGTTGTGCATGGCGATTACTTGCTCGTGGATGTATTGAGCATAATTCACCTCTTTTGGCACGTTGCTCTTCAGTGCCCATGTGATGGTTGTCGCAATGGCATGGGGTGGTGTAGTATACTTCTGTGGTCTTTTACTGCACACATGGAAAAACTGGTTGTATAATCGGCAAAGGGTTGCGGCTCGTTGATCTGCCATATCTCTGTAGGTTGTATTTTGTTTCTTTGATCCATAGACCTCTATGGCCTCCCTTCTTTCTCTGACAGAACTCCCTTTGTTGTGCAGCTTCAATGCATCTGCAATGAGCTGTGGAGTGATCTGTACTTCAACTGTTTCTCCATCCATGGTTGTCAACGTGGCTTTCCCATCCTTCTGAATGGATGTTGCCAACTCATACACTCTTCTTGTGTCTATACCTGATGGTCTCGAGGTGAAGAACCTGTGTAAGTCAGCCTTTTCCAAGTATCTGCTGATGTTCTCTGATCTGCTATAATCCACTAATTCTCGTGGGATCATAGGTACATCGACCGATTGCCCTTGAGGATCTCTGAAAGTCCCCTGGTAGATCTTTATTCCCTCTTTTTCTAGTACTGCTTCCTCCACCCAAGTCTTGGTTGGCTTGAGGGTTTCTGTTGGAATATCAAAAGGTTCTGCTTCTGCAAGAGCATCCTTGATGGTTGGTCTTTTTCTCTTAGTTGTCGATGACTTAGCGGAATCCATGGATCCTGTAACTCCAATTTCAGAAGTTAGCGTCTTTTTAGTACTGAAAGCCGAAATGAAGCTTTTAACTATTCAAATGACTTGAAAATTGAAACATGAGCTATTCAGGGCCTAAGGATGCAATGTAGGTGAAAAAATATGCAAACTGGGCTCAAAAACATGCTTGAGACATCATACGCGTATGATGTTTTTTGTGTCAGAATGACTTCATATTGGTTGTGCTTGTAGCTGATAGTGTATACATGAGTATCATATGCTTGGATTTGAGTTTGGATCCCATTTGGTCAAGTTTTGGCCAGTTCACTCCAGTTCAGGCTCTTGGCAAAATTTTGAAAGGGAAATGGATTTTATGATCCAAATTGGGTAAAACTTGGTGGATTACCTTCAAATGGCATGTAGATCACTTCTGTTTGGTGGTTGAAGCCCTGAGGTGCCAAAATCACATAGTGAGACATCATACGCGTATGATGTCTTTTGGTGCATTTTTGGACCAATTTTCTCTATAAGCTTGGTTTTGGCTTTAGATAGGCTTATTCAGTGGATTTATCAAGTTTGGATAGAATTTGGACTAAAAATGGCTCTGGAGACATCATACGCGTATGATGTCTTTTTTGTCAATTTTTCATGGGATTGGTTCTGTGGACTCTCCATGTGCTAGTGAAGGACTGTTTATACTCAAATCTTGGTTTGGACTTGAATATGTTAGATTTGGGACAAAAATAGGCTTTGTATGAAGGATTTTCTCTTAATTGGGCTAATGGGGTGATCCACTTGACCAAATGGTTCCAAACTTCATATGTAGCATGTATTAGATATATATAATGGATGTATGATGACAAATGAGCATTTTTTGCTCTGTAAGTGCAAATAGACATCATACGCGTATGATGTCTTTTGTGTCAAAATGGTGCTTTTTGGTTCCAGATAGCTTGTAGATGTGTTAATCAACAATCCTACAAAGTTTCAATGAGTTTGGAGTTATTTTGACAAAATTAGGACAAAAAATCAATTTTATGGCCTACTTTGCGTCTTTTTGGTTTTCCTTGGGTTTTCTAACTCCAATTCTCATGATACTTGGTTCATAGGATGTGATTAACATGTGGAATGAGGCTATGCACTCAAATGTTGAAATGGATGTGAAAATCATGCTGTGAGACATCATACGCGTATGATGTCTTTTCTTGAAATGTTGGTCTTTTTGTGCAAAGAATGCTTTGTGCTAGTGCCCTAAGCCCTGCTAACTAGTTTTCAACTTAAAAAGTCATCAGTTTAGCTAAAAAGCCCCCTTATAGGCATTTCAGTCTCCGAAGTCGTCTTTTTGCCTTGGAGTTGAATTTCTTCAACTTTTCTTCTTGAGAGTTGCATTTCCAGCTCATTGGATATGTTGTGAAGCCATCCAGTTGGTTGGACTTGACTTTGGCTCCCCGTTCTCCATCTTTCTCCATTTGGTTGCCCGAAAGCGTCTTTTTCACCATCGGTAAGTGAATCAGCTTTCTTTTGGGTTTTGCTTGCAAACATAAGTCATCCATGTATAGTTGAAACTGCTCGTGAAGTTTCATGTCATTCGGTCGTCAATTTCAGCCGTTATGCCAAAATGACGCTTTGTGTGTCCGCAGCCGAATCGGTTGTTCCGACCTACTTTTGGTGATCCAAACCCGGAGATACTCCATGGTTGCATTGCCCTCGATGTTGTTAAGCTTCCTGAGAAGTTTTGTGTCGTTCCGACAACTTTTTTCTGTTTGCCTCTTGCAGGCTCTGTTGACCTAGGGTTTTTCCAGTCGTTCTTTCTCGAGCTTTGAGTGCTAGAAACTCATCTCCTATACTAGGGTAACCCACCTCTAAGTTCTTGCAAGGTTTGGTTAGGCGGTTGTGCCCCTACCTAGCGTTCTTCCCCATTCCCCGTCTGCTCTTGTTTCTTGGTTTTGGTGAGTTTTCGCGACAAAAGTTAACAATAAGCATCAAAAGCTTATGGCAACGAGTCTACCTCTCATGTCTGGTGTCCTCTGAGCTCTCGTAGCAGTCGTAGAAGGCGGTAGAAGGTCGGATGCTCCTGTGTGCTCTTTGCTCTCTCCAAGAAGGTAATAGTGGAAATGAGCTTGAAAGTGATGTGAAAAATACTTAACTTCGGACTTCTCGGATCACTTGTTACCAAATTTGACATGTGCTCCTATCTCGTCGTGAAATGCACTTTAGGATTTGAAATTTCTCAATTTGGACTCCGTTTGACCTGTTTCTGAGAAATCTGTCCACTTTGCCAAAATTCTGTCATTTCGGGCTTTCCGCAACTTTTTCAGAATTGTACCCAATTTTTATCCTGGGTTGCCCTTGTCATTAGGACCATCACCGTCTATTCTTTTCTTTTTTCCGATCTCATTTCACCTGCTTTTTTATTTTTCTTTTATTTTTATTAAGAAAATCATAAAAAATAAAGAAAAATATCAAATTGAAGCCAAAAAATTCCAAACATACATGATAAATAGTTGGTAATCCTGTGTATATGAATATACACTTCTTTGTGATTTCTGGACTTGGATTACCACTTTTTTCCACTTTTTAGCTCCAAAAACACTCTTATTTAGTGATATTTACACATATAGAGACCCAAATTCATCATTTGATCTCTTCTTGTTGCAAAACAAGGGATATAAGGGCATAAATATTATCAATATCCGCAATCAAACATAAAAAATTGCAAAATCATGTAAGACACTGCCCTTGTAATATAATTTTTGTTTTTCTTTGTTTTTTCCGCTTGTAGCTGCTTTGTAGCTCCTGTATACCTCCCCCCCTCCTAGTCTGAGTCCTCCCGGACGACTATGAAGTGTCTGTGGGTGAAGCATTGTAGTTGTTTTGGTCATAAGTTCCCAATGCAATTGTAGAGCGACGATACAACATTCTTTCCAATAAAGCTGCTCTTTGTTTGATTGATGGATTGGTGGTCGGGTTTTGGGTTGGTTTTGGCAATTTGGTAGTAGAATCAGTAGATGGATTCTTCATTACCTTGTTGTCTTTTTTCACAATCCAAATCTGCTTCCGCTTTGCTTGTGCTTGCCACAAACTCTTTGCGACCCAAACCTGCTTTGTTCTGTGTGTTGATTTCCTCGCCTTGAAATACCTAGGAGTTTCCGTTGATTGTATTGAAGGGAGTTCCTGTTTACAAATCTTTGGGATCCAAATTTGCTTGCTGTAGCTTTGTGCCGTCATGAACTTCTTTGGAATCCAGATCTGTTTCACTGTCCTTGATTGTCGGGGATCACTCTGTTGTCTGGTATTGAAGACTCTGTTTTCCACCTTTGTGTTCTCTGGCACAGCCTGTTTTGGTCTCCATACCAACTTTGACTCCGTTTTTTTCCAAGGTTGAGCTGTTATATTATTGCTTGTCTTCCTTATCCAATGTTGAGAGTTCCTTGTCTAAGAGTAATCCCGTTGTATAGAAACTTTTGGTTGCCATTGCTTCTTCTTTTTCTCTGGTTGTTGTTTACCTTTGTCCTTGGATTCGTCCTTTGGAGTTGGCTCTTCTCCTTTGGTGAACTTAACTGATTGACTTTCACCTTCGTATTTGATAAGCACTGATTTAGAACTCCAGTCAATCATTGCATTGTATTGCTTCTGCCATGGTTGTCCTAGCAATAATGGATGTTGTGTAGCTTGGTCTTAAACCACGTAAAACATATGAGGATACACATATTGGTTAATCTGTATATGTAAAACTGTGCATCCGACAGTTTTGATTGAATTCTCAGAGTAACTCTTTAACTCTTGCTTGGCAGTTTGTAGTTTAGTGTCATTTGTCAATTGTCTATACAAACTGAGTGAAAGTAGGTTAGCTTGAGCTCCTGAATCCAATAGTGCTCTGGCTTTGATTTGGTTGGTTCCTACTTTGCATTCAATGATGGGTTCTTCTTTGTCATTCATCCATTTCTGTTATACTGACTGCGTTTATTCGTATTGCTCCTTCATTGCGCTGTTTCTGACGCAGTAGTCTTCTTTTCTCCATTTTTCCTTCGCCTCAGCTTGCGCTTCCTCTACAATCTTTTTCTTTTTTTGGACACGCAGCTTTTCTTGATGTATTTTGAGAAGCATGTCTTGTGTTAGCGGCAACAGATACTTTTTCACTCTGCATCCACTAATCCAATTGGGCATTTCTTCTCCGTCTAATGTAGCAAGCTTGACGGCTCCACTTGGTGATAGATCTTTAATCACCAGAGGTCCCATCCCTCGCTTTTTAAGCTTCTTAGCATGCTGTTTCAGAGTGTAAACTAGGACATAGTCCCCAACTTTAAACTCTTTAGTCCGCACATGCTTATCAAAAAATTCCTTTTGTCGCCTTTTTTGAGCGTAGATGGAAGCTACTGCTTTTAGGCGAAGCTCATCTAGCTTTTCCAGGTCATCTATTCTATCAGAGAGCTCGTGCCCTGTCCACTCTAGATCCTTAGCCACCCTTAAGGTTGAAATCAAGAATTCTATTGGTAAGATAGCATTTAGCCCAAAAACCATGTTATATGGGGTCGTTCCTATTGATGTTTTATATGCTACCCTATATGCCCATAATGTTGAATGCAACTTCTGGTCCCAGTCAGTTCTCGACTCAGATACAATCTTCGTAAGGACCGTGCATATGGTTTTGTTTGTTGCTTCAGCTTGTCCGTTTGCTTGTGGATGATACGGGGCTGATTTCCTATGGATTACCATGAATTCATCTAGAAGGATCTCTATCACTTCATTTATGAAATGTGTGCCTCGATCACTCACAATTTCTATTGGCAATCCATATCGTACAAAGACGTATTCATACAGAAATTGTGCCGTGGTCCTGGCATCTGCTTTTTGAGTTGCCTTTGCTTCGACCCACTTTGTTAGATAGTCTGTAGCCACAATGATGTATTGTGCATGAGTCTTATATGCAGGAGGTGAAATGGGTCCAACATAATCAATCCCCCATTTTGCAAAAGCTCTTGCCCCCATCATTGGTCTAAGCGGCATATCATCTCTTTTAAGTGGTACTTTGGTCCGCTGACAGTCATCACACCGTTTAACGTATTCCTCAGCGTCCATATGTAATGTTGGCCACCATATTCCTGCGGCTAAGACAAGTTTTGCTGTCTTATCACCTGAGAAATGGCCTCCACCTACTCCTCCATGAGCTTGCTCCAGGATTATCACATACTCAGACTCTGATGCGCAAATCCTAAGCTGGTTGTCTTTACCTCTCTTATAGAGTTGATCTCCTATTAAAGCGTAATCTCTAGCTTCTGTCTCTACAGATTTCTGACGAGCTTTTGACGTTCCTTCTGGGAAAGTTCTATTTGTGAGATATTCAACAATATACTGACTCCATTCTGGAGCGATCATTATCTGATATAATGTCGAATACTCGGCTGGCGGTTTTGATGAACATACAATACATACAGTGACATATTCATGTACGCTTTCTTTCATTCCTGGCCAATAGACTCCCAATTGTAACAAATTCCTATATGTGTTCCTTCTTGAACAATGAAATGCACATTCCTGAACATGTGCTTCGCGCAGATATATATTATATTCCTCAGGATTGATGCATAGTCGTAAAACATGATCATTTCCCAATTGATACAACCTTCCTGCAATCAATTGAAGATTCTTGGATTGCTGAATAGCAATATGTTTCAGGTTGTATTCTCTTCTATCGAACTCTCCTCCATAGGTTAATAGGTTAACGACATTTTGAGACCACTTAGGTATCATTTCTATGTTGAACAAGTACGCGTCTGGCATGTCGTCATCTACTCCTATAGGGTCTTCTCCATTCGTCAATCGCGAAAGATATCAGCTCTAAGATGTGTTTTTCCTTTCTTTACTACTACCGTGAAGTCGAATTCCAGTAAGATAATGAACCATCTCACTATTCTCCCGGTATTGCATGGTTTATTCACTAGGTAGAGCAAGGCTTGGTGATCCGTAAAAAACACAAACTTGTTGGCTAGAAATAATGCCGAAATTTCTTCACAGCATAGATCATTCCTAATCCTTCTCGCTCTGTTGTGGTGTAATTCTTCTCTGCATGGTTGAGCTGTCGACTGGCGTAACAGATAGGAAAATCCATGTTTCCTTCTTCTGGCTGAGCCAGAATGCATCCTATTGCATATGTCGAAGCATCTATGTGCACATGGAATATCTTCTCCCAATCTGGTGATTTCAAGACTGGAGCAGTAATGAGTGCCTCTTTCAATTTCTTGAATGATTCCTCACACTCCTCTGTCCATTCAAAGTTCACTATTAGCCTGTAAAGTGGTTGGCCTATTATAGCGTACATGTAAATGAATCGTCTATAATATCCGCAATGTCCCATAAAGCTCTGTACTTGTTTCGCATTGGTTGGTCTAGGCATATCCACTATAACTTTTATCTTCTCTAAATCCGTGGATATTCCGTTTTGTGACACAATATGTCCCAGAATTCTGCCCTGTCGGACCATAAACACACATTTCTCAGGATTGAGACAAATGCGATATGTCCTACATTTCTCAAATACTTTTCTTAGGTGTTCTAGATGCTCATCTCTCAGAAGAGAATGTAGACATAAGTCATCCATGTATATTTCGAGAAACAGCCTTAAGTATTCTTTGAAAGAATGCGTCATCAGCCTCTGGAAGGTTGCGGGAGCATTGGTTAGACCAAAAGGCATAACCCGATAAGCATAAATTCCCCACTCCGTTGCAAAAGCTGTTTTATGTTGATCTTCCAGTGCTATGGCTAGTTGGTTATATCCTGAAAAACCATCAAGAAAGGAGTATGCTGTTTTCCCTGATACACGTTCTAGAACATGATCAGTTATCGGCAGGGGATAATTGTCCCTGATTGTTGCAGCATTCACTTTCTTTAAGTTGACACACACTCGGAGTTTTCCGTTCTTCTTAGGTACTACCACAATCGGAGATACCCAATCAGTGTGTTCAATCTCGTATATGAATTCAGCTTCCATTAGCTTATCTATCTCCTCCTTGATTCGCTTAGCAAAAGTATCATTATATGTGTATGGTCTCTGTCTGCTAGGCTTTGCGTCTTGTTTCAGTGGGATTGAGTGTTGGCATATCGATGGGTCAACTCCCTTTAAGTCCTTATAAGACCATGCAAACACATCCCTGTACTCTCTGAGAAGACTCAAAAGTCTCTCTTCCTCGCTTGGAGACAAATCTGTGGCTATGTACACCAGTCTAGGCGTCTCACCTGGAGCTGCTAAATCAACTTTTTTTGCATCCTCCGGTCCGTCATAAGATTCGTTCTCCTTCCTCTCTCGAATAGGTGGGGTTAATATCACCTTCCTATCCTCTATTGTGAATTTCCTATAGTGAGAGGGAACATCCATGTTTTCCTTGATTTTGACGTTTTCGTCCTCTCCACTCTCAATTTCTGTCGTCCAAACTTCCTTCAGAGTTTTCTTGAGCTCTCTGTACTTGTTTCTACGTTCTAACTTGGACTCCGTGTATTCTTTGTTGCGCTTGTTCTTTTCTGATTTTTCTGTTTCAGTTTTCGTTCCATTATTTTGAACTTGATTTCTTGAGCCTCTTTTGTCTTTTCGTAAGCTCTTTTGATCACTGCCTCTCATTCTTTCAGAAATCTTATCCTTAACACAATCTTCAGCCTTTACTAGCATTAGGAATTGATTTTTTCCTCTTATTCTAGGCATCGGATTGGTTCTAACCCCTTTTGTTTTTTTCTTTGCTCTATAGTGTTTCTGACGTTGTTTAGTTTGGTTCGGAAAATCATAAAATCGGACATCCGTTATAGTTTCTTCGTTTCCGCTTGAATTGTCCGTTGACTCGTTGTCTGCTTCATTTTCCCACTCTGGATGATTGGGAATGTCGTGAAACACCTCTTCTTCATCTTCCTTTTCCAGTGTATCGTTCTTTTCGGTTTCTTTTTCGAGTACAGTTCTCAACATGAAATACGGAACCACGTCGTACCCGTCCTTGTCGCAAAGTTTCGTTGTGGGACCATCCGGAATTGCGCAAGCATCTAGGGTTGCTAGAATGTGTGTCCATTCTAATGGTTCAAACGTGTCCTCTGGAAAGGGTTCTCTTACATAAGTTTCGTCTTCGATAGCCCTTTCTAAAACACATTCTTCTCGTTTCAGACTTCCACATTTCGAAGCTCCACACATCCATAACTCCTTGGGTTTACCTAACCAAGCTGGAAATTCGGATCCCGCCAAAGTAGCTGAATCAAACTCCTCTACCGGTGTTCGGTTCACATCTTTGTAGCTATGGTCTTTCAGGTTCACACGTGTAGTGGTTTCCATATTTCTCAAGTATATGTGATCGTAGCCCCAATCTTGGACCATTTTCAACTGTCTCATGAATGGTCTTCCCAATATGATATCATAGTTATTCTCCTTGGCAAAATCGACAATAGCAAAAGTATGTCGTATTCAATGCCGCAAGAAGTCACTACAAATTTCTCTAATAACCCCATAGGTTTCTCCATGTGTCCATCTACTAATTGGAGTTTCAACCTAGTCTTCCTTATTGCTGGTTTCCCCCATTTTTTCCAGATTTCTTTTGTAGCAATGGCTACCCCTGCTCCGCTGTCTAGTATTGCCATCGTCTTCACTCCTTGGAATTCAACTGGTAAGGTTGTATTCCCCTCTTCACCTTCGCAATACTCTCCGACCTTGTTTAAGGGTACAGGCTTAGCGTTCTTTTGTGGTTTGCTCAGCTCCTCTATGCTCTCTTGCAATCTCGATGTTGGATCTTTTATCCCGAATTTCTCCAAGCATTTTCCTACAGTGGTCCACATATGTGGTCTTAGCCTCAAAAGCTCAGCTAGAGTGATAGTGCATGTCACTGGTGTTGACAAAATCTCTATCAATCCTTGCGAGTCCATGACTTTTTCTGATGAGATTTTTCGTGAGGGAATTGCTCTAATCTCGGATTTTGCTTCATACTCTCCTAAGTATGAAGGTAAGGTTTTCAGTGAATGAGGTTTGCTCTCCATTGTTCTAACAGAGCCCCCATCTCCCCAGTAAGATTGCAGATCCAAGTCTACTTGAGATCCTGCCTCAAATTCCACTATGGGAGGATTCCTGATGTCCTTTTCCCAATTTGTCTGATTAGCTTGGCAACTTAGCTCGTTTGCAAAGTTTGCCTCTCTCACTTGTTTCCAAAATTCATTGTAATCCTCATCTTTTCCGTAACTCCTCTGTATGACTGGATGAAAACTCTCTATCTCCTGATCGGTTGTGTTCAATACTATGCGATCATCCTTTTGTGTATTTTCAGGCTTTTGTGCACTGGGAGTCTTTTCAGCTACCCGTGAAACGATAGTCTCTTGCTGAATTGGGTTTTCCTTTCCACAATTCATTGTTTCTTTTGGTGGTTCTAATAAGGCTTGTGCAGTCTCGATCATTCTCTGGCACATTTCAAGTCTCTGCTTTTCCAATTCCGCGTTTGGGTATGTCATCCACCTCTGTTCTTGTGTTTGGTTGTTCTTTAACCTAGCTTCGTAAGCTCTCATCAGTGCATCCAATGGTTCGTGTACTTTGTCGACTAGCACTGATCCCCTGAGCTTAAGCTCGTTGTTTCTTTGATACTCTTTTGTTTCGTTCTTTCCGGGCTCATCTCTCGTTTCCCGTTTTGACTCTCAAGTTTTTCTAATCTAGCTTTAGTTTGCTTTAGTTCTTCAGCTAGAATAGCGTCTTCACGTTCTTTTCTCAACCTCATGCGTGCTTTTCTAGCTTTCCATGTGTTTCTTTGACTCCGCGGTCCTTGACTAACCACTTCAGTCGCTAACTTTCCATTCTCAGGTTCTCTAGTGGTTTTCTTAGCTTGAGCTCTAGTAACAACTTGCGTTGGTATCAGAGTTTCATTTTCAGACCCACTGCTGGTAGGAATAGTTTCTAACATATTCAATGTCGTCTTCTGCACTTTGTTTGGATTCTTTGAACAATCCTCAATGAAGTGAGTAACCCCACACTCAGTGCAATAAGCGTTTATTCTAATGATTTCCGTATGTGGGCAAACATTCATCAGATGGTCACCTCCACACTTGTAACAGGGTCCTAGTGCTGGTCTTGGTCCCATTTGATTCGTCCTTTGTGGATAGGATGGTCTCTGTCCTGCTAACCCTCCATGAGCTATGAACATCAAGGTTCTTGCGTCCATATTGTATCTCTCTTCATCAGAAGCACTTGTAACTGTTGGTGTTCCAACATTCCCCATCATGCCCCATGGTTCTGGTTGTTTTGGTTCTTCTGGTGGGTAATACACTGTCGGAGACATGTGTGCACCCGATTCTTCGTAATAGGCTTGAACAGGCACTAAGGCTTGTTCTTCCTGATTCTCTAAGGTTGGTGCATATCTAATGCCCACTAGTCTTGCTCCTGGTAAAGGTGGTTGTTGTCCCAATACCGGTTGCGGTCTTTCTATCCCCATAGGTCCCGGTACATTTCCCGTTGGGTATCGAGGTACTGGATGTATCTGAGGTGGTGCTAATTGAGCAGGAGGTGCATACTGGTGCTCCCTTACATACCCTTTGTTGTAATAACACTCCTCTGTTGGATGATTTGTCCATTTTTGCTCAATCGCACACCATTTCAGTGGTTTTGGCAATGGTTTTTGGTATGGTGCCATCCTTTTTAGAGCATCTTCTATCATTTTCTCTACATTTGGCATGGTTGTTGTTTGAACATTCTTTTTAGTGGTAGTCTCGCTCGCTACGGAGGAGGAGCTACTGGATGCAAAATCTGTATCCGCTGACACCTCTCCATAAACCGTACAGTTATCCACTAAGTACAATGCCTCTCTCGTTACTTGCTCGAAACTTGTACAAGCTTTCAAGTGCAAGTCCTTCTTGAGAGTGTCGTTCCTCAGTCCCTCAATAAAGAGAACAGATAGTCTGTCATCTTGTGGTCGTTCACGTACTGGACATCTCTCAATGTATTGTTTGAAGCGAAGTGAAGCTTCCTTCACCTTTTCGTGTTCTCTCTGTTTAAAAGCATATATTTGTGAGACCGTATTGTGCTTAATCCCTCGTTTTGAGAATTCCTCAGCAAACTCTCTTAGCAAATGATCAATGTCATGGAATCCCCCTATGTTCATTGGTTGAAACCATGTCAATGCAGTACCTTCTAGAGTAAGACCAAATCCCTCGTATTGTGTATGAAAATCTGTTATCTGCTCAGCTCTTAAGACTTGCTTAAAGAGTGACACATGTGCATACAGATCTCCTGAACCACCATACTTCTTTGGCATACACTTGGCTACTTGAGATGGTCTCATACGTCTATGGTCTGCTACCAATCTCATTGCTCCTGTGTCCCGGCTAAAGCTTTCTCTAGCATCATGGACTTCATGGGTTACCCTTGTCGGTTCCCCTGCCCTGAGTTTACTACTAGGAGGTAAATGTGATGGTTCCGCTTCGAACCTTGGACCTGGAGTGGTATATGTGGGGATTGGAACTGCACTACCTCGATTCGTATCCATTGACTCTCTGGAATGTCATGATCCCATTGGTCCGGGCTTCGAGTACTGAGGTTGACTGAAAGAGTCAGCAGCCTGAATTCTTTGTCCTCCTGTTGTCATTGGGTTTTGCACTCCATTTGTTGGTGCTGGTCTTTGTGAGTTAGAAGTAACATAATACTGATGTAGTGGTCCCCCAAAGTATGTATATCCTTCTAATTCTTTCTTGCCCATTGTTGAGTATTGCCTCCCATACTTATCGTAAGCGGCAATTTTCACTTCCGATCCCTCGGTGTAGGTAAAGACATAGAGTCTTTTTTTGTCTGTCAATTCTCCGGTGTAGGGTTCTTCACATCTATAATAGAGATCTTGCTCCCCATTATTATATTTGTATAGCCCCACATAGATGTTATCAGTGTTGATCCTTGTAGTTTCATTCTCTCTTCTTAACCTCGCATCAGGGAAGTTCATTATTGGTGCCTTCTCCTCAAGTTCTTCATCTACTTTGGCTTTGGTGCCCATCAATCCCCACTTGTCCACAATGTTAGGGTTTAGGACTACCAAGTACATGGTACCCTCGTCATCTAGATATCTATCTCCGCTATAGCTCACAGGCACTAAGTCCTTGAACTCACTAGGACTCTCTTCTATCTTTACACAATAGCGGTCCATTCCATCTTTGTAGATCTTGGCACCTTGCTCATTGTCGTACTGGTATTTTATGAACAATAGCTTCATGGAGGCGGAAGGGTTTGATGATCCTGCTGCCATATTTTCTCTGTTGTTCAGGTTCAAGTGTTCCAAGTTTTCGGTGAAAATCTCGTAAGATCTCTCCGAAGAAGTATCAGAGACACTTCCTTCAAAGATCGGCTCTAATGGTTGCACCCAACTTTGGTTTACACTTCCCTCGGTTGATATGGCACTTGCTGGTTCCCCTTGTTTTGGTTGATTATTCCGGAGATTCCTGCCCGATCTCAAATTCATCAATTCCCCTAAAGGACTGTAACTTTCCGTCTCGGCAATTTGTTTTCCCCAAGTTTTTGTGGTCAGAATTGATCCAAGCTGATTGATACTTGGTCAATTGTTTAATCTTGTCAGTTGGACATCTTCTGTTTCATCAAGTGAGAATTTTGTTACTGTTATGCTGAAAAAGACATTGTACGCGTATGATGTCTTTTTTCACAGATTTTGACTATTTTGGTTATGCTCACTCTCAGTGGCCCCTTTATGCTCTGTTCACTCACAAAATTCAGTTTGAACTCTGTTTGAGCAAGTTATGGCTAATTTAGGCTTTTCTTGGCAATTTTCCGCTTTTGACTTGTTTTTTGGGTCAATTGTGATCCAAAAGGGATGAAACTTGAAATATAACCTCTAGACAGCTATTACAATGGATCTGTGTTAGCAAAGTATCAAAATATGTCCAAAATTAGGTCAAAGACATTATACGCGTATGATGTCTTTTTCATCAATTTGGGTCCAAACTTGATATTTATGCTTCCTACAGTGCCTGTAACAATCTTGTCAGGTCAGATATCAAAAATAAGCAGTGGATGTGCCAAAAGACATTATACGCGTATGATGTCTTTTGTCCCAGATTTTGACTATTTTTTGTTTTAAGCCTTCTCCTATGTTTATAATTGAGTTTCAAGTGTTTTTGTCAGGTTTTGAATGTAAAAACAAGATTTGAATCCAAAATTTCCTATTCTTTGCGTTTCTTGGACTCCGACTTGTCTTTTTGGGTTTCTTTGAGTGTTAATGCTCTTGTTTTAAGTTGATCTTAGGGTAAAACCCCCCTTCTAAACACTCTGGCAATGTCAAATTTTCAATTTTAGTCTCTGTTTAGGTCCTAAGACATCATACACGTATGATGTCTAAAGTTGCAGATTTCCAGTTTTTCAGCACAGAACTCTTCCAATAGCTCTTTTAAGTGCTCAGCAACAATCAGTTACACAGAAAATTTTTCTGAACTTTGTTTATTGCATATTTCACTACCAAAGCGACTTTTGCAGTGATCTAACATGCAATCAAACACATCAAGCAAATAGAACACCAATTGATAGCTCTGGATCAGGATCAAATCAGGCCCTACCTAAGCTACTTCTAATCATAAAATGGATTTTTTGCAATTGAAAATATAAAGAGATTTACTACCACACAAGGAGTAGCAAATGCTTTTTATGTCAACAACCACTTAAACACCATAAAAAACAATCTAATCTAAACTAAACTAAAAATACTGTCAACACGGAAGACCCAGGAATACCCCACTTCCTAGTATCTCTCGAGACCTTCGGAGTCCACCACTCCTAGATCTTTTCTAACTAAAGTATACAAAGTAGTTTATACGACTCACCTCGTAGGATTAGTCTAAGGTCACCTACTTAGGGGTCTCGTCCCCAGCAGCGGCGCCAAATGTTAAGGCGGTTACGCCGCTAGCGGAAGCTAAATAGCGAGAACTCAACCAACAACAGAATTTGTCAGACGAGGACGGAGCTTGACCCGCAGGCGCATGGAAACAACTAGGTGGGTGTCAAATCACCTACTCGACCTTCTAATGACAATCACTACTAAGGAAATCAAATCTAAGTTCTAAAATACGCAAGTGACTGAAATCCGTACTACGAACGAATGCTATACGAAACAGGATCTAGAATCATTGAATCGATCTCAAACTCATGGGGAAGTCTATACACTAGGTAAGAACAACACCCTAAAGACTTGAACTGCAAAATCAACCTATAACCACTCCGTGCGGTAAACGCGTATGAAGACAGGCCGAAAAATACAGGTGACCGAAACTTGACCCCGATGATACTAATGCGTAGCTTTACTCGTTGTGGTTCTATAGATACGCAGCACGCTCTATTCCGACACACGAGTTGGAAGAAAACTCACACCGAAGCTCGTAGGAACTTACCACACGTAGAAGCCGATAGCGCGCACTCTTGGTATCTGTGCGTAGCTCTCACCGTTGCTAACACAATGGCGGTGTCGCTTCTCCAATGGCGGCCCCGTAGCTCGCGTAGCAAGAAGATAAGACTCTCTCTCTCTCTCTCTCTCTCTCTCTCAGACACAGTCACGGCGCTCAAAAACTCTCTTTGATTAATAATTGAATCTCCCTTAGGTTACAAAACTTTGGCTTATATACCTCAGCCTTGGAGGTGAGAACATCTCTAATTATTTACATCAGCAGGTGAAATTACTTCGGGATTACAAGCTGGAAACTCAATTGAGTCCCGTTACTTAATGAATGGCTCAAATCAAAATTAATGTCGGAAAGACATTTATTACAATCAATGGTTACAAAATGATGGGTGTGAGCAAAAATGTGGGTGTGATCCTCTGCTGGCTCAACAACTAGGAAAGTAGTGACTCAAGAGAAAAACTCAAGAACATGCCCACATTAACCAATTAAATGCCAATTAGATGTTTAAAGTGCTAAGGGAGGAGTGATTAGATTAGAGTAAATGGGATTGCAGTACGCAAGTAGGAAGTGCTAATCATCATGAAGCTTTGATACCAATTGTAGGGATTATGGAGGATTAGTGAGTGTAGCATACATGGTGTGTGTGTGTGTGTGTGTGTGTTCCATCGAAGAGATTAGATAGACTCAATGTAAACTCTAAAAATGAACCTTGATTATGCATTGGAAAAGAGAGATTACATGCCTCTTATATAGGCATCATAAAAGGTGACATCATGGGTACATCATCGATCAAAACCTCACCCTATACATCATCATCCTAGGTTGAAAGTGGACACATGGCATATCACATGACTCATGCCACATTGGCATTCTAGGAGACTAGAGAAGGTACACACAAACAAGGTATAAAGCATAGGACAAAACCCAAAAATCCCAACAAATCTACCTCATATATTTTTAAGAACCCCTCCAATTAAGATGTACAATAAATGGGTTCGTTATTTAGAAATTAGGCTGAAGGTTCTATGACATAGGAGTGCCAGCTAGTGGTTTTCGTGTCATGTTTGATAGCCATAAAAACTTTTCTTAAGCAAGAAGCTATACTGGTATTTATTTATGGCATGCTGATTAGACCTTATTATATGATTAATAGAACGTTGAATAATCTCAGAATCTAACGGTGGATATTAGATGCTCACAGAAATGAGGCTGAAGGTTGCTTCTATGACATAGGAGTGTCAGCTAGTGGTTTTTGTGTCATGTTTGATAGACCATGCAAACCTTGCTTAAGCAAGAAACTATAATGGTAATTATTTACGGCATGATAATTAGACATTTATTGTATGATTAATAGACAAAATGAAATTTAGAACGTTGAATAATCTCAAAATCTAACGGTGGATATTAGATGCTCACAGATAAGGCTCTTTCTATTTATAAACAAACTCTCTCTATTGTTGTACTTCTTTTGCAAACTTATAAATACGCTGATATGGGTTCATTACCCACTTGGGCCCAATGCTCAAGTCGTTCCTCTCTTCTCTACTCTACCCCTTGTCTATTCTCTCTTGTGACATGTGTCTCACTTTGCTCTAGGAGGTGCACATATGAGTGCTCTGATGCATGTGACCTCTCTCTCTGTCTCTCTCTCTCTCTCTCTCTCTCTCTCTCTCTCTCTCTCTCTTATCATGCTACTCATTTGTAGGCTATCTTGTGTGTATTTGTAGGCTATCTTATGTGCACGTTTACAAATTCTTTACGCTTTTGGCTGTTGTAGTGGCTTCAAAGCTACGGCTACGTTGTTGATGCTACAATTTTAGTTATGGAGAGATCATTTAAACAAGAAATGTATCAAAGCTAAGTCTTCTTTCTTCTCTATGATGCTGATTTTCTTTTTCCATTTTTCTTTCTTGCATAGCATGGCCTTTCCTTGTGGATAAATCTAAACAACATTGTGTGTTTGTCTTTTCATAGAGTAGAATAGTAGGATAAGAATATAGGGTTTGATGGGTGTTTGTGTTGGGGTAAAGGGAGTGTATCTTACCTCAGGCCGGACACTATATCCGGCCGCAAACTTTCTCCTTATTCATTGTACGTATACACGAAATAAGGAGCACTTTGATCTACATTTACTGAGAGGTTGCTCCACCCACTCCCCGTGCCATCTCTCCTTCTCATTCCTACTCCACACATGCACACATTACCCACTCACAATTGGTTTCTGAGTTGTGGTGGTTCTGGATTTAGTCGATTCATAGACCGATGGATCAGGATCTTCATAGATCTTTGAATTGGAGCGGCTATGGAAAAGCTTGGAGATCGAGCTTGAGTGGATCCGGCAGAGCATTGAAGCTTGTAAAGATCGGATCGGAGGTAGAGATGAAAAGTAACAGAGCTTCAAGGCTCGACATGTGCGACGCTCCCCTTGCACACACACTCATGATGATACCCAATCATTGAAGATTGAAGGCAAGGGAAATGAAGAGGTTTGTACACTCTGCATAGCCGAGACCTAGAAGCACGCAGTTGATTCTCTGAGAGGCAAGAAGCTTGGGCGGAAGGAAGCTACTGCGCAGATTGTGTGGAGCCTAAATCGGGTCACTGTAAAGAGGAGTAGCAACCATTCGCAGATAGTAGGCTCAAGACTGATTCAAGAAGGGAAGAGGAGGCAGCTTAAGCCCAATACATAGTAGCTGACAAAGCAACTCATTGGCTCCACCGCAAGGAACCTTGAGCGTGGGACTCTCATGAATGGTGGCCCATCAAAGGGTGCTACTCAAGACACAAGGAAAATCGAGGCGCTAGAGCAACACATTGAGAGAGCACCCACCAATGGAACATGAGCTTCGCACAAAATTGTAGCACTGGTGGATTTTCTTTTTTTCTTTTTTGATGTGCAAAAGCATGTGTGAGCATTGCAAAATCGGGCCAAGGTGCAAGCACATGCAACGCTAAAGTTAAAGCCTAAAGGGCAACTTAGGAGTGAGCCAAGGGGGAGAGAATCCCTTGCAAGTTCATAGAAAAGAAGCATTGGACCTCTTGGTGGCTCGGGCGATCACTCTGACATCATCATCTAGCAGTGTGAACACTCCTAGGCGCTCTTAGACTGGTGATTGAGAGCACACAAAGTAGCGTGGACTTTCGGATTGGCGTTGGGTGGATTTTGGACTCCCTTGAATGTACACATTGTGAAGCAATGTGCCTCGTGCTAGTGTGTGTGCAGGGAAGGGCAAGAAGCAAGAGAGCACACTATGGGTGGAGCTAAGAGTGACATAATTCCTCACGCTCCTTATTCTTTTGTATATGTAAAGAAGAAGTTAATGGTGGGTTAGTAAACGGGCGTCTGGCTAGTTGGCTTGAACCCCAACAATCTCCCACTTGAAGGCCAACATGGCCCAAGTGGCCCATGTATGTGCAAATGCCTCTGAGGCTAGTCTCTTCATGAGAGCATCTACGAGGGTTGTCATCTATGTGAACCTTGACTATCTCGATGTGCTTGCTAGCCAGTATGTCCCATATCACATGATACCTAATCTCTATTTTAAAGTACCTTTGACTAGAATCTTAGTAAGTATGCACATCCTCCATGCCCTAGTCAACAGGCCAAGTACACCCAAGATTGACAGTTGATGTTGATCTTGATGTTTATTTAGTGTTCTTGCTTGTCTTTAGCATCCACTAACCGCATATCTACCCAACAGAGGACAAGGAGCATGAAGAGCATATAAGAGAAAAAAGGGATGTGTGTGTGTGTATGTGTGTAATATGAACTTATCATTTCCCTTTCATAATCTTTTACTCTTTCTATAGCCCAAAAATTCCTAAAAAGCTACAAATTACACTAGATTTGTAACCTAAGAATTTTTATTTTTCTGAGATTGGGGAGGCCTAAATGAGGTTGAAATTAAATGACCACTGCTTATGGGAAAAAAGTGACTTCCAAAATTCATATGTTTTTGGTCACGGTGAGCTACCAAAGTGGATAATTTGGTACCTTTCACGGAAAAAAAATATTTGTAGACATCAAACCCATGCTATGAAGTTTAGAGGTTTTTTCTATATGACCACATCATTTTTTACACAAACTTCAATGAGCTATGGATGAGAGTGCATGGTTATTGAATCTCAGCACATCGTATTCAATACAAACAATTAGGTACAAAAGAAGCACAATTTTCTCATTCTATTGAGCAATGTATATATCATATATCTACACCATTATTGACACTAAGTATGCATCTTTTTGATACGCTTTGGTTCTTTGCATTTAGACATATCCATAGGAATTGGTAATATCATAAAAAAATTGCCTCCCTAGGATGATTTTAGACGTAATTGAGAAGCATAAAAACTGCATGCATGTAAAGATTGGCTATGTACATCAAAAAGTATAGTGAGGTTTGTATATGAGCTACAAAGTTATAGTTCTTTTCCTATCAAATGAGCAATATTTAAAGATAATGTAAGCAAGATTACACCCCTTGCCATGAATGAGATGCTATCATCTATACATAGGCAAGGCCACAAGATTCGAGAGTAGTAAATGATCCTACGAATTATACAGGTTAAACCATCACCTATGATAAAACTTTGAGTGGGAAGTGGATAGGGTATGAATGCACAAACATGGTAGCATTCAAAATTGGGTCTATGGAGGATGGTTTAGGTTCTAGCAATTTTGCTCCTACTGCTGGTCTTGTTTTACCTATAGCTGAACAATCTCGTTGGAATAAAAGAGATGTACAAGCGCATGCATTAATTGCATTGTCTACTAAGCACACCAATACTCCTCACATTCATTCACCCAAACCAAAAAAATGGGCTTGGGACATTTTAACTGGATTGTATGCAGGTCGCAATGAGGAAAAGATAGCATATTTGTGCAAATAGCTAGAATCAAAGATCATGCATGAGGAAGATGAAATATATATTTTTCTTACTAAAATCAAAGATATCAACTAGAAACTTATTTTGCTACAGGTGAAGTCATTCCCAACCATTCACTTGTGGAGAGTGTTTTGGATGCATTACCAGATACATAGCACACTTTTGCTTCTACATTGAGTGTTATTGCACAGAACAATGATAATGTTGTTCATTTTGATGGGCGTGTCACTTTGCTATTATAAGAGGTTATGTTAAGAAAAAACAGGGCTAAGCAACATGCTGTTGATTTGACTTTTTGTTGTTGCACAAAGAAGAGATAGTTATAACAATGCTGCTACTTCCAATGTGCTACTTTTGACAACAAACCATCTATGAAAAATGCCTTGCATAACATTAATGCATTTGGTAAATACACTAAGATTGTACTCATTGCAGTTAACGGTAGTTTATTCACACTTTCTAATGTACCTTTTGTGCCTTGAACCAGGAAGAATTTGTTGTCTATATTTGCATTAGCAAGACTTGGTCTTGTTGTGAAGTTTAAGGATGGTGGATGCAATGCTCTTGAACTTACTTCAAGTGATACTATTGTGACATTAAGCTCTTTGTCTTGTGGGTTTCATAAACTCATTTCTTATGACAAGTGTGTGGAAAATTTGCAAATGCAATTACAGATTCTAAAGTTGTTTGAGATACAAAACTATGGCATGCATGTTTTGGAAATCTAAATTTTACAAGTTTGATGCATTCACAGAATTTTTATGTCATTGCCTCATTGCCCCCTTGGAGGCATCATCTAAGCATGTTTGTGAAGACTATAGTTTGGAGAATATGTAGCTTTCTAGGTTCTTGAAAGATGGTCCAGTCCGGGCTACTCGCAAGTTGTAGCTTAGTCACAATGATGTTTGTAGCTTGATGCACATCCTTATAATAATAAGTTGTACTTCGTGACTTTTATTGATGATTAGTCATGACATACATGGTATATCTACTTAAGGCTAATTCTGAAGTATTTATGTGCTTCAAACAATTTTTACTATTGATTGAAAATGTATCTGGTTACATTATAGGTACCCTCTGTTCTGATTTGGGGGGGGGGGGGGGGGGGGGGGGGTATATGTGAAAATAATTTGATGTATTTTTGGCTAGTCATGGGATAATACACCATTATACAGTGCCTTTACACTTCAACAAAATGGTGTTGCTAAGAGAAAATATAGTTCACTTATGGAGATGGAATGATGTATGGTCAAAAGCCAAATTGTGCTACATTATTTTGGGCCACAAGCTGTTATGTGTGTTGCCTACATAATTAACAGTTGTCCTACCAGAACTTTGTAGTCTAAGACTCCATATAAGGCATATCATGATAAGAAGCCATCTAATAGTCACTTGCGTGTTTTTGGTTACTTGCCTTATGCTTTAGTGTCACAAAATTAGGAAAATTGCATGATAAGTTTATCAAATGTATTTTTGTTGTTTACATTGCTGAGAGAAAGGTTTATAAGTTATATAATCCACAATCAAAATTTATTGTGAATTTTTGAGATATTATTTTTGTAGAAGATGTAGTTCAACCCTTGTGGCGTACTAAAGAGCTAGGTGTAATCTCACATGACATTTTTGATACCTTGTTGCCTCTTTTCAATGGTGGGAAAACAAATCTTACGTTTGATGAAGCACAAAATTCAGAGAATTGGATGGTTGCTGTGCAAGATGAACATGATGCACTTGTAAGGAATAATACTTGATCGTTATGTGGCTTGCCTCCTTGCAAGAAGGCCATTGGTACAAAGTGATAAATATAAGTTGGATGATAGTATTGATTACTACAAGGCAAGACTTGTTGCAAAAGGTTATGGTCCTTAGAAAGGGCATTGATTATGAAAATACTGTTTCTCTCACTTGTCGTATGACTACTGCTCGTTTCATTTGTCCATTGGTAGCTTATTTTGGATGGGATGTACATTAGTTGGACATCGAAACCACTTTTTGACCTTCCTCAAAGGGGTGAGGCCTTAGTGATGCCTTCCCTTTTTGCTAATGAAAAAGGGAGGTAATTTTGAAGAATGGATTTATTTTAGTGGGTGAAGGCATTCATTGCAAAGATAAGCTAATCTATTCACATCTCGATGATGTAGGTGTACATGTCCTTTTTAGCCTGCAAACAAAAAAAATCAATTGGTGGATTCAAAAGAACATAATTTCATGGTGAAGCTATATGAAGGAGATGGCAATGATAATAGTAAGTGGGATTGGCGAAATATGGTAGCCATCACTCATTTTGAAAATTTTAGGACTGCCAGGTTGTTGTAATGTGTATCATGAATCATGATGAATAATTCATTAATTTTTCCCCCAAAATTGATTCGGATATCTTTGCATCGCTCCTCCATCTCTCCCTGTGTCTTGCCCACGTCTCAGCTCCCAGCTCTTGTGCGAATGACCCTTTGTCTTCCTCTCATACTTTAATTCTGAGGATTGGACCATGTCTTGGAAGGTGGAACAGCCTGATTAATAATAAAGAACTTTGGTTGAAGTGTTGCAACCCGCCAAACACCATCAGCCCCTTCCTGCAAGGCTTGTGTAACATGAAACAGGTGGAAATGAAGATGGGGTTGTAACTCCTACAGACCCTACACAGGAAGCTTCTGAGGGTCAATAGACACACGTACACCTCATCATCAAGAAATGCTTCCTAGATTTTTGGCTTTCTATGACTTGAATGATGGTAAGCTTTACCTCTATACAGTCAACATTGGTATGCTTAGGCCTTTTTCTTCCCCTCTGTGCAATTGATTCACATTCGATTATGAAGAGTTGTTGTCAGCGATAAAATCTCAGTCGCTTTTGGGCTTTATGCAGAATGTAGGGCCACAACAATGCGATGTTCCACTGGGATTTGGACCTCTCGTTGTTTGAACATTTTATAATAGCCCGCAATCCATGTGCGCATGCCCTAACCACCCATTCTTTGAGCATGTTGACAAAAAAAAAAAATCACAAAAGGCTGGAAGTGCCAAAAGGCTTTTGATCTATATTATTGTGCCAGTAGCACCACATTTGTAGAGTTGGAGTCCGTCGCAAATATATTATTGCTCCTCAATGGCTAGATCTTTGGCTCCACCCATAACAATATGCATCTATAGACTTACAAGAACGTTTGCTCCTTGGACTAAGCATTTCCTACCCAAAAAACACATGATACATCCAGTTGCTTAACCCTCATCACCCAAAACATCATCTTATTGACCATCAAACATGACTCCAATCACTCTGCCTAGAACTACACGGCAACATCACTAGACACAATTTTTTTGTCACAGTACAGAGCTTATATTGTCCGTAAAAATGACTACTTCAATCTTTGCTGAAGGGATGTTGAATACTTTATGGATGTATTAAGTGACTCTTGACTTTATGTGTGTGTGTGTGTGTGTGTGTGTGTGTGTGTGTGTGTGAGAGAGAGAGAGAGAGAGAGAGAGAGAGAGAGAGAGAGAGAGAGAGAGAGAGAGAGAGAGAGAGAGAGAGAGAGAGAGAGAGACGCCAAGCTGGTGACCAATGCCGAGTGCAACTGTTCTGTCTTCTCCACGAGCCACATTTCTCCCACAAACTTTTGCAAGCATGTTCTTGCATGCATCAATCATCCCTTCCCTCTCTTCCGCTTCCGAGTATAGCTCATGCCCCTTTTGCTCACTCTTGGTTCTCTACACAATCACACACAATTAGATAGCAACAACGTTCTCCCTTGTTGCTTGAAAGCACAAGGATGTGTTCATGCCCTGATTATTCTTCTTGCATAACAATGAGCTTTGCCCCGACGTCTTGCTAGATGTGGGCACAAGCTCATCCCTCTCTCAATTCCCTCAACCAACCCAAAAAGATCGCATCTCCAGGTGATCAACACACACGGTCCAAGCCATGGAGATGGTGGAGGAGAATAAGGCGCACACAAAAAGATTGCTTAGAATCCAATACACCATTGCTAGGGGGAGAGAAAAGAGGCATGTCTACCTCTCTCAGCTTGTTTTTCTCCCTCCCTCCGTCTCTCTCTCTCTCTCTCTCTCTCTCTCTCTCTTGTTATTTCACTGTTTGACCCTAAACCTCTTTAAGCGTGATTGTATCACTTGTTTTAAAGATATTCTCAAGGGCAAGCCTCATGATTTTATCACTTTTTTGAAAGGTGAATTGTATAAGGAAGTGTTTTATCAAGAAAGGACATGAAAAGTGTGCATATATAATAAAGCATTGTATGGTTTAAAGCAATGTTCTCATGCTTGATATGAGAAAATAGATAATTATTTGATTGCACATGGATTTCAAAATAATCTAGCTGATAGTACCTTGTATGTAAAACATATACATGATGCATGTCTTATTGTTGTTGTCTATGTGAATGATTTATTGCTCATTGGCCTGAATGAGACACATCTTGTTGAATTTAAGGCTGATTTGAATGCCACATTTGAGACATCATATTTGGATCTTTTGTATCATTGATTGGGCATTTAGTTTAAGTAGTGGGGTGAGGGTATTGTATTATGTCAAAAAAAGTACTTGAAAACTTTGCTAAGAAGATGTGGACTTGATGATTTTCAAACCAATTGCCACTCTTATGAGTACAAGTTTGAAGTTAAGTCTACATGATGGTGAAGATCCCATAGATGTTACCCTCTACCAGACAGCTATTGGTTTGCTCCTTTATATGTGCATTACAATGGCAAAAATTAAAATGGCATTGTCACACATGAGAAGATTTATGCATAGCTCAAATTCTCAGCATTGACAGGCAGTTAAGAGGATATTTTGCTACTTAAGTGTCACCATATATCTTGGGTTGTTTTATCCCAAGGGGTCATTATTGCCACTAGATTTACATGGTCTTTTTGACAAGGATTGGACTGGTTACTATGACACACTAGTTTCCATAAGTGACTCTTGATTCATGCTTAACAGCTCACGTATGTTGAGTAAGAAGCAACCTACTGTGGCCACCTCTAATTGTGAGGCTGAGTATAGGGTAGCTTTCAAAGCTACAGTTGAGTGCAAGTTTGGCGCTTATTTATATTGACATTCAAAAATGAGTAACCTCGGCTTGCAAAGAGGGATTGCCCATAGCTTGTTGCAACCTAATAACAAGATAATTAACAAACATGGAGGCATCATCATTAGCGCCTTCATGTGAAAAATCGAAGTTATCAATGTTCATTCTACTCTCTTGGTTATTGTCAGCCATGTCAACAAAAATTTGTGTTTACTTAGTGTATGCTTTGGCAATTCAAAACCTTAGTTGCTACTCCTCTTAGCCTTTGAAAATAGGCACTTAAGTATCTACACACGGCTTGAACTGGTTAATTATATAGAGTAGTGGAGTGGGTCTAACATAACAGAGTTGCCGAGGGATAGCTCCTTTTGGACTTCTTATGGCTCAATAATGGTAAAGCCGTAGGCAAGTCTAAAAAGTCTCCATTATTAAGACCAAAGCTCCCAAGGTGTGCACCATATCCCACATAGTGGGCTCAACAAAACCAATAATAGATCCCACTCCCAACAACCATTAATAGGCTACTTAAGGACCTCTCTTCTTAAGCGAGAAAAGAGAAATCAAATGATCTGATACCAATGTAATGGAAAAGGCCTATAAAATTTGAGAGTAGCAGAATTAGGGAATTAGATAAAGCACTTTTGTGAGATTACTTTGTGAGCATAGCGGTGAACATAATTGATGGTAGCAACATAAACATGGTACTTAGGTTAACTTGGCATGTTTAGAGAACATGACAATGGTTGAGGACCGGATTCATACGGAGCCGGTCCCCCCTCCAATAGGCATTTGTATTATAGTTTCTCCCATCAAGAGAGACCTGGTACAATACAATCTTTGTGTTCCTTGTGACCTAGATGATGCAGTGAAGATGGAAAGCTTCATGCATCACAAGCATAACATTAACTATCCCAAGCCTCAGTGCCAAGGACTCAAACACCTTTGAAGGTGGAGAGATCTAGCGGGGAATGAGCGTAGGGAAGAGGAAGAAGAAACATTCCCTAGGAGAAAGAAATAGTTCCTCACTTATCATCACTCTTCTTGATAGCATACATAATAGCATAGTAATGAAGATGGAGAAGATGGCAAGCTTAAGCATTGAATCATGGCTCTTGGTTGGATTTGCATTATATAGCCAAGAGTGTTGGTGTAGGCTCTCACTTGTCAACAAGCTTGGAAAAGGAGGTGGAGTTTCTCTACTTTCAGCAAATGAGAATACTTGGAAAAAAATGAGTGTGTGAGAGGTGTATACCCCCCCCCCCCCCCCCCCCCCCAGCACACCCCTTTCTTCATTTGGGCGAGCTCTACATTTTTCTCATGCCTCAAGCTCATTGGACCACTGTGCCACTAGCCAATCACATGCAACATGCATTTCAAGCACATGGGTAGTCTTTGGCCAAGTGTCCCTTTGAGAGAGAGAGCCTAAAAATATCTAGATATTTGTTGAATGGAACTAGAAGCTCATTGGACCCCTCTTTAGCCCAGCCAATAGCATTCAAGCACACCATGTGGCTAAGCATAGGGAGAGTCTGACATGTGTCCATGTGCCCCTTGAGAAAAGGGGGTGCCCTTTGGGTGAGTGGAAGGTTAAGTCAAAGATTCCCCTAACTTTGGGGCTTTCCCCATCCTTTGTAGAGTCTCTTTTTGACTCAAGCACCTTACCCCCCATGCATGGGAAGCTTCTCAAGCACCTTCCTCATCAAGCATGACAAGCACCTTAGTCATCAAGCACGATAAGCACGTCAAGCACCTTAGTCATCAAGCATGACAAGCACCCGAAGCACCTTAGTCATCAAGAACTACAAGCACCTCAAGCACCTTAGTCATCAAGCAGGACAAGCACCTCAAGCACCTTAGTCATCAAGCACAACAAGCACCTCAATCTTAGGTCGGTTCCCAACTCAAGCTCAACCCTAGCTTGCCTAAGGTCAAAGGACTTTTAACACTAACCATTGGAGGTCTTTAATAAAGCTAACCCTAAGGTATTTTAAGCTCCATTAGTTAGCCTTGCTCTTTGACATACCATCTCTCATTTGGACCCCTTTACCATTGGGCCCGTGTTGAGATAGATCCGTAAGCACATGTCTATATTCTAACACTTGTTCCCATTTACTATCCCATATTAAATGATCAGTTAAATATGAGAAAATCATTTGGGTTGGATAAATATTATCTTTTATGACAAACTTAGTCTTTCATGCTTGAACAAAGCACATTGAGGTGCACCATCACTATGCGAGGGAGAGATTTTCAGCTAGAGAGATCAACTCGGCTTATGTGCTAACATAGGATAACCTTGTAGATCTAGTCAAGGAGAGACTCTCAGCTGGAGAGATCAACTTGGCTTATGTGCTAACACATGACAACCTTGAAGTTTTAGATCTATTTGCAAAGGCATTGCCTCATGAGAAGTTTGAAGCTTTTCTCAAAGCTTTGGGCTTGCTTCCCTTTGTGGATTGATCATGCCATGCCGGGTATATGTGCCAACTCTAATTCATTGCATCACTCCAAGGGGAATTTTTACCATGTATATGGTAGTAATATGTGTGTACACGTATAGGATCTTTGAGAAACTTTTTTCCTCACATAGTTTTTTCTCCTTTGCTTTGTATATAAGCCAATCACTCAAGGGTGATCTTCTCTTATATTCAAACACTTAGTAATGCATTCTCTGTTGTGTGCCTTGAGCTTCTTCTCCATCTTGAAACTGCGTGTGCATTTGTGAAACCTCAACTCCAACATTGAAGAACTTTCAAAGGTCAAGACATTAAAGCTTTATAGAATCATGTTAGTAATACACGGTCTCAAAAGTTTTTATATAAGTTCAAAATAAAGCAGGATTAAAATTGAATGTGTGTGTAAGTTGGTATGTGAAAACAAATAATTTTTAAGAATGTGTATGTGTAGGTATGCTAGTTAGTTTTTTACCATATATATGTTGCAGTGATGTGTGTGAACACACTTAGGACCTCTGGGGCTTTTTTTCCCTCACTAGGAGGTTTTTTCCCCCGTGCATTATATATACGCCCATCATTACCATCTTTCCATTGCACACTAATTAGTACACACTCTGTTGTGTGCCTTGAGCTTCCTTTGTCTTCTCCAAGTTGTGTGTGTTTTTATGCAACCCTAATTCCAACATTTGCTATCAGAGCAGGTTGCGTCCTCCCGAGCTTAGTCGCCAACAGCTCCAGCACATGCCTACTCACTTTCTTTGATTTTTATGAGCTTTGGAGAGTGTTCGCAGGTTGACAAATATTTTGGGCAAGCTCGTATAGCTTGCTCTTCTCAGATTTTTGATTTGGGCTCAATTCGGCCTACGTTTCCACTATAGGCAGTACTGCGAATGCTTTTTTGTCATTTTGTGCAAAAATTCTATCAGTGCCGTTTTTTGCATAATAGGATCCTTACAGTCTTCTACGGTCTGTGCTATATAGCACGTGTTGTTCCCACTCTATTTCTTCTCTTTTTGGGCAGTTTTCACATCAGGTGCAACGTTTACCATGGCTGACACCAACACATATGTGTTCAAGCTGTTTGCTGCTGAGGACAGATTGGATGGGGACAATTACCCTATGTGGGCTTATATGATGCAACATGTTCTTGTGTCAAAGGGCTTTTGAAACATTGTGCAAGGCATTGATGTACATCCTGGTTCTGAGGATACAAGCGATGTTGAGGATGTTGCAGGTCTTGCTGCTGTTAGAGCTGTTTTGCCTACGGCTGAGCAAGCTTGTTAAGATGTAAAAGATGTGCAGGCTCATGCATTGATTGCGTTTTCTATGGAGTGCACTATTACTCCCCACATTCGTTCAGCAAAATTTGCAAAACAGGCTTGGGATATATTGAGGCAAAAATTGCATTGTTGCGTAAAGATCTGGAGTCAAAGATTATGCATGATGAAGATGGTATGGAAACTTTCCTTGCTAGCATCAAGGATATCAATGAAAAACTTATTTCTGTAGGTGAAGTCATTTCAAATAGTTCCCTTGTGCAGACTGTTCTTGATGCCTTTGTCAGATTCTTACAAGACTTTTGCTAGTACTTGGAGACTTATGAGCCAAGGAAATCTTAAATTTGTCAAGTTCAATACATTGCGCACGTTGATGTTGCAAGAGTCTGTTTCTAGAAAAAATAGGACTAGACATCGTGTAGTTGAACAAGATTTTATTGCTGCTCAAAGAAAAGGTGGTAACAACAATTCAGCCACTTCTCATAGTTCTTCTTCAAATAAAAAATCACATGTTCCTAATGCTTTTGTTGGTAGCAATTCGTCTAGAAATTTTGGTGATAAGGGCAAAAAGAAGATGCGTTGCCATGACTGTAAAGCTAATGATCACTTGATCAACCAGTCTCCTAAGTTGAAGGCCAAAGAGGCTAAGAAGAAAGAGGTTGGTTCCACTACTAATGCTGGTTCCACTACAAATGCAGCTATTTTTGAGTCTTTATGAAAGGAGACTGTGATGATGATGTTGATGCAAAATGGGCTTTTAGTGCAGAGTGCACTTATAATCCTGTTGTCCATGATGCATGCATGTCAGTTGCTGTAGATTCACATGTGCGGTATTTTGACAATGGTGTTACAAAGCACATTACCTCACATCGTGATTTGTTCACCTCTCGTGAGTATTTCCCTCATGAAAATTCAGTTACTTGTGCCAACAATGCATCTTATCCGGTTCAAGGAGTTGGAAAGATTGTGCTTACTACTGCAAATGGTAGGTTTTTCACACTTGTTGATGCATTATATGTATCTAGGATCAAGAAGAATCTTTTGTCTATATCAGCACTTGCTAGACTTGGTCTTGTAGTCAAATTTGTGGATGAAAGATGTATTGTACATGATCCTAGTTTTGGCGATGAAATTGTTGCATCTGACATTTTATGTCGTGGGTTGTACAAGCTCATTTTATATGACAAGTGTGGGTAGAATTTTCCAAATACAGTTGTGGATTCTAAGAAGTCAAGGAGAAGTTGCACACAAAAACTTAGCAAACCAAAAAGTCTCCCAAGAACCCCTAACCGCCTCAATACCCAAGGCAAATCTTCCAAGGAGGCAACAAAAATGAGAGGTCTCCATGGCAGAAGGTTCCTACAGAAAGGAATTTACTGCCTCGAGATGATAGAGTACACAACTTTCTTGGTCTGCTACTGATGAATGCTTGACAAAACAACATCATATTTATTGCCTTTTCAGATGAATGATTATCATACAAGCAAAAGCTTGTCGGGGACCCACTACTTAGGGCAAAGCTTCCAAGGCATCGACAGAATTGAGAGGTCTCTGCAATTTGGCATGAATCTTCTATGCTTGTAGGATAAAGCAAAGACATGTGCATGCTATACGTTCTAATGTACCTCAAACGATGCTCAACCATTGTGCTAATGAGAAGAAGTTGCCTCTACTCCGTTATGGCAGCCTCTAAGCAGGGACATCGCGACCTTGATCTCTTCCCGGTCACCACTATCATGGAATGCCTAGCCTCTAGCTCCATTCCCTACCTTTTTCTCAGAGCCTGTGTCAACCATGCATGTGATGAGAGTCCATAATCACCCACCCAGGTTTGAACCCTCATATGATTAAACCTAAAAAAAAATCAAGGCCAATATTGAAGTTGAGCGGCAACCGGCATTTTTCAACATATCACGTGCCAGATTCTAGAGTGTGCCACATCCCCTAGAGTCCGATATTTAGAAGGAGCCGTAGAAGCTTAGCCTTGAGGGTTCCAAATTTCGGCTCATACACACTGTTGAGAAGGAGCTTGCTTAACCATGAAAGCTCCAGCCCTCCCCTCAAGCAAGCATTATCATCACTCCTTCAATGTAGTAGCTTTGGCTTTTTCAAGAATATTCGTGTGTCAAAATGTGTTGCACTCAAAGTTTAAAACTAAAATGCTTCCTTAGCTGCGTAAGGTGAAGCATCAGGGAGAGACATTGAAGTGAGGGTTATCCAAATTGATCTCAAGCATCTATTACATGAGTCTTGAATGCAAGGTGTCTATGCTAAATTTGAGCATTATTGGAACTTCCTAAGTGACCTCAAACATCTATTGAATGAGTCTTGAACTCAAGACCTCTATGAGATATTTGAACGTCGCAGGAACTATCCCAAGAGCCCTCAAAGATCTATTGGATTCTTGAACGCAAAATCTCATGTGTGTGTGTGTGTGTGTGTGTGAGAGAGAGAGAGAGAGAGAGAGAGAGAGAGAGAGAGAGAGAGAGAGAGAGGACAAAATTTAAAGTCATAGGAACTATCCAAATATCCATTGGACGAGTCTTGAACTCAAGACCTCTATGAGAGATTTGAATGTAAAAGGAACTATCCCAAAAGCGATTCACAAATCCAAGAGCTCTTATGTGTGTGTGTGGTGTGTGTGTGTGTGTGTGTGTGTGTGTGTGTGTGTGTGTGTGTGTGTGTGAGAGAGAGAGAGAGAGAGAGAGAGAGAGAGAGAGACACTCTCTCTCTATCCCCTGTCAATAACCACATATTTGCACACATTATACTTAGTCATTTGGCAGCCCATTAGTTTTCTATTTAGAGATGTAGCCTGCTTAACCATGAAAGTTGCTTGATAAACCTTTAGTTCCTTCCATTTACACATGCTCATTCATTTTTTATGCAACCCTTTCATAGATGTGCACATTCTCACCAAGAGTTGTAGCTAAGGGATGTTAAAAAGATGTTTTGGTTTAGGGTGCTATATCTCTACCAGACTTTGCTACTTTTGGAAGCCCAAAATTTCTTATTATGACCTTCATGTCCACAATGGAGTCTTTTGGAGAGCATTGATGATAGGACATGTGCAACACGTTGTTGGGCGCATTTTTGACACCCTATTTTTTGTAAGTTTGTACATATGGACATGACGCTCGATGTCAAAAGTGTGTGTGGGATTTCTTTTTGTGGGCTTTTTAGCTTTGCTTTAGCAAGCACATGTATATGCAGGGCAAGTCGCTGGTGTAGCACCAGCTGTTGGGTTACGGTAAGTGCCCATTAGTGAGTTTTTTGAAGTGAGACTCGTACATGACTAAAACTCATGTACAAACATAGAAAAGTTCAATGAAATTTCCAAAATTTGTAGGTTTTGGGTTGTTCTGTCTTCTCCATGCTTTCTGATGGAGTTTTTTGCCCTTGGCTAGGCTTCTCTACCTGTAGTCATATTGGGGCAGCTCTTTGTTCATGATAATTTTCATGTAGCAGCGTGTAGAATCAATTTCGACCATCCTCAACGTTCTCGTCAGTCATTTGTCACGATTTCTTCCAAGCTTTAAATTGCCCCAATCAAAGTTATGCTCTTCAAGTTACGACTAGTTCTCTGTAGGGTTATGGCTATGACAGCTTAGTGGCAAATTGTTGCAGACAGATTGGGATGCCATGCATCTATAAATTGTGGAATGGATGTTAAATTTGGGGGTTTAATATGTTCAATTGTATAATTGGAGACCCTTGTCTTCGTATGCAGTCGTTGGCATGTGTTGTAAATCTGTGCTTTGAGACAAGGTTTTGCTCCTATGTTCTATGGTCCTTTGGGTGGGTGTGTGCTTGTAAATTTTCAAAGGAGCATATGTATTTCGTAAGGGTTTATTGAACATATTTTTGGTATAATTTTGGTGCTTAGGTCAAAGTTTGAACGCTCTTGGGCAATATAGATATAGAGGTGTCCCCCTTTTTCTTCTTCCCAACAACGTTTTGGTGCTAACAATATATGGCTACTAACATTAATTATAGCGGAATTAAAGCGACAGTAGTGAGCATTTCCTTAAGAGAATTCTTAGTAATGAACGTAGGGAGAGTACTTGATTGAAGGTAGCAAAATAAACATTATACCTAGTTATCTTGGCATGAACAATACTTGCAAAAGATAGAGAGAATTAGAGAAATTGACAACAATTGAGGACCGGATTTTACTTGGAACCGGCCTCCCCTCCAAAAGGTTTCTGTATTATAGATTCTCCCATAAAGAGAGACTTGGTACAATAAATTCTTTGTGTTCTTTGAGACCTTGTTGATGCTATGAAGATGGTAAGCTTCATGCACCAATATCATGCCCGTAATTAACTTGCAATAACATTAACTTGTCCGCGGCCTCAATCCCAAGACCTCAAACACCTTCAAGGGTGGAGAGAGCTAGCAGGGAGTGAGGGAAGGAAAGATAAGAAGATGTATTCTTACAAGAAAGAAGTAGTCTCCTCACATATCATTACTCTTCGAGCAAAGCATATCATAGCAATGGAGATGAAGAAGATGATAAGCATTGCTTTGAAGCTTGACTCTTGGTTGGATTTGCATTCGATAGCCAAGAGGTGTTGGTGTAGGCTCTCTGCTACTCAAGCTTGGAGAAGGTGACGGAGTTCTTGCTCAACACATGAGAGAATGTATGAGTGTGTGGGAGAGTATGCCCAAAAGTGAGAGCTTTTCCTTGCCTTGGTTGACCCCCTCTCTCCTAGCACTAGCTTGCACCCCATTCGCCCATGCCAAGGCCTAGCCAATCATAGGCTTTGGTCATAACTAGAAAGAGAGGTATCATTTGGAAAAGTGTCCCTCTTTTCCCCTCTAAGGGAGAGAGAGCTTACTTAATTATTTAATTGGCTCTAAATTCTCATTGGACCTCTCTAAATGCCATCCAATAGGATTCAGGCACCCTATGAGGGCAACATGGCTAGGGGCTTGACATGTGTCCTTAATGCCTCTTATGTTTTGGGCATGCCTTGAGTGTGTGTGTGAGTGTGTTCTCTCTCATCCCCTACCTTTAGGGCTCGCCCCCTCCTATGTAGGGCTCATGTTTGACTTGAACACCTCAAGCACCTTGTTCATCAAGCACCTCAAGCACCTTAGTCAGCTCAAACACTTCAAGCACATGCCTAGCTTGCCTAAGTTCTAAAGTACCTAAAGGTCTTAGGTCTAAGGACTTTTAGCACCAACCTTTGGAGGTCTTTAATGAATCTAAGCCTAAGGTCTTTTAAGATCCATTATGTGCTCATTGCTCTTTGGTACACCATCTCCTTTTTGGACCCTCAATGAGATGTAACCTTCTCTCCCTTTGGTCTGTGCTGAGATAGGTCTAAAAACACATATCTATATTCTAACTCTTTTTCCCATTCGTTTTCCCACATAAATGATCAGTTCAATATGAGAAAATAATTTGGTATAGGTACATATCATATTTTATGACACCCGCCACCGAGGAATCGCTTCAACTTACCTTTAGTTTATAGGTTTTTGAAGACATGGCGTTTAGTTTTACGGAGTTTAGTGGGAAAGCAAATGAAAGTGTCAAAGGGTTCATTGAGCAAATGGAGTTTGCTTGCCTTCTTGCTAACAAGGAAGACCTAGCGTTGGTGCTCCAAATCTTCTTCTTCTGTTTGAAGGGAGATGCTAGAGAATGCTTAGAAGGCTACAAAAAGGAGCTACAATCAACCCAACCTCCTCAAGTTATGACCTATGAAATGGTGAGGCATGATTTCCATACACATTTTCAGCATGTGAAAGACCCACAAAAGGTATGGTAGTCTATCCAAAGCTTAATGTAGGTGAAAGACAAACTATAGAGTATTTTGTGAAGGTATTCAATGCATTATGGACAAAGTGGTGTACATCTTTGGGGGCTTAAATTCCTCCAACCATGTTAAAGAAGGACAGGTTTCTTGCAAGCTTGAGAAGAGGCCTATGCTTGAAGGTGGAGGAGCCAAAGACCTTTGACGAAGCGGTTGAAATTGCAAAGAACAAAGAGTGGAAGGCAGAGCGTCTTAATCAACTTGGAATCAATGTAGATCCAAAGGTTGAAGGGAAAGCTATAGAGTAGCCAAGAGTCCTCATTAGGGAGCCAAGCCATGATCAACAAGCTTCTCAAGATATGCATGCTTTTTGCAAGGAGATGCAACAAGTGGTAGGTCTTATGAAGAATCTCAGTGTACATAAGATGTGAGGTGGAAGAGGTCAAAGCTATGGCTTGTGGCTATGGAATCAGTGAGGGGTTTACAGGCTGTAGAGTGAGAGATACCCCTCCCCAGGGGTCTATGCACAAAATACACAATTTACACTTTTATACAAATTTCAATATACAATTTTGATATAAATAAGAGTTGCAGAAGTGTTTGCATAGGGAAATATTTCTCAGTACCCGACCTAGCATGGAGTTTAGGCCATGAGCCGAACTGCATTCAGAGGCACCTAGTGACTATTGCTACCTATGAATGGGTGATATGAATGAAAGTGTACTCAAGGAAAATAACATTGTGGAGGGTGAGTATATGTGTACACCGCATTGTGGGAAGAGAGAGAGAGAGAGAGAGAGAGAGAGAGAGAGAGAGAGAGAGAGAGAGAGAGAAATGTGGAGGATGAAATAGAGTGCGCAAAGACACATGAGAATGACAAAAGAGAATCTTTAAATGCCCCATCTAAATGAAATAGGCAACCATGTATTAATACAATAACAAAATCTGGGTATACCATAACATCAAAATAAAAAAATGACTAGCACAACAGCGGACCCTATGTAGGGATCAACCGGTCTACCCATTCACTTCTGCTCTACTACGGGTAGAGAAAATTTCACTTTGCCGAGAGCGAGTCATAACACCTCCAATTTACCTGAGCCAAACATAGGCTGAGGCCGCTTTGCCACCCTCCATGAATCCAAGCTCTAAAAGGATCCCAAATACCAGCAGGTGGTAGGGTATCAACACCAACCATACCAATTTAGGCACCACGTCTCTTCAATGCTCAATATCAAGTGTTTAGGCAAAGCCAAGGCAAGATAATCGACGTGTTAGCCATGTAGGTCGTTCAATGCCTGACACACTAACCGTGTAGATGAGCCTAAAAAAAAAGAAGACCTAGGTAACACTCCCTTGATCCAGCAAAGCCCCATGTCAATGAACCCTTTTATCTAAGGCTAGGCAATGTATGTGATCCTATTCTTGTAGCGACGCTGCCACGAGAAACATAACACGTGAGTCCAATCACAATAGTATCTTCCATATACACAAACAATCTTTTACAAGCAGCCATACTATAGAGGGTCTCTACCCTTACCCGTCCACTATAAACCATCAAAACCACTTCATGATCCAATCCAAAACCATAAACGATGATCCAATCACATCACACAGATGAGCACTTCACCCAACTCAGGGTGATGCACAAGCAACTTGCAAAACCACTTTAGAACGTAACATGAATGCAACAAAAATTGGCAACATTTCGGCAACATAACCATATCCAAAAAAAAAAAAAAGATCCAAGGGCCACACTGGCTTCCACAATCAAAATCACAACCATGATCCATGAGGGATCTCAACCCTTGATCATAAACCATATTCCATACTGCAATCAACTCCTACACTTGGAATTCGACATATCTAATACAATCAAACTGAGCCCATACATATGGCCCTTAAGACATGAACTTTTTATGCATAAAATAAGTCTGTCCAACAACTAAACATGATATCAAAATCCAATTTTGACAATACCAAACCATGCATAAGTGATACACTATGACTGCACCTCACCCCCCTACTAGCACATAGAGCTAGTTTTGACATAGAAAGGTGGAAAACAACATACACATGCACATAAGGCATCCATATCCATCCGTGAAGTTCCATACATCATACGATATCATTCCATCAATGATGAAGAACAGCTCCGACACTTTGATCAACCATAAATCATAACTTCACATATATGCAAAAAACAACTTTTTATCATTTTCGGGTGCATGCATAACAACAAATAAAAGTGTTTGACCTCAATCCAATGCATCAAGTTCAGCTTCATAATATAGACTACACCTTATCACATCACTTTGCTAATATGATACTCATGCAACAAACGATAACACGAAAAGAAAGCCACTTTATTCATACATGCCTGTACGGTTTGGAGTGACTAACCAGATACCCTCATATAAGTTTATGGACATCTAACACTTAAAATCAACTCACCAAAACAAACCATAAATCATTTATAAACATCTCGACTAACTTAGGATGTCATATGGTACTTCCCCTTGGTAGCTCCCCTATGCATGTAGGTAAACCCGGTTATGAATAGTTAATTACTCGCACTCACGAAGTGATATAGGGGACCTAAATACATTTATCATCAAGTTTAATCAAAAATTTTAGTTGGCTAAGTGGGTTTGTTCATCTGACGAATCTATATAGTGGTTCTCCAAGGAGCTTGTGGTCCAAAAATTTGATTGTGCAGTGTGCAACAAGTTTTTTTAACAAAACTCTTAGCTCGTGCGGAATTTTCACATGATACCCGAAGAGAAATTGTTATAAATGATGTGTTTTATCTCTATTATAAAGGGTTTGTCTTGATTCATAACGGTTTGTGAGATATGATTAAAACAGTGTTGCTACCATCTACGTAATGTGAAATGAAAAGAATTTTTATGTATACACGTGACCATAAATACATCGTGTGCATAAATCAACGTGCTAAATATGATGAAATAAGTATGGAGCAACTTCTCACACACTTAGAAAGTCCATACATGTACTCGTATACAAAAAAGCAACCTCCCAGAGGGTAGCTACTCAGAAATACGACACACACACACACACACACACACACACACACACACACACACAGATGATGGCTATGGAGCTTAGAGCTTCTCACCGTTCTTTAGGATTGATTTGGGGATGTAGAAAGGCTTCTTGCTTTGCCACAAGAGAGCGGTGATGAAAGCTATATAGAGGTTTTCACCACGAAAGCCATCAGAGAACGCGTTACACCGTGAAGAAAGAGAGGAGATAGTAAGTAAGTAGAGAGAGAGTATTCTTCTTCTTCTTCTTCCCGCGAACGAGAGAGAAGAGCTTATGGAGATGGTGATGAAGAGCTTGCACCACTCTATATAATACGTACATATCGCCATGCGATAGTAGACGCAACTATCGACATTGAAAACTAAAGCTTGCAGGTGAATTTATAGGCACTGCAAGAGGCTAATTTGTTGCTCAAGCAAGGTACTAGCGCTACCTTCTCTTCTAGACTTAGCTGCATACTTTCGGGCACTTTGCTAAAAACATGGCTTAGCTTTTGACAGTCAACTCTCCCAATTTTCCTTCAATTTTTACAGTAAAATATTAGTCTAGTACCCTTGCAAAACTAATGAAATCGTGACTAGACTATGCCACACCGTGATGTCCCGACATAACTATGACTTTCCCGTACTATCCCGGGTATTTATGGGTCGTCTTTTTATAAAGATAATTCTCGTAACTTTTTTTGTTTAATTTTGTTTGTTCTTTGGATTATCGTTTTTAAACCCGACGGTAACTAAAAATAATATTTTTAGGTTTATGTCATCTTCAAAAACACGTTGCTTTTAAAAAACACCGAAAAGCTAAAAATAGTGTAAAAAGCCAAAAAAGTAAATTTTTCTTCCCTTATCCAGTGGAATAAGAAAGCGAATTTTCTTTTCACTAAAACCCATTAAAAATCATGAAAAGCTAAAAATAACGTGAAAAGCACTCGAAAAGCATATTTTTACAAAATTGAACTATAGCTTCTTGGGACTCGTAGATTAAAGATCCGGCCCTGCATTTTGCAAAAGAGCACCGAAAAGCACAAAAAAACATGAAAAAGCTTTTAAAAAATGGATTTTCCTAAAACTGAACCAAATGTCCGTCTGACCTACTTGGACATGGAAACGACCTTGCTTTTCACTTTAGAACTTACAACAGTACCAAATAACTATTTCTAAACCAAAATTTTACAGAACATACATTAAAATCTATTTTTCTTATTTTAAAATGAGACCCAAATTTTGGGGATCTTACATCCTCCCACACTTAAAAAATTTGAGGTGTCCTCACCTCGATATGAATTCTGGGTAATTTAGCCTCATTACATCATCACATTCCCAAGTAGCATCTTCCTCAGGATAGGTTGACCATTTGACAAGGTGTTCAATAATGGTCCGATTAGAAGGGGTTTCCTTCTACTTTGAAGAATCGCTTTAGGATATACTTCAAAACTTCCATTGATAGAGGTAGATAATAGAGAATCATCAAGAATGTGTAAAAATCATGTACCTTTATGTGTGGCAATAACAAGAGTCTGTAAGCTAGATCATTGATCCTATCTGTGATTACAAAAAGTCCACAATATCTGGCACTGAATTTATGTCATTTACCCATTGATGAAGAGCTACGTTTGGGTTTCACTCTTAAAAATATCATATCTCCTTCTTCAGAGAGTCGAGTAGATCGTTTAGGGTCAACGTAAATTTTCCCTATGTCTTGAAGAGTCTTGATATCTTGTCGTATAAAGTCCATCTGTAGTTGCATTTCATCCAACATATCTTTGGATGCTTGAACTTGTATTAGAGGGTTTGACCATTTTAATGGAGTAAGACACTTTTGTCCATACAACGCTTGAAAAGGATACATCCAAATTGAGCATTGGAATGAAAAATTATACGCAAATTTAACCAAATACAGATACCTGGTCCATTTACCTTGCTCATGCATACAATAAGCTCTTAGCATGTCTTCAATGATTTGATTGGTTCTTTCTGTCTACCCATCAGTTTAGGGTGATAAGTAGCTCTTCTAAAGGCCAACTGGGTTCCTGTAGCTGAGAATAAGGCTTTTCTAAAATTTGAGGTGAACTTTGTATCACGATAAAAAAAAACTACGACGAGGCAAATCATGGTACATGAAGACACCTTTCATGAAGACTTGAGCTATATCCTTAGCCATAAACGTTTTCTTGATTGGAAACAAATGGGTTATTTTTGTAAGCATATCAACAACCACAAAAATAGAGTTATATCCCAAAGATGTAGGAAGTCTTATAATGAAATCCATGGATATGCATTCCCATTTAATTTGTGGTACATCAATAGGTTGAAACCTACCAGGATATCAAACTTGATTAGCTTTAACACGTTGACATGTTAAACATCTTGTGAGATAGTTCAACATATTACATTTTAATCATGGCCAAAAGAAACTCTTTCTTACAGTATCGTAAGTTTTAATGTAACCTGGATGTCCTACAATAGGTATATCATGAGCATTCTGTAGTATTTGAAGTTTGATCCCACCATTATTTGGGATACAAAGATGATTGTTGAAGTAAATATCATTGTCTTCAACATGGAAGACTTTGATTTTCCTTTCTTGCTTCTCTGTGTGATGATTCAAGTTCATCAAATACTGAATCTTTATGTAATATGGGTCCTGAGGCATACCTTCTCGAATAAGGTCAATTTATAGAGATTGTGATAGTCGTAACAATACTCTTTCTACTTAAAGCCTCGACTACGAGGTTTTCCTTTCCAAGTTTATATTCAATTCAAAAATCATATTCGCAATAACTCCATCCATCTCCATTGCCGCATATTAAGATCAGGCTGAGGGTAAATCCATTTGAGGCTCTTATGATCTGTCTGTAATTCAAATCTCCTTCCAATAAGATAATGTCACCCTATTTTAAGAGCATGTACAATGGCCAATAACCCCAAGTCATGTGTAGGATCATGCATACGTAACTTACGAGATTCATAAGCTTCTGGCCTTCCTTCTTGAGATAGAATGCCACCGATTGCTTGTCCACTTGCATCGGTGAGCACAGTGAATGTCTTTGTGAAGTTTGAAAGCTGTAATATTGGAGCATTCACCAAAGGTTCGTGAGTTTCTCAAAAGAAGCTTCACGTTCATTCCAAGTAAACACTCTAGTCTTATTAAGTGTATTAGTCAATGGAGATGCAATCTTAGCATAGCCTTCACGCAATACCATCCTACTAAACCAAGAAAGTTACGTACTTCCTTTACTGATTTTGATGTAGGCCAAGCTACAACACCTTTCATCTTACTTTGGATCAGTAGAAACCCCATCCTTGGATACAGTAAATCCCAAATAATCCACTTTGTTAGTGAAGAAGGTGCATTTACTATGCTTAGCATAAAGTTGATCTTGACATAGAAGTTCAAGTACTCGTCGCACATGTTGTTCATGTTTTTCTCTGTTCCTTGAGTAAACCAGGATATCATCAAAGAAGACAAGAAAAAAATCTTCAAGATGCTCTCTAAACACATCGGTCATAAGACGATTAGAAGTTGCAGGAGCATTTGTAAGTCCAAAAGGCATGACTGTAAAGTCATAGTATCAAAACGAGTGTTGAATCCTGTATTTGGTATATCCTCCTCCTTGATTCGGATTTGGTAATACCCTGACTTAAGATCAATTTTTGTGAAAATAGAAGCTCCATGTAATCTATCACAACCATCCAATAAGGCTGCGGATGGGCACATGGCCCTTTATCCCAACAACCTCCCACCTAAAGGCTACGTGCTTGAACTAGAGAAAAGAATCAGCTATGTACAAAGTCAAAAACACCTATATCTATTCAACCCCCATCATCTGTTGGCAATGAGAAAACCTCTCAGTTGGAAGACCCTTTGTGAGAAGGCCTGCAAGATGATCATCTGTACGTACCATGTCGAGATCAATGCTCATGGTGTCAAGTACATCCCGGATAAACTGATACTTCACCTATATGTGCTTCTTCTTTGCATGAAAGATAGGATTCTGAGCTAGCATGATAGCATTGTGGTTGTCACAATGTAGAATTAGAATCTCTGAAATGCCAAGCTCTCCCACCAAGCATGAAAGCCATAAAGCCTCCTTGCATGCTTTGTAGCAGCAACATACTCTGTCTCTGTTGTAAACAATGCAACACACTTTTGTAGCCTAGATATCCAAGAGATTGCTCCCCCTATGAATGTGAAAACATACCTTGAAGTAGACTTCATGTAGTTAGCATGACCAACATAGTCTGCATCAGTAAATCCTGCCCCCACAGATGCCTTCTGCTTGCCAAAGCAAATGCACAAATCCTTTGTGCCCTTGAGGCACCTCATAATATTAACCCTTCATTGCTTCCCAATGCTTTTTGCCACGATTTTCCGTGTACTTGCTAACCACTCCCACCACAAATGCAATACTGGGACATGTAGCCACCATAGCATACATCAAACTACCAACAACTAAAGCATACGAAATCTTGGCCATGTCAGCCTTTTCATCATCAGATGTAGGATTGTCTACTACACTAAGTTTCACATATGGAGGTAATGGAAAACTAATTGCTCCCCCCCGATATGGAAACGCTTCAAAATCTTGGATACATATTCTTGCTGCGACAGATAAAGGAGACCTTTTGACTTGTCCCTGAATATACGCATTCCAAGAATATGATTGGCCTCACCGAGATCCTTCATATCAAAACTTTTGTGTAGGCTTTGCCTCAACATGTCCAATGCATGAATTTTTCGGCCTATAATCAGCATATCATCCACATACAAAACCAAGCTAATCAGACTGTCATCAGTTGGCCTCTTGGTGTACAAGCAGTGATCAATCTGACTCCGGCTAAACCCTTAAGATTGCATGGATGTATCAAATTTTTCTTACCATTCTTGAGGTGCCTGTTTCAACCATACAAACTCATTTTGAGTTTACATACCATTTTTTCCTTCCCTTTGTGACAAAACCTTCAAGCTGCTGCATATAGATTTCCTCATGAAAATCACCATGTAAAAATGCGGTTTTTACATACATCTGTATGAGTTCCCAATCCTTGATGCAACCAAGCCCAAAACGATCCGCAAAGTAGTCATCTTGACTACGGGAGAAGATATCTCATCAAAATCAATTCCGTGTTCCTACTTGTACCCTTTGACAACCAACATTGTCTTGTACTTTATCGAGGAACCAGAAGTGTCTTTCTTTTTGTAAACCCATTTACAGAATGACCAAATGCAGAGTGACTAGCCGATTCAGACTGTCCAAAGTCTGACCGTCTTACATGCTATCCTTCATACAAGTCTGCCAGTTTTGATTGTCTTGATTTGTGTTGCTCCCATTGTGAACTACAATGGGCAATTTCTAGCTGAGCATATTCAGCACCATTCCTTGCACTTTTGGGAACATCATTAGCAATTTGTTGCTGACCATTGGGCATACATTGTTGTCCAAAAGCTACATCTTTTGAAAAACAACTCTTCTAACTTCTTCAGTCCTTTGGGGTTGTTTGTGCATGTGGTCCTCCACAAAGATTACATCATGTGGCTGCGGACAATTTTTCTCTTTTCAAGATCCCATAATCTATACCCCATTTCACTATCGTCACCATATCCTAGGAATACACGCTTACAAGACTTTGGCTCCAACTTTTTGCGATCTTCCTTTCAGATGTGCATAAAATCTTTGCAACCAGACACTCTCAAATGAGCATACAAAGGTGGATTGCTAGATCACGCATCCTGGGGAACTCCCCCACCTATAGACCTGTGTGGTGATCAATTAATCAAATGTATGGCTGTCATAACAACCTCTACCCAAAAACCATGGGTTAAGGCACAATGAGACAACATACATAAAACTTTATCTTGAATAGTCCGATTCAACCGCTTTGCAACACCATTTTGCGGTGGATTATGAGGTGCATTCAGCTCCCTCTTTATCCCTTTACTACCATAGAAGTCCCAAAAAGACTTTGACACATACTCATCCCCATTGTCAGAGCACAAGCACTTTATCTTACTGTTGACCCGATTTTCAGCAAGTGCCACAAATTGTTTTAACTTATCTAAGGCCTAATCCTTATGCTGGATCGGATGTACCCACACCTTGCGGGTAGCATCATCCGCGAAGGTAACAAAATATTTCTTTCCCCCTAGATACATCAGAATGTACCAATTCCAAGGGAGAAGCTTTCAATGGAAGAGATTTCTTGTGAGGAGTTTGAGCATGCTTGCCATAGATACAGTGACAATTGTCAAAATTAACATACCTCAAACACGGTAAATACCCCAAATGAGAAAGCACCTTCATTACGGTTTGACTCATGCGTCATTGACTCATGAGTCCCCGGTTTGATGCATGAGTCCCAACCTACCATGCCACAAGGAAAGACTTGGCTGCTCGGTTATGGTGGCGACTACATGGTCCTGCACACTAGATACATGAAGTGGACCTCTAGCAATGATCCTGGATCCCTTGCTGATTTTCCACTTGCTATCCCCAAAGGTAGTGTGATCCTTGTGCTTATCAGGCTCTTCTTGAGCTCGGGTACATGCCTCACATGATGCATGTAAAATCTGATCCATGCTGAAATTTCAATTGCACATTGTCGATTCCCTCAATATCACATGCATGGTTTTCCCCCAAATGAACAACACCCTATCTGCCAGCATTGTAGCTAGAGAACCATTCCCGATGTGGTGTCACATGGAATGAAGCACCTGAATCCAAAATTTAGGTGTGCATGTCATCATCAGAATCAACAACCAAGGATTGTGCACTAAAAGAAGAAGCAAAGAGAATGTCATTTCCATTGTCCACATGACTGACTACATTGATTTCCTCTATCTTAACCGTGCTCTTCTTTTCAGGTTGACCATCCTTTTTGTCATCCCTGCTATATCATAAGACTTTTTATCATTGCCTTTCTCTTTCTTCCACTTGAAGAAATCACGTGTAAAGTGTTCTTTCTTGCCACAATGATGGCACTCAAAATCTTTCCCACAAGACTTGCTACTGCCTTTGTTTTTTGATTTCCCCCTTTGCTGAGATCTACCTTTGGTATGCAATACAGTGGAAGACTTATTAGCTGCAATATTTTGTTTATTCAGCTCTTCCATTAGCAAAGAGCTCTCCACATCAAAATGCATCAACATAGAATTGGAGTTGCTCATGGTTGTGTTGAATGTATCCCAACTTTCACGTAAAGTGCATAGTAGGAAAGTAACTTTGAATTCATCGGCAATGTTGAATTTCAGAGAAACCAGCTGGTTGAAAATTGAATTGAACTCATTAAGATGTACAGTCATGTATGTACCTTCCTTCATCTAAAGGTCCATCAACTTCTTCAACCAGTAAACCTTACTAGCATCATTTTTTTGAGCATACAACTCCACAAGTCTAGTCCACATAGCATAGGCAGAATTCAACTTCTCTATGTTGAATAGCAAAGAGTCAAAAATTGAAATCTCTATCATAGATCGTGTAAGCTCGTCCAGATCTTCCCAATCCAATTGTCCTATGTTTGCTTGTCGTACCCCCTTTGTCTTGATAGGCTTCACCTGTTTCTTCCGCACCAAGACATTGTAGCACTGCTCATGATGCACAAGCATGGTTTCTAGTGTTGCATTTCTATGGTGTCAGTACTATCTTTAAAGCCTTGCAAACTAGAAAATTCTACATTTATTCAAGGTGATGCCCATGTGCTATGTGGTTGACCATGTTACCTACTTATGTTTGGATATCCAAAGCATTGTCCTATTTAAAACAATGCCATTGTTGTTCTGTAATTTCATCGCTGCTCATATGACCCTCTTATGACTTAAGTTTAACAACACTGCCCATTATGATACAACATTGACCTTACTTTAAATTACCAGCACTATTGTTGGTTGTTTCTGAGTTTTTCTCACCATTTAAAAAAAAACAACCTACTTACCTACTTTGAAATTATACATGCTATGATTCATTCACAGGTGCCCTTTGATTTGAAACTCTAACTCACAATATTTGTATACAGTTTTGAGCTTTGCTCCATTCAACCAGACACGCCATACAACATAGAGTATTGAGCTTTGCTCCAACAAAGCCCCCATGCACACACAGTTCGACCACAAGCTTCATGCATTCAAGTTCTCACTTCAATGCTCCTTCAATGTTAGAGTTCTCACTGGCTACATCACGCGCGTGCGCGCGCACACACACACACACACACACACAGATTGATTCAAAGAATAATTTTATTTTATTTGTTCTTTATTCTCATATTTATTTGGCATATCAAAAATTCAAACATTTGATTTAATATTCAAAGAAAGCATTGAGTTTGATTTTCTTGTTTTACCTTATATTTTAATTTTCTTTTCTCCAAATGTGGTTTTACTACATAAAAGGCATGCCATTTTACTTTCTAATGATCTTGTTATATGAGTAGAAAGAGCTAAAAAAAACAATGATTAATTTTCACTCAATATTTTTGCATGAGTTAAAACCTTTCTCTTGGTTCACTAAAAGAATATATGATGTGATTTCTTTTAAGACTTTTTTGCTTAAACTTTGTATTCTTTTGATATCACGCAGTAACTATAGAAGAATTCATGATGAAAACGCTTTCTCTTGCATTCTTTTTATGAAGATTTTTACTAAATACATGCCATTTTAATAAGGAAAAATTATCAAAATACCCTTTAAATTTGTGGAAATTCCCAAAATACCCCTCAAATTACAAAAATTCTCAATATACCCTTGCACCATTTTGGGATTGATTTACAAATTTTGCATAGTCTAGTGTTTATGACAATGGAGATCTATATTTTAGCGTGTTAGAAAAAATTATTCACCAATGAGCTCACAAATAAAGCCATCTTTGTTAAAAAATGATGAACAGTTTCATTTAAAGAGGCTTCAATACCATCTAAAATCCTAGGTCTATCATCTTCTATTGTGGAGAACCAATCTCCCTACGAAAAGTTGCAAACCAAAAAGCTCTTAGAGATGTTTGCAAGGTAAATTAGGGGTATTTAGGGAATTTTGGCAAAATTGAAGGGCATTTTGGAAATTTTTGGCCAATTATAAGGGGTACTGTGGGAATTCTTGAAATATAAGGGGTATTTTGGGAAGTTCCACAAATTAAAAGGGTATTTTGGTAATTTTTCCTTTTAATTTTTGGTTGAAACAAATTCAAGGTAAGATAACTCGGACACTAAACCCATTTTGCCAAAAGTGAAGTCCCTTTTCCGAACTGTAACTGCCACCTACATTGGGCCCTGGGAGGGATTGGCTACCCTCGTTGATAAAGGACACGGGCAAAAGTAGAGGGATCAACGGCTAGAGATGGATCAACCGTTGATCTTCCCCAATGTAAATAAAAGTTTTAGGGTTCCTTGCGTTGCCTCGACCCCTTGAATCCACAAACTCCCCCTCTATAGCCTCGAGCTCTAACCACCTACGCTATCGCGCATTGTTGAAAGTAATGTGCCTTTGCACGATCAAAAACTTGCCCCCCCCACCCCTATTGTGTCGATCCGACGGCCCATATCACACGCCCCATCGATAAGTCGCCCCAACTGTAGATCCCACGAGTCCCACCCCATGTCACTTATAAACAAAGATTGGCTACCGCTTGACTGATCATTGAGATTCCTTGGCAATGTTCGTACAACATTAAAAACTTCTTTTCTTTTCTCTTCTTCTTTAGATTCCGAGGTGTGCTATTTCGATTTTTGGTTAACTAGTTTAGTGTCACTTAGACATAAGGGGCAGCTCCAATGCTGTCAACAGATGGCAAGACCAATGCAATTTCAATCGACTCATTGATGCTTTTAACGTTGTCCCGAAATGCCATGGAACAGAAAGCTCTCACAACGGTAGGACAACTGAAGCATGAAGTTAGTTATCCAAACGTGAAGCTCTTAGGTTCCGAGGCGCCTTCCTGCAGCAACCCATCTTGGGTTCCTCAAGAGCAGAGAAGAAGACGACCCGCCTTCTATGACAACAATGGCAAAGCTCTCCCTTGCAATGACCAAGGCACTCCCTTTGTCTCCTTATTGAGTTCCTGCGCGCATAACAAAGATCTTTGCAGAGGTCTTCTTGTCCACGATGATATTGCCAAAAATGGGCTGCTCAAATCGTTCTCCGACGGCCTCGCGACCATGTTTGCCAAATGCGGTGACACCTCGAAAGCAAAAGAGCTACTGGAAGTGCATGAATGTAAGAATGTCATTTCCTGGACTGCATTGATTGCAGAGTATGTGCGTCAGGGAAAGGGTTCAGAGGCATTGAATTGTTTCAAACAGATGCAGGTCATGGGTATCACTCCGGATGCAGTGACCTTTGCTTGTGTGTTGAAAGCCTGTGGCATCTTGAAAGACAGTCAAAGAGGGGAGCAAATCCATCACGAGATTGCCAGGCAAGGGCTGCTAGCAGGCGATAACGTGCTTGGGAATGCTCTGGTAGATATGTATGCTAAGTGTGGCATTCTTGCAAAGGCACAGCGAGTGCTTGAGGAGCTACCTTCACGGAATATTGTTTCTTGGAATGCTCTAATCACAGGTTATGTCCTCCATAACCAAGGTCAGCAGGCACTTCTTTGTTTCGAGCGCATGCAGCATGATGGCATTTTACCCAATGTGGTGACGTTCACTTGCATCTTGAAAGCATGTAGCTGCATGAAGGCAGTAGGAAAGGGGGAACAAATTCATGATGAAATTGATAGGCAGGGCTTGCTTAGAAAGAGTGTCATGCTTGGCACAGCTCTGGTTGACATGTATGCCAAATGCGGTGCTCTTTCAAGGGCACAATCTGTGCTCATGGGGCTTACTTCTCGAAATGTTGTTGCTTGGAATGCACTAATAACTGGATATGCCCAGTACGGCCAAGGAAAGGAAGCGGTGCTTTGCTTTGATCTGATGCAGCAGGAGGGCCTTGATCCCGATGCAGTGACCTTTAACTGTATGTTGAAATCTTGTGGGGCTGTAGGGGCTCTTGCAAAGGGGGAGGAGATCCATGAGCACATTCTAAGAAAAGGCCTTCTAAGAAACAACCTTATGCTTGGAAATTCCCTTGTGGACATGTATGCCAAGTGTGGTGCTCTTGCCAAAGCACGACAAGTGCTCGAGGAGCTCCCTTCTCGAGATGTTGTCACATGGAATGCTTTGATAGGAGGATTCATCCAACAAGGCCAAGGTGCAGAAGCATTAAACTGTTTCAGTCAAATGCAACTGGAAGGAATTTCTTCTGATGTGGTAACTTTTGCTTCTGCCTTGAAGGCATGTGGCGTGTTAGGAGCTATCGATAAGGGCAAACAAATTCATGACGACATTGATAAACAGGGGTTACTGGGCATGGATTGCATGCTTGGGAATGCTGTTGTGGATATGTATGTGAAGTGTGGTGATCTTGTTAAAGCGCAGCAGGTGCTTAAGAGGCTTCCTTTCCGGGATGTTGTTACTTGGAGCACCTTGATTGCAGGCTTTGCCCAAGCAGGTCAAGGCGAAGCAGCCTTGAACTGTTTCCAACAAATGCAGTGTGAGGGTTTATCTCCAGATGCGGTAACCTTTACTTGCCTATTGAAAGCTTGTGGAAGCATAGGAGCTGTTGACATAGGTGAACAGATACATGATGAGATTGCTAAACAGGGGTTACTGAGAGGTAATGCGATACTTGGCAATGCTTTGGTAGATATGTATGCAAAGTGTGGTGCTCTTACCAAAGCACAAGAAGTGTTAGAGGAGCTCCCTTCTAGGAACGTCGTTTCTTGGAGCTCTCTTATTGCAGGATATGCTCAACAAGGCCAATATGAGCAAACTTTGACTTGTTTCAAACAAATGGAAGGGGAGAGCATTAAACCGGATGCTATAACAATCTTGTGTGTGCTTAATGCATGCTGTCATTTAGGTCTAGAAGAGGAAGGCCACGAGTACTTTTCAAATATGAGCGCCAAATATGGCATAAAGCCAGACCTAGAGCACTACACGGCCATGGTTGATCTTTTCGGTCGTGCAGGGCACCTTGACCAGGCAGTTAGAGTGATCCAGGAAATGTCTTCTCCTCATTATTATGTAGTGTGGAAAGCTCTGTTAGGCGCTTGTCAAAAGTGGGGAGATGCGACTGTTGGAAGGTGGGCATTTCAAAAGGCAATACAGGTTGATAAGAGTGATACAGCAGCTTATGTACTTATGGCTAACATATATGCAGCAGCTGGGAGGTATAAGGATGCTGAGGATATTGAAGCTATGAAAGGCTCTATCCTTCACTTTCGCGGATGTAAGGATCCTACACCACAAGCCAGGTCGATAACCTGAAGGTCATGATGGGAGCTAACAAGGCTTGTGAAAATACTTTGTACTACAAAAGTTGCAAAATGGTCAAACCTGAAGGTAGCATTACACCAAAAGAAATCTGGTTAAGAGAGTATTGTGTATTGATTGACTAGTGCACTCACTGTCACATGCACATTGGCTTTGTGTGCCATATGGACATGCTATTGTGTCGGAAGCAACAGTGAGTTTAGGAAAGCCTAAGGCTTCTATTCTTGCACCCTTGTGAGCATGATTGACAATGCAGCACCTGCAGCATGGGCATGCATAACCCTCTCAGCATAGAAGATTTTATGAGGCATAGTCTTGTACTGATACTCTTTGGGGAGCACCCTGCAGTGTCAACATGCAGTTTTGGACACCTAAAATCTGTCCCTGTGGTCTCATACAAATTAATTATGGAATGAGATGTGCTATAATGTGCACATTAAAACTTTGTATGTGTGGGCACTTTAACTGGACGCAATGGTCACTTGGAGATCTCAGGCTCTATGCCAATGGAGAAGGGCATGTGGATTCTATAAGCCCTAAGTTATAAGCAAGAAGAAGAAAAACAAGTCGATTGTTAAATCTCCATGTCATAGGGGAGAGACCTAGTTAAGGACCCCACTCAGCATGGGTGATCAATGGGTGTGTGGATTCTATAAGCCCTAAGTTATAAGCAAGAAGAAGAAAAACAAGTCGATTGTTAAATCTCCATGTCATAGGGGAGAGACCTAGTTAAGGACCCCACTCAGCATGGGTGATCAATGGGTGTGTGGATTCTATAAGCCCTAAGTTATAAGCAAGAAGAAGAAAAACAAGTCGATTGTTAAATCTCCATGTCATAGGGGAGAGACCTAGTTAAGGACCCCACTCAGCATGGGTGATCAATGGGTGTGTGGATTCTATAAGCCCTAAGTTATAAGCAAGAAGAAGAAAAACAAGTCGATTGTTAAATCTCCATGTCATAGGGGAGAGACCTAGTTAAGGACCCCACTCAGCATGGGTGATCAATGTTTGGACGGAAGTTAGTGTGAAAACGGCCAATGTGGCCGATTATCCAATAAAAGGAGCTCAACTTGCAAAATGAAGCTTGCGTAAGGGCACCCCAAGGGAGTGAGGCCAAGTGGTATGGGATGGCTTGGTTTCCGCTCCTCCTAGGGGGTGCTTTCATTCGGCTATGAGAGGTGGCACATTTTCATGACCATGGATGGCCCTTTATTTGAGAGATTTGATTGCTTAAAATTTTGTGCTCATGGGATGAGGAGCGCAAATCCACCTAGATTCACGAAACTCCAAGTTGAGAAATGGGAAAAGATGATTTTCCCTTTGAAACCCACCTCTTTTTTAATGCTTCCAATGGTGGGAAAAGTGTAGAGGTCCAATCTACCCCATCAAGAGGTCAGATCAATGCCTCTCACTTCTCCCTTTTCAAGAGCGTGCAGCCTCAAGGATTGACTTCCATTGGCCCGAAATGTGCACATTTTCCTTGCGCGTGAACAAACCCAAGTAGGTGAGAGGTCCTTCTGGATATGTTTCCTGGTATGAGAGCCGACATCATGGACTATGTGCACACCTTTGGAATCGGTAATGGACTCATGACTTCAAGTTTTCATGTAATCATTGTACAAACGATCAACAGCAAGAGAAGCCATTTCCCTCAATAATGCCAAAAACTCATCGGTTGGTTCAACGAAAGCAATCTCACACTTTTGATGATATGTAGGGTAGAGGGCCAGTTGTGGTACGGGCCCAGAGAAAAGACACATGAACCCCTAGTTTTAATATGTTTGGGGACCAAAAGAAGCACAAAAAAGTGGAGTTGAAATGGCTAGTTCATTCGAAATAAAGCTTTCTCATTGGCCAGGGCGTGGGTTCAAGACGTTGTGGCTGCATTTTACCTCTTTTGGCTCCCATTGGTGTTCTTATTCATGCCGATTGTTGATACACTTGATTCCGAAAATTGTGTCACGATTACCGACTTTCAAACCCGACCAATCCCAAATTATTTTTCTTGAAAGCTTGTGAAAAGGCGATTAAATTGAGCTACTCAGCGCAAAAAATTGAGCTCAGAGGAGAGAGATTCAAGCTCCCCAAGTTACCCGTCCCCCTACTGGCTCCTCTACCCTATGGCGTGATTTTGTAGAAAAATCGGCAGTTACAATTAAAAACATCAATGATTGATTGTGTCATTGTGATTGCAAAAACTGATTAAAGTTAATTATCAATTTAAAAATGGTAAAAATAGCCCCTTAAAATGTGAAAGAGAAGAAGAGAAGAAAATTAGAGAGAGAGAGAGAGAGAGAGAGCCTTTTATGACACCATGTCTTCATAGGGGCAAGAAGAAGAAGAAGAAGAATAGAATTTTAACGTCGAGGAAACTATCCCAAGAGACCTTAAAGATCTATCCCAAGAGTGAAGGTGTTGGGTGATAGATTACATCACAGAGCACTTGACCAAGGCTGCACAAATTATGGAGAGCTTTCTTATGCACCACATTGAACGTGCTTCTTATTTCTCAAGAAAGTAATGGTCGCACTATGATTGTGCCAATAAACCCCATAAGTTTCCAAGGTGCAGTTCACATGAGCACATGGTTTGCAACATGTTGCCAACTTTTTCAGTTCCCATGAATGGTTTCCAAGAAAATAATTGCAACATGTTTCTAGCAAGTTGCAACTTGGCTCTATGTCAAGGGGTTGGGGCAGAAAGGAAACCACACGTGAAATTTCAAAAAGTGAGCCCCTTTTAATTTAGAAAACCAAATCTCCCCTTTTAATTTAGAAAACCAAATCTCCCCCCTTGCATATTGAAACACTGCAATATAACCTTGTGTTTATAAGATTCCTAAGACAACTCAAGAATTCCTTTTTTTTGGGCTCACTTGATACGCATACCAAGAAAATGATTTGCTTCACTCAAATCCTTCATAGCAAAGCTTTTGTTCAACATTTGCTTCAATTTGACAATCTCATTCAAAAACCACGCTTTTGCTCCAAAATCACTCACTATTAATGTAAGCAATCTATAGGTATGTGTCGATGGTATGCCAAGAAAGGCCGCTAATGCTAGAATACCTCCGACTCGAGGTGATGTTGAAGATGATGTGAGTCGATGTCGCCTTTTGCCACCAATCAAAAGTGTTGAGCCTCGATATCGATGTCGAGCTCGATATGTGATGCTCAAAAGCATCAAAATGTAGAGCCGGACTTGTCGATGCTCAATGAAGTAAAGCAACAATCCGAAGCCAAAACTCGTAGAATCCGCTCTCAAACTCCTAAGTCCAATCCTTCAAGGGCTCTAGAGTATGATGGTCGTCGTCGATGTCCAAGCTCTCGTAAACTCCTTTGTGTATATGTGTTACACACTTTTTGTTGTATGTGTGTTCTGTGTGTTACACACTCGCTTACCAAAAACTATCGATGCAAGACTTCAATGTGAGAGTCCCCAAAGAGTTGGTCTAACGGTAAGGCTTTGGCCTCTCAACCTACGGGTTGTGGGTTCAAAGCCCCTGTTGGATCACACTCTAGAGGGACACCTTGTGCTCACCTGGTGTTCACGTTGCTAGGGCTCTTGCCCTTGGACACTCGAGTGCATCCTCCTCCTGGGGTGGGTCACCCGAGGAGGAGGTTCCTAGCTGGTTGCTACAAGTTCTCTCCGTCGTTCCCAACATGTGGTGCATCAATTAGGTGGCCATGGTGATGCCTACACGTGGCTCTTGCCCAATGGTACGCGACCCCTGCCCGATCATGTAACATGGCTAATATTTGGAAGGGATAAGCACCTCCCCTTGTGGGCCCTATGGTGTGTCGAAAAAAAAAAAGACTTCAATGTGAGATCATTGATACCGAACCTCACACATAAACTCCCCTATTCAATGTGTGTGTGCACACTCTCGCCAAAAAAGCTTCAAAACTATAATTTCTGTTTCTACACCATCCTCTTTTTTTTCCTTTGAATTTGTCAAAGTCTTTTGAAACCTTTTGCAAGCCCAAAGCCTCCATTAAGTTGATTTCCTAAAAGCTTAAAAAAAGATTTTGCTTAAGTTGATTTCCCTAGAAGCTTCAAAAAAGATGAACATTGATTTTCGGAAAAGTTAAAGTTTCAACCTTCACATTTCCTTCCAAAGTTTACCTTTGTTTATTTTCCAAAGCAGTGGACCTTAGCTTCTCTAAGGTTCAAGATTGCCCCTTTTCCAAAAGCTTTGAGCTTTGTTTTTCCTTCATGAAAAACCTTTTTGAAGTTCTTCATTGCTAGGCTTAACCTATGGGGGATGATGGTGAGGTGCCATGGCGAGAGAGAAGGCAACAAAATGAACGAGAGAGGAGAGAGAGATTCGACACAGTATAAAAAGAAAAACACGCTATGCTTATTGATTGTTTGTGTAAAACCTTACATATAAAACAGATTAGCTATGCAAATAATTGAAGCTTTCTTGCATGCCATAAGGACATGTTCCCACGGGATTAAACCACAAGGCTTGAACCCAACAATCCCCCCTTTAAGCCTGAACTAAACAGACTACTCTCATGATACCTCGAGTTTTCGGTGTACTCGTCAACCGTGAGTTTTAGGTTCTCTCACAACCAAGCATTCTGGTGTATCCATAACCTGGTGCTATGATAGCGAACCCTCCCTTGAACAGATAGGGTGTAGGTTAAAAATTAACTACCAAAAATGGAGTTTTTGGTTCACTGCCAAACCTTGGGATTAAGGTGTACCCAGTAACCTCATGAGAAGCAGAACAAAAATAGACAGAGAACAAATGTTTTTGGGAGGTCTTACCACTTATGAATGTGTGGCAATTTCTAACCCGTACAATTTATTTTGACTAGGAAAAACATGAAAAGAGTTTATCTAAAAAGCATCATGGTCAACAGAAAATATTGGAGATTCAGTGTCTCCCTCAATCACATGAATTGGATTTTTACCCTTTTGAAAGCATCTATTTGAAGGATGATTTGTTTTACCATAGTGAACAAAAGGATTCTTCTTGAAACGGTCCTTTGTCTAATGATTGTTGCGCCCACAAATAGCACAAGATATGGTACCAATGGATGGTCGAGATGAAGCTGAGGTAGAAGCACAATTAGTGACTGCATAGGCACTAGAAGTATTAGAAGAACTGATGGGGGATACTGCATGGGAGACAGTATATACACTAGGAATAATGGGAGAATTGGTACGGGATAGCCTTCTTTCTTCTTCGTGCAATGAATTGATGATACCATCCAAGGAGGGCAACGGATCGTTCTCCTTTAAAACGATAACAATCTGATGGAATTTATCAGGCAGACTTTTTAACAAAACGGCTATGAGATCTTCTTTTGGCACTGGGCTTCAACATTAATAAGTTGAGTTTTAATACTCCTCAGTCAGTTAGCTAAAAATGTAATGTTTTCATCAGCACGCATAGCAAGAGAGTACAACTCCATCTTTAAACTCATCATTGAAAGCTTTAGCACCAAAAACCTTCTCTAGTTATATCTAGGCAGCGTTGGCAGATTGCATGTCATCCAGATAATGAATAAAAGCATCTTCGAGAGATGTCAAAATAATAACTAATGCTTGCTCGTCCTTGTGTTGTTGCTCGGTAGATAGTGCTATGGTAATGGCAGCGGATGTGCCTGCTTCATCGGTTGATAGAGGCTTGACGACGCTCCATAGATTCTTTGGCATAAGATATCCCTTCACTTTGATTTGCCAGGTGTGGAAGCCAAATCCATTAAACTTATCAATTTTTGATGCCATATTGAAGCTTTCAAGAAGCCTGGTAACGAGGGTTATTGCACCATATTTATCTTCATGTTTATAGGTTGAATTGTAGCGTTATGTGCATGCAAGCTGCTACCGTCACACCTTGGCAACTACAGTATTTTGAGATGCTTGCAAGGAAGTCTAGTTGTTGATCTCAACCTTTGCAGCAGCGTTTTGAAAAGCTCCCGCCAATGCACTCTACACAAGTGCTTTGCAGTAGCGTTTTGAAACGCCTGCAGGGGCTACGTTTTGAGAAGCACACTGCCAAGGCATCGTCTTGAGATGCTGCCAGTTCCCCTGCGTCTTGAGATGATGCGTCTGCATGCGTCTTGAGATGCTGATAGATACTGTCTTCGCCTATGGCCTTTGCCCGCCTAGGAACAACCCCGTCTTGAGACGCCTACGTCTTCACCGCCTGTAGACAGTTACCAGATCACCCTAAGGCTCTGAAGCTCTGTGAGGATGAGAGCGTCTTGAGAAGTACCACCGCCTGTGGCTCTGATACCATTGCTAGGCTTAGCCTATGGGGGATGATGGCGAGGTGCCATGGCGAGAGAGAAGGCACCAGAACAAGTGAGAGAGGAGAGAGAGATTCAACATAGTATAAAAAGAAAAACACGCTATGCTTATTGATTGTTTGTGTGAAACCTTACATATAAAAGAGATTAGCCATGCAAATAACTGAAGCTTTCCCACATGCCAAAAGGGCATGCTCCCATGGGATTAGACCACAAGGCTTGAACCCAACATTCATTTCCTTGAAAGTTATGGTCGTTGCACACGTGAGGGGAGGGGAGGGCATTGGGAAGCAAAGCCCATGTCATTGCTATCCTTTGATACCTATTGTGAGGGAGGATGCACGCATGCAAGAAGGAAAAGAAGATGAAAAGAGTAATTATAAAAAATAGGACACAGTGAGAAGGTCACTATGTGTTTCCTTTATTGCATATACACTTGAAGAATAAATCAAGTTAATGAGTTAGTGTGTAGAGGGTTTAGTCACGGATAGGCGGCCGCATGCTTTTATCCCAACATTCTCTTCACATCATTGCCCCTGAAGTCAAATTGCCTCTAATTAGCACAATATATGAAGTATGTGGGTATGCGGGTAATTTTTTTTAACCTTTAGGGCAGTCGAATGAGTATTGTGCTTACATGGAGTTTCTTCTTAGCCTTATTTTACTGTTTGTCAATGTGTTCAAACTACATCAATGCAGAGGGAAGAATGTGGAAAGTTTTCTTAGATTATACGTTGAGCCGCGCTCAAGGATGTAGATGTGTTTGTGTCATTGACAATGGGGATGTTATTTTTGATGCACAAAGTATGATTGGGCAGTTTATGGATGCATTGCATGCAAGAGGAGGTATTCTTTATGCAAAGTAGAATTTGAAAGCAGTTGTGCATAATAAAGATGGCTTTTTGCAGCCAAGGGTCAAGTAGGTAGTTTTTTGATGATGAAGCTACTTGATGTATGATTGGAGACATGCTACGTTCCTACAAGGTTTTTAAGAAGGAAACTTGTGGATGTTGGAGCAAATTTAATGCATCTTGCATAATTCTTAATGCAAGACGAAAGACATTTCAATTGCATCTCAAGAATGTCCGAATTGTTTCCTTTTATGGTACAATGTTCCATCACAAAGTGCCAAAAAAGAAGATGTGCTAGTTTATGATCATGCTATAACTCACCAAACGGATTGTGTTATGGATAAGGGATATGTGCATTTATTACTCAAGTGCTCATACGAGCTATGATCATTTATGTATGTATCCATTTTTGAGCATGTAAGAATCTATAAATAAATACGTGCAAAAGGAAAATGCTCACTCTTGCACTGGGGGAGATTGCACCCAGTGCTTGTGTCATTCTTCTCTCCTCTCCTCTCTCCTCTCTCGCTGTACCGATGTAGCACTCCGCTCTAAGAGGTGCGCCTGCACGTTCTCGCTTACTCTCTCTCGCTCTTTGTCTCTCTATGTTTGCGCATGACGGGGATCATGTGCTACAAGATTTTCCAGGTAAGCACATTTTTGCATTTCATGGATTGCAATATGTTGTTTTTCGGTATTTTGTAGCGCTCATGACGCTTTTGTTTGCAGCAATGGTATCAGAGCCAATGAAAACGCTCCTGGTATTGTGTAAATGTGGTAACGATGACATCCATGACCAATCAAACCCCACAGCTAAGTTTACATTACTTATTAGTTTCGCATGATGTTAGGTTTGATATTTCTTTTAATTTCCTTTGATTCATAGAATTGTTATGTAATTCAATTATCATAAGATTAAGTTGATTAAGCATTTAATTAAGATAAATTAGCATAAAGCAAAGAAGAGGGACAAAAGAGATCTCTTAGTGTTGAGAGAAGAGAGGTTAGGATCGCACTCTAGCATGAGATTTTAGGTGGCATGAGTAATGAGTTTTCGTCTCATGGTAATGCGCGAGACTAGTTGCGAGAAAATGCAGTGAAATTTACGTATTTTTGAACCATAATCAGACTTAAAATATAAAACAATTGCCACTCTTCATATGAAAACCCATGGTATCTCGCATTGGCAACGTGAGTCAGAGACGACACCCATGAGCGCATAACGTGCCACGTTAGCATGTTACAATTGAGCGTGACATAGACCGTTGCCCATGAGGGCATCCCTGTGGTGACATCCTTGTGGGTGCACTAGCACTGACCTTGCCAAGGCCTTACAGGCCAGCGCGTCGTCATGCAAATTTTTGGCCACCAAAACACAAACACACATACGTGCGGTCCAACAACGAGTAACCCCGGGGCGGTCACTTTTTAGAATGTGTATGCTATCACGTGAGTTAACCGGAGAGGACTATTAGAAGATCAAAATGTATACATACAGAAGGGGGTGGGGGTTTTTTAAATAGGCACATAGTGTAAATATAGTATGTATATTGAGGTATTATTAATAACCTCTTGAACGCACGTGATATAGGAAGCTTTTGATAAGTGACCGCCTCGGGCGAGTAACACCCCCTAAACACAGGCTTTCTCATGCTTGACAACACCCGTCTCTCTCTCTCTCTCTTTCTCTCTCCTACAATCATCGATGAGCTTATAGTCGTAGTTCTCTCTCTCTCTCTCTCTCTCTCTCTCTCTCTCTCTCTCTCTCTCTCTCTCTCTCTCTCTCTCTCTCTCTCTATGTGTGTGTGTGTGTGCGCGCGCGCGCGTGCGCATGCCAGAGCAGTGCACAAAAGACCCACCAATTCACTACAGTCCCTCGTAAATTTTATTTTTTTTCCAGCTACCTATCTTCGTGCAACCACACAAAACCTCAACCATCAAAAGACGTCTTCAATGGGCAGGTGCTCATGCAGCTCATCATGCAACGGATCCCAACCATTTTTGGTCCCCTCTTTTCACCCTCCTTCCTATAAACCAACCACTGGACATTGTCTCTGTCTCTCTCTTTCTGTGTGTGTGTGTGTGTGTGTGTGTGTGTGCAGTTCGGTCATCTCTTTCCCTCTTGATCTCTTGCCACTACCACAAGTCCTTGGCTCATGCAATGAGCTTCCCATCTCTCTCTCTCTCTCTCTCTCTCTCTCTCTCTCTCTCTCTCTCTCTCTCTCTCTCTCTCTCTCTCTCTCTCTCTCTCTCTCTCTCAACCACCAGTGTTCAGTCGCCCTCTCTCCCTTTTTCTCTGAGCCAAACAGTGGCCCTACATAATCTCCACCTACCCACCATCACCTCCTCATGCATCATGCACCAAAATCTCCAAAGCAACCCACCCTAATTTTTAGTGACCCATCTCCCCGATATACCTTGGTGTGGCCTGTTGTTGGTGGATGAGCAGGGTTGCCAAACCTCGCAATGCAGGTAGGAACCGACAGGGAAGAGTCCAAAGATGATGAATAGAAGTAAGGAGAGTGCACGAATAGTACTAAGAGGAGGTGTGCAGCTCTAGGGATTTCTTTTTTTTAACATAGGATCACGTGGGCAATAAAATAATAATAATTATTATTTTTTAAACGAGCCTTGTAGCAGCAATTCTTCCCCATTTCCTCCCCACGTTGCCCCACCTCATGCGGCTCTCCTCACCTCACATCCTTCAAGCACGAGCAAGCCTTTGTGCGATCAATTCCCTACTCTGAGTGAAGGTCAATGGCCCATCTGCAGTATTATGGCTACGATGAAGGCCGTGAAAGTCTAGTAGCGTGCTCACAAAATTTCATGATGAAACCCTCATAGGGGAGTTGGGTAAGACCCATGGTTTCTCAAAAAATCTTGACGAGTATCCCAACTTGGTAATCCAGGGAGAAGCCTACACCCAAGGCTCCCCATCCTCTTATCTGCTCTTGTATCCCTTTCTCCAAGAGCAACCCTAAAGAACAATCTCATGGTGAATTTTTAACATTATTTGATAAATATGGCAGCTTGAGGCAATGGATGGCTATGGTCAACAAAGAAGTACGAACGAGAGATCATTGCAATGGATGACCTCACATACAAGAGGAGTTTGTACTTGTGCAAGAGTTCACATCCATGTAGACCATCTTGCCCATCGCATCTTCACATAGCCAGGTGATTGTGAAGCTACAAGGTTATACAATCAAGGGCTACTTTTCTTTTAGTGTATGCTAAATTGTTGAATCAAGGTTTTTGTATCTATTAAACAAGCCTGAAGGGGCGAGACTAAAGCAATCTTGTTATGGTCTTAAGATCATACTCATCATGCTACATTATCTAGGTCAAATCGAAGAGGGTGATATTTAGTCTCGTTAAACTTTGACCTCTAAAATTGTTGATCATTGCTATAAGTATTCATTTAGCTCATTGTAATATAACTATTAGCTTACTATCATGTCCAAGCATATGCACTACTCACAGGAACGTCGTCCCTCCTCTCTCTTGCTACTCTCTCTATATCTCTCTATGTGAAATCTCCAACACTGTAAGGTTTTGTCGTTTCAAACCTCGACCCCTCTTACGGCATGGTAGTAGGATAATCAATCACTAAACACGCATCTTGTTGATAATAGACAACTTCCCATTCAAGAGAAGATCGTCATAAAAGGCATAATCAAGGATGGCTTTGTGAGAATTTTCTTCCCACTTGCTTTAGGAATTTGAAGTTTCTGTAAGTAGAGGATATTTTTGTGCTCAAACATATTTTTGTTTTTCTTAGTTATTCACTCTAAATATCGAGATGGCCCAATGAATAATAGCACCTTGTGACTTCTTTTTTTTTACTAAGTAGTTGAGTGCAAAGCTTATGTAGTACTCTGGTGGACGATAAATAAACAAACCACCTATTTTCTAAGTGAGGTGACACTATCTATCATAAATATCATAAAGGTGTTGCAATACTTTAACTTTAGTATCATTTTCTCTTGGAGCTACTAAATATAAAAACAGTTGTTGATAAAGCATTTGAAATTCACCCTTCTAATGTATTGTGTTTACATTTAAGATCATGGGTATCCAAGGAACTTATTTATGAATGCACTAATAAACACGGCCTTTCATAACAATATAAGCACTTACTATTGAGAAAAATTAATCGAAATATTAGATGACTAACTTGTGTGATGATTAATCGTAATAACTTTCATTATCATCTACACTTTGTACTAACAAGATTCATACATGAGCAACACTATTTTCATTCTAGTGATTTGAAACTTATCCCAACACACTAGTTGAAACAATGTACATTGTTATGGCAAGGATCTTATAGGCTGAATTGAATGAATGCAAAAATTCTACACATGTTAGAGCTCCTATGCCTAAAGAGGGCAGGACTCTCCGCTCCACACCTTGTTATGGAAACTTATGGTTATTGACACGTGTATTAGAGTACCTACGCCTCATGAGGCAGGATTCTCCGCTTTGAAATAATGTTTATGGATGTCACTACATGTGTACTATAGTGCCTACGCCTGGTAAGGTAGGACTCTCCGTGGTTACATTATATGTGGCATTGGCCCATCACATTTTGTATGGATTGATATGAAAGGATATGATGAACTAGTATTGTTTTACGTGTCTAATCTTCCATTATGATATTTGCAGGATAAAGGATTGGGTGCATAAATTCCATGGAGATTCAAGTTTGAGAGGGAAAGAGTCACATGTAATAAACTCGAAGAGGCGCTTGTAATTCTCGTTTATCTACGGCATGCTTTTCCCAGGTCAATCACATAGACAGGAGGACGGATGTTTCGTATTCAAGATTTCAACAACATGGGCTGGCTCAGGGATTGATCTTGTCAATAGAATGCAAAGAACTGTAAATGGAAAATTGAAAAGAGTGTGGGTATGCTTTTATCACGTACGACGGACAGAAGGATGAACAACTATGGCAGCACATGTTTATGACCCGAGGCAAGTAGTCTTCCACTCGAAGATTGTATAGCACAAATCTGCTTGTACACATTGATAAACAGTGAATCTCAATGTGGGTTTTTAGTGGTATTGATAAAAGAAGAAGACACTACCGTTGAGGTGATGTTCTGGTGGCAAATGATCGATGTGGTAGAGCGCAATGTGGTGCCTCCACCGGATATTGTTGGGTTTATGGCAGACGAAGCCCAAGAAAATTGAAATGCGATACGTACAGTTTTCAATGGAGGACCGGACAAGGTGATGGAAGGTAGGGAGCGATCTTGCCTTTTCCATTGGGAACAAAGTCTAGGGATCCACACCACAAAATGTGTAGTCAATGCATTTCAAGATGAGCACAAGCGACTGTGTCGAATGTGGCGGTGCACGGAAGCACTGAAGATGTAGAGGCTAAATATTGATTCATTCAAGCTTGGTGGGCAGCATGAAAGGTGGAAGATGGGAATCTAGGCCCAATGGAGTGCTTGTTAAGTTGGTGGCATGTGAGGTACCCTCATTGGAGGAAGGAAATCCTTGGGGTAAGTATTGATCAATGTTTTGGAATAGGACTTAAGATGTCCATGTAATTAAGCCTTGTATGACATCAATGGGATATTGTTCCATCGTTTTGTAGTCTGTAGATAACCATTGCATTGAGTCATACCTCAAACAAATCTCTTAGAGTCACGTCATGCATTATGGCTAGCAGGTGAATGTCATAAGCAAAAAAAATCTTTGTATGATGCATCAGCTTCGGACATTGGCAACATACTCCTTCAACAATCCAAACAAATAACATATACGGAGGGTAATTATATTGGAAGCGGACCAAGCATAAGCAAGATGAGAGAAAAAACAGCTTCAAGACAATTCCACACACCTATTCCATCACATACTAGTTGCGTTGTGAACGATTCAATAGGAGGCACTAGCCTTCCAAAGATGCCTGAGTTTTTTGGAGATAGAGTTACAGTGACGAAGCAGTGCAAGACATTCACCCATATTAAAGGCGTAGAGGCGAATAGTTCACAAAGCCACAGTATGTCACTAAGAACGTGCACGCCAAATAAAGGCCAAGAAATCGTTGGTTGGTGAAGTAGCATAGACAACCAAAGTACCCCTTGCAGAAGAAGAGAATGTGGAAGATGATTTTGGCCATGGAGGTTGACGTAAACGACACCATGTGGGCCATTAGAAGGTGAAAACCGAGGAGTAGGTTCACCTGCAAGGAATCATCAAAGGAGGAAAGTGCAAGAAGAAGATGAATGTATATGCAATGAGGGAATAGCTGGCCCAAGTTTTTGGGAAAAACGCAATTGGGGGGGACGCAACATTAACTCATGGGTATGGTTTTGTAGCAATGATGTGAAGCATGTCTGGAATGTATTTCCACACATTGTGATGCGACCTCCAAGACCTCCACTTGAGTGGCCAGTGGCATGGGGCATGTCCTTAGAGAGTCAAAAATAAAGGCATTACACCTTGCAAGGTTTCATATTGCAACAAAAACTATGGAAGTGCAAAGGGCAAAGACATCCGGGCAGGTATAGAACATGTGTTTCTGAAGAGGCCTCCAAAAGGATAGACAATGCACTAGAGATAGAGATGGAAATAGCACAAATGGAAGTGATAAAGACAGGCAAACACAAAGTGTTCGTTGTGGAAACTCAAAACTTAAAGTTGCATGATGATAAATACAGGGTCACAATAGCTAGGAATCCTAATGTACTTGTAGAGACTTCCAAAGGATGGTAGGGGAGGGAATGACCTATGTGGCTTGCAATTACTTGTATTAAATCTACTTGAGAGTGTTTGGAATGGACATAAATCACAACATGTTCATTCATAATTCTAATTTGGGTGACAATGAGGTCATAACTCTCTTGGAGGCCAAAAGGTTGTTGTAAGAATTCTGCATTTTTGGGTTGCTATATTCTATTTGAGATGTTCGCTACTTGAGTGGCACTTTACATCTTGGCTTGTTTTATCCCAAGGGGGGATCATTGTCACCACATTTACATGCTTTTTCGGCCTCAGATTGGGCTAGTTGTTTTGATACACGAGTGTCCACAAGTGGTTTTTGTTTCATGCTTGGCAGCTCATGCATATCATGGTTGAGCAAGAAGCAACCTATTGTGGCCACTTCCAGTTGTGAGGCTGAGTACAGGGCAGTTTTCACAACTATGGTTGAGTGTGTATGGCTCAGACGTCTTATGGCTCATTTGGGTGTTGGACAGGAGTCTGCCAACACTATCTACACTGACAGTCATAGCGCATTGGCAGTTGCGAGGAACCTAGTTTTTCATGCTCGCACAAAGCACATTGAGGTGTATTACCACTATGTCAGGGAGAGGCTCTCAGCAAGAGAGATCAGCTTGGCTTATGTGCCAACACAGGACAACCTTGCAGATCTTTTCACAAAGGCATTATCTCATGAGAAGTTCGAAGCTTTCCGCAAAGCTTTGGACTTACTTCCCTTTGTGAACTGATCATGTCCGCAGGGCATGGCGCTTCCCTATACTCCATATACCAGCTCTCGTTTACCGCATCACTCCTAGGGGGGATTTGTTATACATGTGGCAGTGATGTGTGTGAACACATTTAGGACCGTCGAATAATTTTTTCCTAACTAGGAGGTTTTTCCCCCGTGCATTGTATATACGCCCATCACTCTAGGGCTATCTATCTTTCCATTGCACACTAAGTATACACTCTTTGTTGTGTGCCTTGAGCTTCCTTCGTCTTCTCCAAGTTGTGTTTGTTTTCCTACAGCCCTAATTCCAACATATTTTCACGTGGCATTGTCTAGGTTGAGTGCTAGCAAACGCCACTAGGCACAATAAGTCTTACATAGGGTGAGAAGGAATTGGATGAGCTATTATAGGTAACAAAAACATCCTTGAAAAGATTAGAGAGTTTTCATGGATCAACAAGTGGCATTTGGAGGAGTATGGCTCTATATTGAGCAATCATGGCCATAAGCTCCGTGGTAAGCTTCCTTCATCGTTCAAGACTTTATGTGACACCAACACTCTTAAATTGGTCCCTTTTTCTTGTTTATGAACAACTCATCCCTCTCTTGAATACCAAATTTTTGGATAAGAGAAAGAACAAGCAAAGTAATGGTAGCATTGCCAAAACAAAGGGAACAATAAAGGAAAAGGGAAAATTTTACAGGAATGTAAAACCAACAAAGCACCCACACTCACCAAAAATTCCAAAGAACCTTGGCATTGCACATGTTGTGGGAAGAGAAATGTTTTGTTTTTTTTAAATATCTCCAAGAAGTTGAGGCTGAAAATAAAGCCAAATCCATGGAATCTAACAATGACAAAGGAATCGTCAAGTCCAAACAAGCAAATGAATTGCAAAGGTTGTTTACCTTGCTTATTTCTCCCCCTCTTCTTTCTCTCTCTCTCTCTCTCTCTCTCCCCCCCCCCCCCCCCCCGCCGGGCGGTCCTATCTTATTGTGATTGCACTCCCCCACTCCACAAGAACTTGAGACCGTGGAGTGTCGATCACTAATAGTGGGGCATCTTTTTAAAGTCTCACACTTCTTCCAACATGAAGAGTTATTGGACTATCTCTTCACCAGTGGACATTGGTGATGATTCTACCTTACTTGTGGTTGATGTTGGAAACATCTCTTTTAAACATGATGTTTTGAATGATGTGCTACATGTGCCTAAGCTTTCAACTAACCTCTTCCCCATCTCTAATGTAGTTTCCAAAGGTCTTGCAGTCTACTTTGATAATGAAGTTATTGGAAGTGCATAATAAAAAAAGCCTCTCTGTTGTGGCTCATGGTTATCAAGAAGGTGGCTTGTAACCTATATGTTGTGGCTTCTAGCAACACAAGTCACACTTGTATCTATTATTCTCCAAATCCAAAGCACTCTTCAGAGATGATGAGAGTATCTCACTTTGATCATGCCCCCATTCTACTTTGTGTTTCCAAGGATATGGTTATCGACTTGCTCAACCTTCCCAAGTCCCATCATGTTCAAAGGCATGCAACATAGGGGTTCATTTCCAAAGGGGGTCACTTTTCATGCCTGACATATTTGGAGTTGGCTCATGCATACTGAGATCTTGCAAGTCACTATGGAGATTCATTCACTTGGTGAATCAGAGTATTATTTGATTCTTGAGGATACTTTCTGTATTAGGATTTGGATATTTTTTCTTGCTGTTTGATTCTCTTTGTAAATTTCAAAGTTGGATGAGACAAGTTGAAAACCAATCTAAGTATGAAGTCTCTAGTTTGAGAATCGATATTGCAAATGAACTTATATCCTTTGATTTATTTCTCTCTTCTATGTCACCCCTTGGCAGAGTGGTGTTGTGAAAGAATATAGTGAAGTAAATGGCACACACTCTCCCTTGCATCATGCCTCTCGCCCTACCTCACTTTTGGGTGAAGCAATAGCCAGACTGGTTTATCTTGTCAACCCTTCTTCCACAAATGCAATAAATGGCATCACTCGCGAGGAGTTATTTTTTAGGTTGTAAATCTATTGTCTCACATCTTCATGTCTATGGTTGTGTTGCTTGTATTCATGTGCTACCAAAGTAGAGGACTTTGGATAATACATCCATATAAATGATATTTTGTGGTGATGTGTCTCACTCCAAAGGATTTGAATTTTGGGATCCTACTTTGGAGAATATTGTTCTCTTCCATGATGCTCATTCTCATAAGATTAGGTTTGGTCTTGACTACAAAGGAGCTTCTTCATCCCATTTTGGTATTGAACCATTTCCATGTGTTGGAATGGTTCACCCTCTTCTAGCACCTCAATGTCATCCATCCTTTCCTTCCCCCATTTATTTCCCTCCTTCTCTCTCACCACCATTTTTATTGTCACTCCCTCTCTCCATTCTCTCCCTCTCTCTCTCTACCTTCACTTTTGTTATATGCCTTACTATATCCTATTATCTCCTTCTTTATCGTCCTATCCCTCTCTACCTAGCACACGCATTCCTCCTCCATCTCTCCTATATCCCCTCTGCTTCATACACACATGCTTCTCTCTCCCTCTCTCTCTCTCTCTCTCTCTCGCGTTAGCGTTAGCGTCTTCTCTGTGGATCATCTTTCCCAACCTCCCCTGGGCGAGGGGCCGCCATGTGGGAAGGAAACCAATGCATAATCTATGCCCCTTCCACACACAGTGCTCTCTCTCTCTCTCTCTCTCTCTCTCTCTCTCTCTCTCTCTCAAACCCTAGCGTTAGCGCCTACCCTGCGGGCCATCTTCTCCCTGCATCTTTGTTGCAACCTCTCGGCCGCGACCTGTGCCTGCGAGACGGTCGGCCTCCTCGCCTCCTACTCTGCGGCTGCAGCCTCCTACTCTCCAGCCTCAACCTGGCGGCGAGATTCCCTGCCCCCACTCTCCAGCACTACATGTCGGCGACGGTCTGCAGTGCAGTGAACTACCGTCAAAGTCTGCAGTGGGGACCTGCCGCCGTTGAGTTTGCAGCACAACACTAAGCAGTGACTTGTTGTCTTCGATCGTCTGCAGCATTGACCTGTTGTCAATTGTCTGCAAGCTTCAACTGATTCACACTAAGATCAACCCCGAGTCACACTACAAAAAGTCACAAGCACATGAGCATGGCTACGCCGGAGTTGTGGCAATGCCCACAAAGCTAGACAACACTACCCGCCTCCAAAGTGAAGTTGAAAGGCTACGCAAGGAGAACAACGAGCTGAAACAGAGAATTGCTGCCATTGAGCTTCGGTTCACCATAATGGAGAAAGACAAGAAGGAAGAGATAGAGCAGATGAAAGCCAAGCTCAACAAAACTAAGATAGATGTAGAAACCACCCTCACAAAAGCTATCAAGAATCAAGTGCAAGTGGTCATCTCTAACAAAGTTGAAGCCGTGTGGCTTCCACGCTACGCCAACGATAGAGGCAGGAGAACATCGCACTCAATGTCCGCATTGGCAGGCTTCCAAGCGATTAGAAAGGGGAGGGGGACCTCAAGTTCCGCGAGTCCCTTACTCCCATCCAAACGACAACCAACATGATACAATGGGATCTAACAACAATTGCCTCTCTTACACAGGAGCATCGCACCAACCATGCAATCCTTACTTTCAAGACCAAGACGGACCGAATCAAACTCCTTGAGCAATCAAGGCTTCTCAAGGACACTAACATTTGGTTTGCAAAAGACCGTATACCCGTCCAACTCAAACAGAAGAAGGCAGAACTACAAAAGATGCGAGAAGCGTGCGCAACAGAAAAATGGACAGTTTACCGAGGAGTTAAATCCATTATCCAAGAGTTCCAAACTCTCAAACGAGCTTCTCCCTTACCCACCCCTCTTTAGGTTTTCATATTTTCCTCTTTCACACCTTGTTAGACCCTGAGTCCTTAACTGAGATGTATCTAACAATCTTGAACCTTTTGTAATGTTTTACTTCCGGTTCTATAGGTCATATCTGACCTGAGTGGACGATAATTCAATATCTCTCTCTCTCTCTCTCTCTCTCTCTCTCTCTCTCTCTCTGTGCCACAATGGCAAACTCTGGTTTTATTGTTCAGGTGGGTGGTGTAGAGGTGGCGAACCACGACACTTGTCGTTAAAAGGCACTTTGTTGGTTCTTTCAGGAGCTGAATAAACACACCGATTGGTTTTAACGTGTTTGCTTTAATGTACAGTGATGAAGGTGAACCGATGTCGTTGCCATTGCAAAATGCAGGCAAAGGTAATAGCTTTCCCCTGTATATTTTAGATGCAACCAAATATGTGACATTCTTGGAACCTCCTACGATACCTCCTACATCTACCAAGCCCAATTTGGTGGTACTTTTTTTCGATGAAGAAGAAGAAGGCTTTCCCTTCAAGCCCAACAACATAGTAGACAAGGACGGGGTGATCAACTTGGAAGCTCCACTACAAGAGTGTTGTAAGAGGGGCCGTGTTCCCACTGGGGAATATATTAGCAGTCAAACTAGCTTTACATCCCTCCATGTGATCCCAAAAGATGAAGAAGTTGATTGCGTCTTCCAAATGGGAGTGGATGGAAGAAATTTCATCACGTTACAATGGGAACATGGGATTTGAATTGCCACCCCAACCAAATATATAGAAATCATCTATGGATGGAATGGAGCAATCAGTGGATGGTCACGTGTGGACAAAGCCAACCACCACAAACATCACATTTTTGACAACTATACGAAAAAGCTATTGTGTAGGGGATTTCGAATGTGTCTTTGCAGAGTGATCTCAAGTGTTGTCTACTAGATTACCCAATCGATCATCGTGGACAAGGATTTGTTATCTATGGTTCCTTATTCTTTTACTTCATGTACAATGGCTAATAACTGAAATGACATGTGCTCCTCCGAAATGCCGAGTCAAAATCAATGAAAACAATTACCATACTATAATTATGTTTTGGATGCATCTAATGATCTTTGACTATCTAGTGTTACGTCCCTAAACATTAGGATGGGTGCCTAAACATGTTTAACCAAGGTGAACCAAGCCCTTACATTAGGGTCCTCTAAATAGACCATTTGTGAGTAGTCTCATGGGATCATCCCAAGCGGAGTATGTACCATTGCCAATACTTCCTAGACACCCAGGTTAAAATGTGGACTTGACCAACTAGGCCTTATTAATTGCAGATTCAAATAATTGGGACGAACACATTAGGCTCTATGTCTTGGGCATGAATTGGGGTGAGTAAGGATGTGGAAAAGAACAACAAAAGAAGAAAAAGAAAGAAGGGTGCAACCTATGTCTCAAGGAATCAACACACATGCCGTGTGTGCACAGACATACCACATAAGCTCATCCAAGAAATGCACATTCAACTAACAATCAACTCAAACTCTTGTTGGTGCGAAGGGCCTTAGTGCTTGGTATGGTTGTTTTAGCTTTGGAGATAAGGCAACAATAGCTTTAAGCAATCACTACTTGTCTCTTTGTTGCCAAACCTTGAACTTGAGAAAACCAAAGCTATTCATTAAATCTTCACTTGTCTCTTCCACACCTCTCCAGGATCTCTCTCTCTCTCTCTCTCTCTCTCTCTCTCTCTCTCTCTCTCTCTGTGTGTGTAAATGCAACAAGTACTGTACAGGTCTCTATACAAGGCCCCACCTACAACAATAATATACTTGATGGTACATTTAAAGCAAGAATCATGGATCAACTCAACATACTAAAACAACTACTAACTGATCTAGCCACATATGCAAACCCCATCGTTACAGGTTGTATCCTACTACTGAAGCCCCTTGTGTGATACGAAATGCCACCGTGAATGTCACATTGTACGCCAGAACCAACCACTATTTTCCAAGTAGATGACCTCGACAAACATTAGATGTGCTATTTTGCACTCATAATCTTGCACCACATATCAGGATCTAACCTCTACAATTTCAATTTCCTCAATCTGGGATATATATATACTACAGCACACACTATATCTGTCCACTGTCAAATGATAAACCTATCAAAATCGGCACTTTCATGAACATGACAAAACACCCTTACTCCCCCCATCTATCGGTAGATAAAACGAGTACTATAATACAGCTCATTGAGCAGCTATGATAAAATAAGGAAACCTGTCCATGGGGAAGTCAATGCAAATGGCTATGGTGGATCATGGGGAGTAGTGCAGGCTGTTATGGTAGACATGGTGAACAAGATATACACCTCAAGATCCACAAGAAGTATTCTAAAAACTACCACATCCTTACTGCATCAATGGGGAACTGGACCTCTCTCTCTCTCTCTCTCTCTCTCTCTCTCTCTCAAACACACACACACATAGACACAAGAACTCTACAGGCTGAGACACTAAAATGGCTCTGAAAATGAGGGCTCACTCAGATATGAAGGCCAGCACAAATTAATTCAGAATAATCATTCATGAGCAATAGCACCAGAGTCTTCCATCGCAACAGGCCATTTAGCCTACCAAGATTGTCCCATAAAGTTCAATAAAATACCAATTAGGCCAAACTCAATCTGGCCATTTACCCTAACAGCATTGCCCAATGTGAAACATCCAAAGAATTTAAAAAACCCACTTTAAAATCTGGATGATAGTGATGCTGATAATAAGTTACAATCTGGGATCATACAAATCCTTCCTCAACCTCTATAGAAAACCCATTGACAGAATTCAGAAAACAAACTTGGTACAATGTACAAAAAAAGTGCCATCGTTCTCAAACGCATCATCATTGGGATGTGCCAAGAATGTAAAACATCTGTTGAGGCTTTGCTTACCTACAGATGTCTTTTCTCTGCAGTTCACAAGCCCATAGTTGTACAATCATGCTTATTCTTTCAGGAAAGTCTAAGACGACTTCAATGAGCCACCTCCAGACTTGAAAAATAAGGCATAAGCTTCATTTTATCTGGTTTCCAAACCACAATAACCAAACCATGCCCACCATCTCATATAGTTGAAAGCGTGTGTAGAATCCTGCTCCTTGATCTGGGGAAAGAAAATACTTACACACACATAAAACACACAAAAGCCTCCACTAACAGTAGTTGGCAAGGAGCGTGATAGGCGAAGCCTCCCACTTGCGAAGCATCCGCAAGAGGGAAGAGGCCTTCCTTCTGGCACGGGCAGTGCCATTATTAAGGAGGCTATGCAGAGAAGGCCAGATGGCGTAAACATTCATGATCTCTTTAATGACAGATTGGCCGACATACCTGCAAAGATTCAGAAGAATTGCGACAGCATTCTCCTTGCCCTTGGGGCTAGAAGAGCGAAGTAATTCAACAAGTAGAGGAACAGCATTCAAATCAGCAATGGCGACACGACCTTCGGGCGAGCCTGCCAGCACGGCAAGCACGGCAAGAGCTTCATCCTGCAATCCGACACCTGAATCTGGTGGCGACAGCAAACCCAGTAGAACCCCCACTGCCCCTGCCTTTACCAACTTTGCTCGATTACCACTGTAAGCGGAGATGTTGAACAAAGCTGATGCCGCGTCTCGTCTCCCTCTTAAACTACCCTGACGTAATAGTTGCAAAAGGCCACTAATAGCCTCAGCCTTTTCACCCAAAAGTGCAGCATAATCTGTCACATGAGACAAGCTAAATAATGCAGCCGCAGAGTTCTCCCTTGCTGCATCTGATGTGTCAGAACTGCAAAGTATCTTGATGAGATAATCAACAGCACCAGCTTCAACAATTATTGCCTTATTGGGAGGGAAGATGGAGAGGTTGAGAATGGCTGTCACAGCATGCTCTTGTGTGCGTACATCACGTGCAGAGAGGAGCGGTAGGAGGAGTGGAACAGCCTCTGCATCTGCAATAACTTTTCTGTTGTCAGAGCCACACTTTGCAAGCAAACGGAGCTCACCAGCAATATGCCGCTGGGTTTCTGCTGCCGCTGACGGAAGCTGTCGAAGAAGAAACTCTACCGTGAGTTTGGTGGCCTCCAAGGATGTTGGAGTAGACTGCGATATACGGCTCCCCTGGTGGGTAGGTTCAGAAGGGGATATACTGATACCATGGCGTTCACACCATTGCCAAATAAGGCTACGCAGAGCTTGATTGGGGATAAGAACAGTGTGCGCCATCATAAGACCACTTTTCGGGCATGTTTGGTGCCCCTCTTCTATCCACCTCGTAATAGCTGCCCTCTCATACGTCTGGCCGGTGGCAACAATTACAGGATCTGTCATTAGCTCTAGAGAGATTGGGCACCGAAAATCCTCCGGCACCTTCACATCGTCACACTCGCTTTGCTCGACTGACACCTCCCTCACTTCCTCTTCCTGCAACTCTGTCGCACCATAGAGCACACATTTCCCATATCGTACAAAACTGGCCAAGTCATTATAGGGAAACTTTATCTCTTCTGAAGCTTCCCAAGCTCCTTCCACCTCCTCCTCCAACTTCGCCAGTTCCCTTTGACAATCCCCTGCACTGTTAAGATCTAAACTGCTGAATACCTCCATCAACTTCACCATATCTGGTGTCTCTTTCCTTTCAATCTGTGCCATCAGGGCTTGCACCTCCAGCCACAGCTTGGGCTCATTAGGGTCTACAAACATCTGTGCTTTCCCAGCTTGTTGTTGAACAAGCTCGACCTGCTCTTGCACCTCACACGACACATCCAGTAATGTCATTGGAAGGATCTCCAGAGCTGTGGCCATGCTCTGTGTAAGCCTATGAAAGCCCTCAGAAAGGCGGTGATGTTCCATCAACAGACACATCCGGCTAGATTCAAAGCAATCTTCTAAGAGAAGCTTAACTCCCTGCAACACAACATGCAGTTCCCCAAAGCAAAGAATGGCAGAGGGGGGCAAGAGAGAGGCAGTGTCACGAACCTCTTCGAAGAGCATGAGCAGGATCTTGATTCTGCGTGTCATGGCGGAAACATTCCGTTTCTGAGATGCAGCGATGGCCACACGTCTGAGCTTCCGACCCTCAGCAGGTACCGCCTCAGTGATGTCATTTGCGAGTCCGATGAGACTCTTAACGAGAGAAATGGCAGATGGGTTGAGCGGGGGCATGAGGGTCTGTCCAAAGTGCCGTCTTCTGCGTCGTGAAGAGTTCGCCATGGATGACAGATCTAAGACGCGATCCGGTTATGCAGAGTTCGCCATAGCCAATCTGTGCAGACCATGCATCTGTAAATTAGGGTTAGGTCGGTAACCTAGATTGCAAGTGAGGTGCGGGTTGACCACCACAAGTAGGAACTGCCAACGCACAGACCATTCCACCATTACTTTTAGCGTTTCTCTAAATTTTCTTCTTATCCTCTTGCTTGACAAATACATAGATTAAGTTCACCCTACCTACCTAGCATGTGTTTGTGGATGTCATGCACTACAATAGAGCATCTTTGAAAGTTCACACATGGGTCCGCACATGGAGGTGAAAGTTCGCCACAACGGCAAAGAAAGCTGATGTGGCAAGCCGTCGCGTCAGATGTGTGATAGTAGGACTTTAGACACAGTTGGACGCTGTGGCTTGAAAATTAAGGGTGAAGCAGCGAAGCTTAAGCGTGATAGAGAGTGATTTCCTTGCGTTCGGCTACATCATGTGCGCAATGAAGCCTGTGGGGTAGCTTCCTTGTTTCGAGGTAGCTATGTAGTTAACCTTTATGTGTGCACCCTTTGAAGGGTTTTGCACAGAGGTGTTGTCTTTATTTAGATGAAGTCAGCTTGGTTCCGCCCCGTTTGAACCGGGCCATAGGCAAAGCTAGGACCGTGCACGTAGCAGACATGGCAACTTTTGCGCTGATAGGATTTATCAACGTCAACATAACGGCGATTTCAACTTCGTGATAAAGCGCCCTTTGTTATGGCCAACTTGAGACATGTGTAAGTGGACATTTTTTGAATGTAGATATGTGATTTGATGCGTCTACGAGTGTACCATCACCAAACGGTGGAGCAACTTCGTATCGATTGCATGCATATACCACTTCAACCATCCACAAGCTTGCATCTCGGTCTAACCTATCCAAGTGACCTTGTTTTGCCATTTGTAAAATTGATGTGTCTAATGGATGGACTTCTTATGGATTCAAAAATAATAAATTCAAGACTTACATGGTGAAACTCTAAGGAGAAGAAAACGCTAGGGAGAGGTTGATAGCAAAAGAATAGGATGCACCAAATACATGCACGAAAGCCCACCTCTTTATACATTACTAGCTTGTGTAACCCGCTTTCGACGGGTCTCGCTCGCTCTTATCAACGGTACATGTATGTGTGTGTGTCTATCGTTATACATCTCTCCATGAACACACATGATCGACACAGAAATAGGTTGGTCAAGTTGAATTGTTCCCAAGGAGGATAAGGCATTCATACAAAGGTGTTATGAGAATGGCCTTCTTAAGAGAGACACCTTGCTCATACACCAACTAACATCGAGTCTTCACCAACTGCCTTTTCCCCCCACACTAAACCAACACACACACACACACACACACACACAAATACACCCCTACTTCTAAAATGTAGCCGACTCTCTAAGCAATAAGTGAAGCACTATCAAAATCTGCCGATCACATCTGGCCTTTTGCTTGCTTTACTCATCAAGTCTCTCATCAACAAAACTACTTGTTGAAGCCTCTCACTTTGAACGTTCCATATTTGCAACTCTACCGTATAGACACAGAGTAACATGAATCTAATAGCACTTACATGACAAAAAAATAATCCAAACACTTAGTACATGAATAAAATGGGCTGAACTTGGAGGTACTAGACGGCCATAATGGCACCAATCGCCTTGTTCCACTCATCAGAGCTCATCCGCTTCCCAATGGCGACAAACATTTTCCACCTTTCTTGTATAATCTATGTGAATTTAGCCATTTTCAGCGCATCCTCGAAGATTCGATAGTTCTTGGCCTTCCACAAGTGTTTGAAGTAGCAGTATCTGGCAATTTGCATGCCGATGAGTAGTGGTTGGCTCTTGAACACCTTCCCTCCCAAGGACAGATTGTGCTTGAAAAAAAACCCATCTTCTTAGGCCTTTTGAACCCATTTTACAAACCTTCCCCACCATATGAGACCGCGGGGGACAAACACATACAACTCTCCACCCAACGTAGCTATTTATAGGCTCGTAGCCCGCTAAATATAGCACACCTTGACCGTATGTGAGCCTTGAACATTGGCCTCACATAACTCCCCCCTTAGAGAAGCGTTTTCATTCTCAAAAATGCAAGCGGTGAGATATTCTCAAGAGAACTAATGTTTTCAGCAGTGGCATCCCTCACACAAGCCAACTGTCCATTTAATTGATACATGGTGCAGTAGGAGGTTCAATGAAACCAAGAGAAACATCTAGTTTTTCCACATTGTTGTTCCTTTGCAACTGCGTGTGTAATGGAATATGGCTATAACATTGACTGTAGCGGAAATTGAAATTATAATAGCGGGCCTTTCCTTTAAGAGAATTTCTAAAGAGCATAAGAAGAGTAATTGATTAAAGGTAGCAAAATGAACATTACATGTCATAAAATCTAATATCTAACTAACCAAAATGATTTTCTCCTTTTAAACTGATCATTTAATGTGGGAAAATAAACGGGAACAAGAGTTAGAATATAGACATGTGCTTATGAATCTATCTCATCACGGGACCAAAGTCAATGGGTCCAAATGGGAGATGGTATGTCAAAGAGCAATGCTAGCTAATGGAGCTTGAAAGACCTTAGGGGTTAGCTTCATTAAAGACTTCCAAAGGTTAGTGCTAAAAGTCCTTAGACCTAAGACATTAGGCAAGCTAGGAGCTTGAGGTGGGAACCCGGCCCAAGCTTGAGGTGCTTGTCGTGTTTGTTGACTAAGGTACTTGAGGTGCTTGTCATGCTTGATGATTAAGGTGCTTGAAGTGCTTAAGGTACTTGGGGGCCAAGAATCTTGAGGTGCTTGAAGTCAAACCATGGCCTACAAAGGAGGGGGTGAGCCCCAAGAGAGGGGGTGGGGTTGAATAGTTTTTTTCTCACCCAAGGGACACCCCTTGCTCAAAGAGGCAAATAGGACACATGTCAAGCCCCTAGCTAGGTTGCCCCCATAGTGTGCCTAAAGCCTATTGGATGGTTTTGAGAGAGGTCCAATGAGAATTTAGTTGAATTAATTAATGGTCTAGGTATTATCAAACCCTCTCTCTCAAAGGGGTAAGGAGGACACTTGTCCACAAAGACTACCCATGTTGCTTGAAATGCATTGTGCATGTGATTGGCTAAGCCTAGAGGGGTCCAATGAGCGTCAATCTTGAGATACAAGGAGGGGTCGACCAAGGCAAGCTGGGGGTGTGCTTGGGGGTATACTCTCTCTCACACACACACTCACATGCTCTCATTCTCACTTTTGTGAAAGTGCAAAAACTCCATCAAGCTTCATAAGTTGAGAGCCTACAACAACAACTCTTGGCTATGGAATGCAAATCCAACCAAGAGCCATGCTCCAAGGTGCAAGCTTGCCATCTTCTTCATATCCATTACTATGCTACCATGCTATGCTAAGCTACAAGAGTAATACAAGGGAGGAGATTATTTCTTTCTCGTAAGGATACTTCTTCTTCCTCTTCCCTACCCTCATTACATGCTAGCTCTCTCCACCTTTGAAGGTGTTTGAGGTCTTGGGACTGAGGCCGGGGACAAGTTAATGCTTTCATTTAGCTAAGTTACGGGCATAATTGTGGTGCATGAAGCTCTCTCTATCTTCATTGCACCATCAAGGTCTCAAGGAACACAAAGCTTGTATTGTACCAAGTCTCTCGTTACGGGAGAAGCTATAATACAAAAGCTTTTTGGAGGGGGGACCAGCTCCAAATAAATCCGGTCCTCAACTATTGTCAAGTTCTCTAATTCTCTCTCTTGCAAAAAGTATTGTTCATGCCAAGCTATTTAAGTGTAATGGTTATGTTGCTACCTCTTATCAAGTTCTCTCTCTATTCTCTCAAAGTATTCTCATAAAAATTATCACTACAGTTCTCTAATTCCACTATTCTCAATGTTCATAGTCCAATTCCATTACATTGGTATGAGATCTATTGGTTTCTCTTTTCTTAATTAAGAAGAGAGGTCCTTAAGTTGTCCATGAAAGGTTGGACCTATTCATTTTAAGAGGGTATAAGGGACATGGATCTATTATCTTGGTTGAAAAGGACTTAGTTCGAGGTACATCGTTGGGAACTATAGACTTAATAATGCAACTTAGGTTTTTGAGGGTACCAAAGCACAAAGTAGTATACACATGAGTTTAGTTAGCATGGTTGACAATAATAAAGAGAGTAGAATGAATATTGACATCTTTGACTTTGCAAATGAAGGTGCTACTGATGATGCTAGTTTGCAACAGGCTATGGGCAACCCTGCCTTGCAAGCCGAAGTTACTCAAAAACTTTGTTCTTAAGGGATTTCCCCACCTCTCCAAGAAGAGAGAGAGCTTAGGAAGCCTCTTGTTGAGACTTCCAAAAGAAGACTCTCTTTGATAAGAGAAGAGGTGAAATCCAATGAACGAGAAAGAAGTGAATCTCCGAATTCCTTTGAAGATGTGGCTCCACGAAGATGGCGGTCTCAACGATCCCCAACTCCTCCCAAGAGGAAAAGATCATCCTATAGTCCTTCTCCTCGTCACTCTGAAAGGGAAGAGAGGAAACAAAGGAAGAAAAAGGCGAGAAAGAGGTCACCCTCTTCTCTTTCTTCATCACCTTCCTCCTCTTCCGACAAAAGCAATGGCTATTCTCCTAGAGAATACAAGAGGAGAGGACATCACAAATCCTATCCTGCTTGGAAAAGGTCCCACAAACTTAAGAAGTTCAAAGAGGGAGAAAACAGTATCTCTTTTCTCACCTATGATGGCACCTTTGGTGCTACTGACAAAGTATTGGCCTTCATCCAGCAATTTGATGTGGCCTTTGGAGACGAGGGCTTCATTGAATCCTCCAAGCTAGGTCATGTAGCTATGCACTTTCAAAAATCTTCTCGTCGCTGGTGGGCTAGCCTTCGTGGCAATGGCAAAGCTCCAAAGACATGGAAAACTCTACGAGTTTCCATCATGAAGCAATTCCTTGCAAGCGATGCCAAAGATAAAGTGCTCACCGAATGGCGGAGTTTGAAGTTACTTTCAACGAGTCTATCCACAAATATGTAGAAATTTTTTGGGATTTACATCTCAAAGCTACAGTACTTTAGAAGATAGACTTTGCCGAGCAAAAACAACAATTCTGTGCAGGATTTCCTGAAGAAATGTCAAGTATGTCAACTCCCAATGGCATGGTTCTATCACCGAAGTCATCCACCACACCATGGTTGTATCGCATATGTATTTCCAACAAGGGGCTAAAAGGAATGCCAAGCCCATGGAAAACAAAGATTGAAATGATGCAAAGGGGAAGAACAATGCTCAAAGTTCTTCCCAAGGAAATTCCAACAACAACAACAACAACAAGAACAACAAGACCAAGGAGAAAGGAGTTTACAAAGGTAAAAACAAACTCTCTCTTGAAGAGCTAGAGGCTTTTCGCAAAGATCACAAATGCTTTAAGTGTGGAGAGCAAGGACATGGCTATTGTTCTTGGCCCAAAAGAAATGCCCGCAATGAGACTCCTAGAGCTTCCACGGTCGAAGCTTCAAAAGAGGATGCTCATTGCAAAGGATCATCCCTTTCATATGCTTGGGGGAAGGTGAGGGAGCATGATGCCTTCATCCTATTTGATCCTGGCTCTACTCCTAACTTCATATCAACAACAGAGTTGGCCACAAAGGTGGGCATACAAGCTTTCGAGATGGGAGATACTATAACTGCCAATGGGGCTTTCAAGGGACCGCAAGCCTCCATTACTCCCTTGATTGGAAAGTTGAGGCTTCATGTCCAAAGCTACGTCAACAAAGAAGACTTTTTCATCTCTCCTTTCCAACATGAGGATGTTATCCTAGGGGCACCATGGTTCAACCGCATGGCTGCCAACATGAAGTTCACTAAAAGGAGAATCTCCTTCACCTACAGGGAAAAGAGCATGTATATAGATGCTAATGAATTCGGTCGTACTATACCACTTGTAAATTCACCTGCTTTTGATAAGTCAATGAAAAGCTCGGTTTCCTCGTACATGATTTTTGTGAAAGAGTCTCTAAATGATATTAATGTTTTAACAAAACAGAGTGATAGGAATTGAGAAGAATTAGACTTGTTTTACTTTTCTAAATAGATTCCAAGATGTATTTATCAATGACATCCCTATGGAGTTACCTCCAAAATGAGGGGATGTTGACCATAGGATAGAGCTTCTACCTGGGAGCTCACCGCCTAATAAACCTCCTTATAGAGTTTCTCAAGCTCAACAAGAAGAGATTATGAGACAAATGCAGGCGTTGGTAGACAAGGGGATGGTGAGTCTTAGCTCCTCTCCCTTTTATTCACCAGTCCTTTTAGTGAAAAAAAAGATGGCACATACCGCATGTGTGTGGACTATCGAGCACTAAATTGTATCACTAACCAAAAATAGATTTCCCATACCACGGTAGAAGATCTGTTTGATAAGCTACAAGGTTTGACCTACTTCATTAGGATTGACCTAAAAAGTGGTTATCATCAAATAAGGATAGTGAATGAACATATCGTAAAGACCGCGTTCCGTACAACGTTTGGTCTTTATGAACACCTTGTCATGCCTTTTGGTTTGACAAATGCTCGAGCCACGTTCAACCGCCTAATGGAGAAAATCCTTAGACCCTACCGCAAGTTCATTGGCGATGACATTATCATCTACTCCAAATCTTTGGAGGAGCATAAGCAACACCTCTAGGTAGTTTTTCAAGCTATGAGGGAGAATAAACTTTTCATTAGCCAAAATAAGAGTGATTTTTTTCTCCAAGAGATTCAATACTTAGGTCATATTATCTCTCAAGATGGTATGCGTATGGACCCAACCAAGCATGAGGTAATAAAAGGATGGCCTAATCCAAGGAATCTACATGAGTACAAAGCTTCATTGGTATGTGTGCATACTATAGACGCTTCATAGCTAAATTCTCCCAAATAGTAGGAGCATTACATGACTTGACAAAGAAAAATGTTAAGTCCATATGGACTGCTAAAGAGCAAAGTGCTTTTGAGAAGCTTTAAGAAAAGCTTACCTCTCAACCAATGCTCACACTACCGGATCTCTCAAGACCATTTGAGGTCCAATGTGATGCTTGTGGAGATTGCCTTGGAGCAGTTTTGCTTCAAGAAGGGCATGCCATAGCATATGAGAGTCGAAGACTCAATTTCAACAAGTGAATTTTGGGCATGAAAAGGAGCTACTAGCTGTTCTACATGCCCTCGCCACATGGAAGCACTATCTTTTGGGGACTCCATTCATCCTACGCATGAATCACCAAAGTCTCAAGTACTTCATGATGCAAACCAAGCTCTTCGACAAACAAATGAGGTGGGAAGATTTTCTTTCGCAATTCAATTTTTATATTGCTAGCAAGCACAATCAATTAGCTGATGCACAATCACGATGGCCAAGAGACAATGCGATGTCCATAACAACTCACAATTATGTATCTTCTATGATAGATGAGTATGCTACTGACCCCAATTTTAAAGATGTAATTTCAGCCCTTGCCTTAGGGAAGAAAGAAGAACTTCTCACCTTGTAGGATGGTTATCTTCTCCATGGCAATAGGCTATGTGTTACTCACTCTCTTCGTGAGAAAGTGATGTATGAACCCCATGCTCCTCCCTATGCAGGGCATAGATGTGTGGTATGCCAGAAGACAAAGTATGATAGAAGGAAGCAACTTAGATTGCTCCAGCCTTTGCCAATTCCTGATTCACCATGGGAGAGCATATCCATGGATTTTATCTTTGGATTGCATAAGTCTATGCATGGGAATACGGGAATATGGACAATAGTATATAGGTTTAGCAAACAAGCACATTTATACATGTCAAAAAGACTATTAAGGCACACCAAATGGCAACCCTCTTCATATCCCAAATTTTTAAACACTGTGGCTTGCCAACATCAATAGTGTCGGATAGAGATCCTCAAATGACTAGTAGTTGTTGGAAGGGTCTCTTTGAGAACCTAGGTACTCGGTTCAATTTCTCTTTGTCCTATCACCCACAAATAGATGGCCAAAGTGAACCAACCTTACGATTCTACATTTAAAAGTACCTTGCAAAGTAAGGTACATGGGAAGATCTTCGCTGGGCTGATGAGTATAGCCGAGACCAACAAGAATCTTTCCAAAATATTAAGGAGTCTATATCCATCTCGCAACAAAGGAAAAAGGCTGCTACTCACAGAAGGGCCTTAGCTTTCAAGGAAAATGATTGGGTCTTACTCAAATTTCCCAAGGCTCGATTGAGGCAAACTACGGGCAAAAATCCTACGAGCCACCATAAGTATTATGGTAAACTAGCAAAAAGATACTATGGTCCTTTTCAAATCCTAAAACCAATCAATGAGATGGCCTGTCAACTCAAGTTGCCGAACAATTGGCTCATTCACAATGCTTTTCATGTGAGCCTACTTAAGCCTTACAAAGGAGAGCCGCCACAAGAACCAATCATTGAGGACCCACCCAAGATCAAAGACCAAGAAGAGGTGCTTCAGCCCGAATCGATTCTTCGACATGAAGACAAGGTACTAAGACATGGTAAGATTATCTGACGGTATCTTATTGAGTTAAAAAATCATATTCTTGAAGATGCTAGATGGATGCAAGAAACACAACTTAAAGGATTGTATGAACTTGTCAATGCTTACAATGCTACACTTGTCAATGTTTTTGTCTTATAAGACTAGTTCTCTTTTTATTGTGCACAAATTTAAGTAGTATGCATGCTTAAAATCATGTTTTTCATGACGACGTCTCTCAAACACAGAGTAGAATTTGTCACTCTACTTTGGGAGTATGAAATGGACTCAAGAGCAGACATTCTTACGGCAGCTAAGTCTCCCAAGCCCCAAATGGATTATTCATCCATTCATGATTGATGTCGTAGGGTAAAAAGGGATTCTCTACTCGCTAAGAAACATGGACTAATGACTAAGGCTTTATCTCATCTACCTCATAGTCAAGGACTACCATGATTTCAAGAGAGAGGTAGTGTCATAAAAACAAATATCTAACTAACCCAAATGATTTTAAACTGATCAATTAATGTGGGAGAATAAACGAGAACAAGAGCTAGAATATAGACATGTGCTTATGGATCTATCTCATCACGAGACCAAAGCCAATGAGTCAAATTGGGAGATGGTATGTCAAAGAGCAATCCTAGCTAATGGAGCTTGTAAGACCTTAAGGGTTAGCTTCATTAAAGACCTCCAAAGGTTAGTGCTAAAAGTCCTTAGACCTAAGACATTAGGCAAGCTAGGGCTAAGCTTGAGGTGGGAACCCGGCCCAAGCTTGAGGTGCTTGTCGTGTTTGCTAACTAAGGTGCTTGAGGTGCTTGTCATGCTTGATGATTAAGGTGCTTGAAGTGCTTAAGGTACTTGGGGGCCAAGAATCTTGAGGTGCTTGAAGTCAAATCATGTCCTACAAAGGAGGGGCAAACCCTAAGAGTAGGGGGTGGGGTTGATTAGTTTTTCCCTACCCAAGGGACACCCCTTGCTCAAAGAGGCAAATAGGACACGTGTCTATTTGCCTAAAGCCTATTGAATGGCTTTAAGAGAGGTCCAATGAGAATTTAATTGAATTAATTAATTGTCTAGGTATTGTCAAACCCTCTCTCTCAAAGGGGTAAGGAGGACACTTGTCCACAAAGACTACCCATGTTGCTTGAAATGCATTGTGCATGTGATTGGCTAAGCCTAGAGGGGTCCAATGAGCTTCAATCTTGAGCTACAAGGAGGGGTCGACCAAGGCAAGTTGGGGGTGTGCTTGGGGGTATACTCTCTAACACATACACTCTCAGATGATCTCATTCTCACTTTTGTGAAAGTGCAAAAACTCCATCTCCTTCTCCAAGCTTGAGAAGTTGAGAGCCTACACCAACAACTCTTGGCTATCGAATGGAAATCCAACCAAGAGCCATGCTCCAAGGTGCAAGCTCACCATCTTCTTCATGTCCGTTACTATGCTACTATGCTATGCTATGCTAGAAGAGTAATACAAGGGAGGAGATTATTTCTTTCTCGTAAGGATACTTCTTCTTCCTCTTCCCTACCCTGATTCCTTGCTAGCTCTCTCCATCTTCGAAGGTGTTTGAGGTCTTTGGACTGAGGCCGGGGACAAGTTAATGCTTTCATTTAGCTAAGTTACGGGCATAATTGTGGTGCATGAAGCTCTCTCTCTCTCTCTCTCTCTCTCTCTCTCTCTCTCTCTCTCTCTCTCTCTCTCTCTCTTCATTGCACCATCAATGTCTCAAGGAACACAAAGCTTGTATTGTACCAAGTCTCTCTTTATGGCAGAAGCTATAATAGAAAAGCCTTTTGGATTGGGGACCGGCTCCACATAAATCCGATCCTTAACTATTGTCAAGTTCTCTAATTCTCTCTCTTGCAAAAGTATTGTTCATGCCAAGCTAATTAAGTGTAATGGTTATTTTGCTACCTCTAATAAAGTTCTCTCTCTATTCTCTCAAAGTATCCTCATAAAAATGCTCACTACAGTTTTCTAAATTCCGCTATTCTCAATGTTCATAGTCCAATTCTATTACATTACACCTAATTATCTTGGCATGAACAATACTTGTAAAAGAGAGAGAAAAGGGATTAGAGAAATTGACAACAGTTGAGGATCGGATTTATGTGGAGCCGGTCCCCCCTTCAAAAGGCTTTTGTATTCCCTCATAAACAGAGAGTTGGTACAATACAAGCTTGTGTTCCTTGAGACCTTGTTGGTGCAATGAAGATGGTAGACTTCATACACCAAAATTATGTCCTTCATTAACTTGCAACGGCCTCAATCCAAACACCTTCAAAGGTGGAGAGAGCTAGCAGGGAGTAAGGGAAGGGAAGAGGAAGAAGAAGTGACATACGAGAAAGAAATAGAATCCTTACTTGTTATTACTCTTGTTGCTTAGAATAGCATAATATCATAGTAATGGAGATGAAGGAGATAGAAATATTGCACTTTGGATCATGGCTCTTGGTTGGATTTGCATTCCATAGCCAAGAGTTGTTGGTGTAGGCTCTCCACTTCTCAAGCTTGGAGAAGGAGATGGAGTTCTTGCACAACACGCTATGAGAATGAGAGTGTGTGTGAGTGTGTGAGAGAGGGTGTATGGGAAAGCACACCCCCAACTTGCCTTGGTCGACCCCTCCTTGTAGCTCATGCTTGAAGTTCATTGGCTCATGTCAAGCCTTGCCAATCACAAGCCTAGGTCATTTCAAGCAATAGAGGTAGTCTTTGGACAAGTGTCCTCATTTCCCCTTTGAGAGAGGGGAGTTGAATAATGCTTAAACGATTAATTAAACAAAGTAAATTCTCATTGGACCCCTTTAGAGGCCAACCAATAGGCTTTAGACACATTATGATGGCAACATGGGGAGGGCCTTGAGTGAGTGTGTGTGTGTTCTCTCTCATGGCCCTACTTTGTAGGGCTCGCCCCCCCTTATGTAGGGATGTTTTTTACTTTTTGGAACACCTCCAACCCATCTCTTGTAGGGCTCGCCTCCCCTTGTGTAGGGATGTTGTTGACTTTTTGGAACACCTCCAACCCCTCAAGCACCTTAGTCATGAAGCACCTTAGGTACCTTAGTCATAAAGCATGAAAAGCACCTCAAGCACCTTAGTCAGCTCAAGCATGACAAGCACCTCAAGCACCTTAGTCAGCTCAAGCACGACATGCACCTCAAGCACATGCTTAGCTTGTCTAAGGTCTAAAATACCCTAAGGTCCTACCTGTCTAAGGACTTTCAACACTAACCTTTGGAGGTCTTTAATGAAGCTAACCCTGAGGTCTTTTAAGCTCCATAATATGGTCATTGCTCTTTGATAGATTATCTATTTTTCCTATTGCCTTTTCTCTTTTAGGTCCCATGCTGAGATAGACCTAAAAGCACATATCTATACTCTAACTTTTGTTCTTGTTTATTTCCCCACATTACATGATGAGTTCGATATGAGAAAACCATTTGGGTTAGTTAGACATTAGATTTTATGACATTACCTCTCTCTTGAAATCATAGTCGTCCTCGACTATGAGGTAGAGAAGATAAAGCCTTAGTCATTACTCGATGTTTCTTAAAGGATAGAGGATCTGTTTTTACCCTACGTCATCATTCCACAACGGATGACTGATCCATTTAGTGCTTGGGAGACTTAGCTATCGCAAGCATGGCTGGTCTATAGTCCATATCATACTTTACAAAAATAGAGTGAAAATTTCTACTTGGTGTTTGGGAGATGTTGTCATCACAAACATGATTCTAAGCATGCATACTACTCAAATTTGCGCACAATAAAAAGAGAGATTTAGTCTTATAAGACAAAAAGAATTATAATTTAAAAGAAACGTTTACATTTGCTTACTCTAGTGTAGCATTGTAAGCATTGACAAGGTTCATACTATCCTTCTTATAATGCTTCATGCATCTCTCCAATCTCTTTAGGGTCAAGGATAATTAACTCTCTTAAATTGGATTAGTCCACTAACTAAGGTCAAAGTCTCAAAGAAAATGCTTGATGAGATGTAGCCACAAACTAACCTTTTTTGGCTAGACATTAAAGGAACTCAAGATTGCTCGAAAAGAGTGGGAAACTTGAACTAGAGTCACGAACTCTTTGAGGAAGCTGACATGTGTTTTCTCTCAGTAGGGCAAAAAAAATAATAGTACTTTTTCTCTTGGAAGTATTAGACAATGAGTGCTAAATGTTGTGGACCTTATTATATCACTAAGAAAGTCAATGACCAAGCTTACCAGCTCCAAATCCCGCCTCATGTCAAGGTACACAATGTATTCCATGCTAATTAGTCAAGAAGTATGTTCCTAAAGCAATTGCTATAAGGTAGAGCATGTATCTTGAGGAACAAGACCCTTAATGAACATGTATCTAGCTTGTAAATACTAATTATTATTTTTAAAGCACAGCTCAAAAATGCTTGTGAGGTCCTTTTTATGTTTTTTGTGAGATAGGGATATATTAGGGAAATATGAAATTTTAAACTTGAGAAAGAGGAGTGTAAAGTTGTGTTAGTGATAATGGAAAGGGATTTTTAGTGGGAAAAAAAGAGGGTAGTTTTAAACTATAGAGTAACAGTGAAAGGAAAGTCTCGTTTAAGGAGTTATAGCCTTTCATTTTACTTAATGTCTAGTTCTGTTGCTAGTAGTAAACAACAATAATGAAAAGGTGAAGTAATTGAAATATTATGGTATCCAATTGATGTGGTGGGTAGAAGACCTCCATTCTTAAAAGCTTTTGGAGTGGCAATCACGAAGCAAGACCAGGCATGGGCCATGATGGACAATTCCAAACTGTGCTCGCAAGGTGGTCAATGGAAAGGGCTTGAGCTACAGAGAAGTTGCTTTGCTCCTTGGTGGTCCAATCTAAAACTTGGGGGCTCAAAAGGCGAGCTAGTTAGGAAATGCAAAAGAGCAATAGACCTAGTTAAGAAATGCAACACAACAACAAAGACCTTGGAATGGAAAGAGAGAACTAGATACTTTCACAACTTTGTATTCCATTGGTCCCCTTGGCTGTCTAAGGTAGGAAGCATCCTTTTGAACCCGTTCTAGAGGGAAGTTGTTAGGAAGATCAATAACAAAGGACTACATCGGCTAGGTTAGTTTTGGGATAGCAGCAACAGTAACTGGAAAGGAACAGACCAATTGGCCTCCAAGTTCCACCTATGGGAATAAAAGACTGATGTGGCAATTAGGGCTTTAGAACGGGTTGAAAGTTGTTGGTTATATTCTTGCAAGTCTAAGTTCAAGTGGAAGGCATGGCAGTGGCCCGCGAATAGGCATTTTCTCAAATCGCAAACCAAGGACGTGTACAACTCCCTTATATGGTCTCAAAGGATTGATTTTCTTCCCTAAACAAGCAATGGACGGAATCAAGATGGATGACTATTGTGCCCACATTGGCCACTTGGGATAAAGATATTCCTTTGGAAGGTTCTGTGGGGAGCCTTACCTATTGGAGTGAAGATCCTTGTTAGAGGTATTGGTCCTTATAGATGCTCGTAACGTAGAAAGTCTAGTGAGGAAATTCACACTCCTTTTCAAGGAGTGTCCAGCTCCGACCTAGCCTCCAAGGCAAGGACAAACCCAGCAACGGCCTTGCAAATAACCTCGACAAGGCATGTCAATCACGAGTTATTACCGCGAGGTTTGGATATGAGGCCATGCAAAGCGAAGTTTTATTGACAAGCTCCTTTGCAACCTTGAGATGGTCTTGGGATTCCTACGATTCTTTTCCCACATCTCTCGACCATGCCAAAGACAATTGGCTTATGACAAAGCTATATCCTTTGACATGGAGCGCTCTCAACATGGAAAGGCTATGAACCAACATGCATGCAAGGTGTTGTTAGCAAGGTGCATCAAGGGGAACAAACATTCTTGCAAAGGCTACAAGATGCAAAAGATGGCCAAGTGCCGTTTCCTAACAAATTCAGCAAGGGAAATTACATGCGACATGGCCAATCAAAGTTGATCCAAGTGCCCCAATCAAATTTGTACAAGCACAAAGTGTTATTTTGATCGCAGGGTAAGTCAGCATAAGGAATTCATGAGGTATGCAGTTTTTTTATTTTATTTTATTGAGAATATGGCATGCAATGGAAATGTGTGCACTCTACGCACTCAAAGCACATAGGCACAGCTTGTGAAATTCATCATAAGCTCCAAATCTTGCTAAATACATTGTTAGCAAAGGCCAAAGGTTTGTTTGAAGACCATAGTCAAGCATGGCTTGAGTATGAAACAGTTTCCATCAAAAGCATGGCTTCTCTAGAGGAGCTCAACTTCAGAGGTTAAATTTTGATGCAATGGCAAGGCCATCCGACAATGATTTAAAATCTCAAGGAGATTGGCACAGCATGTTGCTAGAATTGATGAAGGATGTAAATCTGTTAGGCAAGGTTGACTAATTATCGCCGCTCATAGAAGCCGGTGGGGAATACTTACCACGAGGCATCATTGGAAAATTTTAGGTATGCTTTGTGAGTGCAATCAAGATGTACATCAATTGCAGGTATTTTTATGATTCTCAATATTGTGTAATATTTGACATGGTCATTTAGCTTAAAGTGTTCGACAAGGTCGATTCTTTTTTGCCATGATATTTGTATGTCAACAGAAGCATTTGTTGGTTATGAGCACAAAAGTACTTATGTGAAACAAGACTTCAATTTCAGCATCTTGCATTGAGGCTTCCAAAGTTTTGAATATGCTATCAGCATACAAACTTGAGGGACTGCGGATTATTTCACTAGGTGTCGGTATGATCCAAGTCGAGAGGGTTCACAAGATACATCCGACATCTCTTTTTCAGAATCCATGGCTATGAGCCAGATTTCATGACAGATACTAAAATCAAGTTGAAACTCACTCTCAAGGGAGATTTTGCTTCTAGATCAAACAGGCCACAGGTGCGTGACAAGGTTAAAAATTTCATGTTCTTCTGGTTTTTTTAATTTTTAACCTTTATTTGCAAAAGACTTCTTGCTTTGCAAAGCAAAGTTCTTTGATAGTTTTAAAGCAAAGCAAGGCTTCTCACCTACGTCACAGAGACTTGGGATCAAGGGCATTGGCGCACGAGTTTGGGATTTCTCGCCATATAGGGATATAAGCTCACATTTCACGTGTGACAACATCAAATTGTGATGTATCCATGCCAAGTTAAATTGTGCAAGGCACTTTTGGTATCGGCTCAAACTCTTGAGACCATCATTGTAGCCAAGGGCCTCCACTTTGCTTTTCTGTGTGGCATCCATGGCATGCCAGTCAGGTGGAATTTATTCCCTTTAATCATTGTTTACACTTCTGCTATAGCACCAACTACTCTATCAAGGACACATTAAGATATAGAATGCTTAAAATGATTTAGTTAAATGAAATTCATTCACGCGTGAAGTACCATAATGAAGTCAATCTAGTACATCCATTACCACATACAAGGTAGGTGGGTCAAGATAAGACTTATATTTTTTGATGCATCTCTATGAGAGAGCATCGTACAAGCAGACTCTTGTACACTTATAGGATAAGCTCACAGAAGCATACGAAGGTGACACACACACCACAGTAGGTTAAAGGACTGTCCTTAGCCCAACATGCTCTCTCTCTCTCTCTCTCTCTCTCTCTCTCTCTCTCTCTCTCTCTCTCTCTCTCTCTCTCTCTCTCTCTCTCTCTCTCTCTCTCTCTCTCTCTCTCTCTCTCTCTCTCTCTCTATCTATCTATCTTTCCTATTTCTTTGAAGGAATAATGAAATTAGGCATGTTTTCATTAACAACTTCTATGTCGTTATGGTAAAAGGAAGGGCTAAGAGTCATCTGTTTTAAAAGGGCTATGAGCCATCTATTTTAGAATGGCTAAGAGCCATCTATTTTGTAATCCATTAGTGATTTCTCTAAAGATCGAATAGATCTACTCAGTTGAGTACCCATTGACGCTAATGCACAAATTACAAGAGTCTTGCCATTAACGATGTTCTGGGTGTCACTTTAGCATTACATACTTCTAGCGCAAAGATCAAGTTAAGTTTTTCATGATCTTAAACTCATGAAGGATTATCTATATCACGGTGTATAGATGAGGCAAAGCATTTCATACAGCACAACTATCCACAAGAAGCCAAGGTTTTAGACTTTCAAGTTTACCACAGATCCAATTGTGAATAAGATTCCAATGTTGTGAATAAAATTCCAACTTGAGAGGATCTCTTGTTTGTCTATAGCATTGGTTGTGTCTTTAGGAGCACAGTTTGTTGGGGTATGTGTTGGGGTATAAAGCCCAATGTGGTCGCCCAGGTAAGTGGGCGGGCCGCCAGGTATGTACACATATTCTTTTGTAAAAACCTAATAAGAACTCACTATGCTCTACACATTACAGTAGAGCGAGTTCACCATATCGTCGTGCTCTTCTTCTCGCACTCTCTCTCGCGTCGCACTTCCGCTCGTACTCCTTCAACTGGTATCAGAGCTCATATCGAGGCTCGAGGCAGCACTGCAGGAGGCTAGAGTCACCATCTCAGATTGGAGTGAAATTCGACAGGCAAATACACGGCCCCAAATCTTGTGGGCAAGCCCGCAGGGCTTGGTGTGCTCAGAATTTCATTCTGAGGTCATCTCGGTCACCGTTCGGCTTCGACAAAGTTCTACACAGGCCATTTTCGACTACGTGGTCTCAGCGGGTGCAAATCCGACTCTGCAAATTTGGGGTTTTTGGCCTACGACTGCAGGTGCTGAGGATATCGACACTCCCAGAGTGTTGATTTGTGGCTGTCTACACATCGAAGGACGGCTCACAGTTCTTGGAGGCGTGTCACATACGACACGGGCGCATCTACACACAGACTGTAGGCGACATCCACTACTTCATCAGGTAGCTTTTGTTTGCTGCTTGATATTCTAGATTTCATCCTGACATTGCAGGTACTTCCACATGGGATGTATTGTCAGAGATGATGTATGTCTGTTGAGGGTTTGCTGGCTGTGAGTCACGCAGCAAACAACCGCCACAGCGGTTACAGCATACAGTGGGAAATTTGTGGATGTATGACTTTGTGGGAAGTCTATGTATTGTCAGATTTACTGCAGCCTTTGTTGAGGGTCGAGTGAGGTTTTATTGAGCTGGGGGATTCTCGAATGTTGAGATCCTTTCGGTGATACAGGTCTTGGAGCGATCCCTCGAGCACCCTTAGATAGGCAGCTAGGATGTATTGACTGTGAGTTAGACAGTTGGGATTGCATCTTTGCTTTACTGTCGTTGAGGCATTGTCGCAGTCTATGCTTACAGGACAGTGACAGGACACTCAGAGACAGTACAGGTGCAGGACAGGTTTACCCACAACTTACAGTGTTAGAGAGACAATGGTTTTTTGAGCTGTTTTTTGGTTTGTTTTTTAGTACACCAGAGCCATTTTACAAAGGAGACTCAGCCAAAATTTCTGCAGAATCTGAAGCTTTCTTGGTTCATTTGACAGGTTGATATTGGTTCAGAGGTCAGTTTACAGGGGAAACTCTGCCGAATTTTTCCCAGGAAAGTAAACTACTGTGAAGCGTAACTATGGCTGGATCACAGGACACTGCTCTTTACAATATCAAGAAGCTGGATGGAACCAGTTTCCCATTGTGGAAGAAGCAGATTTGGCACGTGTTGGTACAAAAGAAGCAGATAAAACCTATAAAGCTCAAGGGGATAAAACCAGAAGATATGGACGAAGATGAATGGAGCGAAATGGATGAATAGGCACTTTCTACCATTATGCTGACTTTGGCAGAAAGCGTTTACTTCAATGTAGCAGACGAGATTTCGGCTTATCAAGCATGGTTAAAGCTGAGTGATCTTTATGAGAAGCAGAGTGCAGCTTCACAGGTATACTGGCTTAAGAAGCTTGTTGACTTGAATATGAAAGAAGGGACACCTATGTCCAATCATCTGAATGAATTCAACACAATCTATAGTTAGTTGTCAGCTCAAGGTGTCAAGTTTGATGAACCTATTAGAGTTATGTTCCTGTTGATCACATTGCCGGAAAGTTGGGACACTTTTCGCACAGCTTTGAGTAATTCTGCACCTCCAGATGGTTTGAACATACCAGGTGTAGAAGGAAGTCTGCTTACTGAAGAAACCAATAGAAAGACAATGGACAAAGGCAAAGGAACATCCTTAGTTGTCAGGGGATGGACCAAAGAAAAGTACAAAGGTGGAAAGAGGAATCAGTCTCATAGCAAGTCCCGTAGTGCTAAAGGCAAGAGTGACATAGAATGCTACCATTGTGGCAAGAAGGGTCACATGAAAAGAGACTGCAGAGAATGGAAAGCAGAAAAAGGCAAAGACAAAGCTGAAGACCATGGTGAGAAGAACAAGTCCTCAGTGAAGATTCAAGAAATAAATGTGACAAACACTGTTGCAGAGGATGACAGTCTAGTGTCAGGAGACATATACTTCTTGAAGAATACAATGGACTCAGCTCTTCTTACAGCATCTGATGGAAATGCACTGAGTGACTGGATTATAGACTCAGGGGCATCACTTCATGTGTCTCCAAACAAGGAGTGGTTTACCTCTTATGTGACCACTAAAGATCATGTTCGGCTAGGCAATGGGCAGACATGTGAGATCTTAGGTGTTGGAGATGTTCAATTGAAGTTTCAGAATGGCTCTTCTTTCACGCTGAAGAATGTGAGACATGTTCCCGCAATTACAAAGAGCTTGATCAGCACAGGTTTACTTGATGATGCTGGCTACGTCACCACTTTTGGACAGAACATGTGGAAGATATCCAAGGGTTCTATGACAGTAGCACATGAAGTAAAGTTTGGAGGACTTTACATGATTTATGTATCAAATGTCTCTAAAAGTGTAATCAATGTAACCGAGCAGCCGAACGTTTCTTTGTGGCATAGCCGGTTAGGACATATGTCCAAGAAGGGAATGGAAATCTTGTCTCGTTCTGGTTATTTGCCTGGCTTTTCATTTAATGATTTTGAATTCTGTGAACATTGTCTGTATGGTAAGCAAACACAGCAGCTACATAAGCATAGAAGCAGTAGAAGAGATACACAGTTGGCACTTGTTCATAGTGATTTGTGTGGACCTATGCCTAACCTATCTCTAGGGGGAGCTTCTTACTTTATGACATTTATAGATGATTACTCGAGAAAAGTATGGGTTTACTTTCTCAAGCACAAGGATGAAGCGTTTAGTGTTTTCAAAACGTTTGTGACACTTGTAGAGAATCAGAGTGGCAAGAAGCTTAAATGCTTACGCACTGACAATGGTGGAGAGTATGTTTCAAAGGCCTTTCAGGACTTTTGTGAGTCAAAAGGTATAAAACGTGAACTTACTGCTCCTTACAATCCTCCTCAAAATGGTGTTGCTGAGAGGATGAATAGGACCATACAAGAGAAGGTCAGAAGTATGTTGTCTAATGCACAGCTGCCAAATGGGTTTTGGGCTGAAGCTGTATCAAGAGCTGTTCATCTTGTAAATAGATCTCCTAGCAAGGTTTTGTAGAAGGATTCAGTGCCAGAGATGGTATGGTCAGGCAAAATGCCCTCATACAAGCATCTCAGAGTCTTTGGCTGTGAGGCATATACTCACGTTCCAAAGGAATTTAGGAACAAACTTGAGCCAAAGAGTAGAAAGTGCATCTTTCTAGGCTATGGTAATTCTGGTGAGATGGGGTACAGACTTTGGGATCCCGAATCCAGAAAGGTTGTCCGCAGCAATGATGTTCACTTTAATGAATCCAAATATCATTCTAAACCAGAGAGGGTTGAGGAGATTAGAAGAGTTGTCTTCCAAGAAGATGGACCTACACGTGCAAGACAAAATGTTAGGGCTCAAGAGGAGCAAGGACATGATAGATTGGAACCACAGGTTGTGGCTGAGCCTGAGCCACCTATTGTGGGTAGATGTGGACGTGTTATGCGACCTCCTGATAGGTTTGTTCCATCTATGAACTATGTCATGTTGACTGATTGCAATGAGCCTTCATGTTACAAGGAAGCAGTGCAAATGAAGGACTCCGGGAATTGGCAATTGGCCATGCAGTCAGAGATGACAGCTCTGCATAAAAACAAGACATGGAAGCTAGTTAAATTACCACAGGGCAAAAAGGCTCTACCTTGTAAATGGGTTTTCAGGTATAAGATCACCGCTCATGATAGCCACCCAAAGTACAAAGCAAGGCTTGTTGCCAAGGGCTTTAAGCAAGAACAAGGCATTGACTTTGATGAAGTCTTCTCTCCGGTGGTCAAGATGACTACATTGAGATGCTTTCTTGCATTGGTTGCCATATTAGATTTTGTGTTGCACCAAATGGATGTCAAGACAGCGTTCTTGCATGGTGATTTAGATGTGGAAATTTACATGCAGCAGCCAAAAGGGTTTGTTGAGAAAGGCAAGGAAGATTGGGTATGCCAGTTGTTAAAGAGTCTTTATGGCTTAAAACAATCACCGAGGGCATGGTACCATAAATTCCACAGGTTTATGCTTTCTTAAGGCTACAAACGTAGTGAGTTCGATCACTGTCTGTATACAAAGAAGGCTAAGGATGGTAGTTGGCTGATCCTTATTTTGTATGTGGATGACATGTTGATTGCTGGCAAGCACTTGGAAGAAATTTCAGCTTTGAAGTCAAAATGGCAAAATCGTTTGACATGAAAGACATGGGTGAGGCAAGTCATATACTTGGTATGCGCATTGAGAGAGACAGATCAAAGAAGTTGATTTGGTTATCTCAAACAGAGTATATTGACAAGGTTTTGCAACATTTCAATATGGAGAAGGGAAAGGCACTGAGTGTTCCATTGCCACCATATGTGAAACTTAGCAAACAAGATTGTCCTGTGTCTGAGGAAGAACAGGCTGAAATGGATAAGATTCCATATGCGTCTACAGTGGGTAGTTTGATGTATGCAATGATTGCTACTCGCCCAGACATTGCATTTGCAGTGGGAGTAGTAAGTCGATACATGTCAAACCCAGGCAAGAAACATTGGGAGGCAGTGAAAGGAATATTGAGATACCTGAAAGCTACAAAGAGTATGCGTATATGCTATGGGAGTCAGGAGCTAAGTGTAAAGGGTTTTACAGACTCAGATTATGCAGGTGACTTAGACAACCAAAGGTCTACGTCAGGGTATGTCTTTACATTGGCTGGTGGAGCAGTATCATGGCGTTCTAGATTACAAGATTGTGTTACTCAATCTACTACAGAGGCTGAATATGTTGCAGCATCAGAGGCATGCAAAGAGTCAATTTGGCTTAATCGACTAGTAACAGATTTGGGAATCAAAGAAGAGATGCCTGTGTTATATTGTGATAGTCAAAGTGCTATACAATTGGCTCGCAATCCAGTTTATCACTCAAAGACAAAGCATGTGGATGTGAAGTATCATTTCATCAGGGAAATGCTCAAGGATAAGCAACTTCAGCTTGTCAAAGTTCACACCATAGAAAATCCTGCTGATCTACTTACAAAAGGACTTCCCTCAGAGAGCTTTGCGCATTTTCGCAAGCAGTTAGGTGTAGGGTAGTACATCACTTCTCTACATCTCTTGTATATTAGCTTGTATAGTAGCTTCTCTCACACTTAAAGTATCACATTGGACTTTAAGTGGGAGGTTGTTGGGGTATAAAGCCCAATGTGGTCGCCCAGGTAACTGGGCGGGCCGCCAGGTATGTACACATATTCTTTTGTAAAAACCTAATAAAAACTCACTGTGCTCTACACATTACAGTAGAGCGAGTTCACCATATCGTCGTGCTCTTCTTCTCGCACTCTCTCTCGCGTCGCACTTCCGCTCGTACTCCTTCAGTATGACCCCATTTGTGATTGGATAAGTGTTGCTTATCATTTATTGGCCTCTTCACATTTGCACTTTCAAGGAAAGAAGTTCTCCATATGCCAAGGGTTTTGGATTGGCAGGATCTAACCAAGGGATTTGGATTGCCAAGGTGACACCCATGATTATCAATTAATATTCATTTGTCTTCACTAATCTCTACTTTTAGTGTTCAATAGGTCACAAAGATTTTGATACTGTATCTTTGAGGGTGGAAGATTATATTCGACCACCATGTAAGTATAATATCTTTTTCTCCTCATCGTAAGTATATGAATTGATTTAGTTTCGTTTCCAAATAAGTTTGGTTATGCTCTACAAGTGGGATGCAATTGTGAGCATGCTTTCATCCACTTTGCTCTTCATCCACATAACAAGGTCATGTATGAGCATGAAATTTTAGGGAAGTAGTGTTTCAGGTATTGTTTTGACAACCTGTCACTTTCTCTCTTAGCTTTTCATTGGGGTACAATGAAGGGTTCGCTCCCTATTGCAACAGTTATTAAAGACCTACACGGTAGGGTTTTGTTTGGCATATGATGCTAGTCACAAGGCATGCAACATGGTTTAGGAACTCATGGAGTTCAGTTTAGCCAGTGTGGAGCATAATCTCACATATATTTGTTGCTTTTTCTTGGTGAAGTCTATCTTTTGAAAGACAGTAGCCTTGAGATGTAAATCCCAAAACTTGTCTACATATTTGTGGATAGACTCATGAGAGAGAAGCTTCAAACTGCATCATTTGGTAAGCACTTTGTTATTTGCATCGCTTGCAAGGAATTGCTTCATGATGGAAATTTGTAGATTTTTCCATGTCGTTGGGGCTTTGTCGTTGCCATTAAGGCTAGCCCACCATTGACGAGCCTATTTTTGGAAGTGCATAGCTCCATGACATAGCTTGGAGGACTCTGTGAAGCCCTCGTCTCCAAAGGCTGCATCAAATTGCTGGATAAAGGCCTATACTTTGTCAGTAGCACCAAAGGTGCCATCATAGGTGAGAAAAGAGTACTCTTTCCTCCCTCTTTGAACTTCTTGAGCTTTTGTGACCTACTCCATGCAAGGTATGATTTTTGATGTCCTCCCCTCTTGTATTCTCTAGGAGAATAGCCATAGCTTTCGTCAGAAGAGGAGGAAGGTGAAGAAGAAGCAGAGGAGAGTGACCTCTTTCTTGCCCTTTTCTTCCTTTGTTTCCTCTCTTCCCTTTCGGAACAACGAGTATAAGGATTGTGGGTTGATCGTTTCCTCTTGGGAGGAGTTGGCGATCGTCTAGATCGCCATCTTCGTGGAGCCACATCTTCAAAGGAACTTAAAGATTCATTAATTTCTTGCTCTTTGGGTTCCTCCTCTCGTATGGGAGAGAATATTCTTTTGGGGGTCTCTTCAAGAGGCCTCCTAAGATCTCTCTCCTCTTGGAGAGGAAGGGAAATCCCATAAATGCAAAGTTGTTGAGTAACTTCGGCTTGCAAAGCAGGGTTGTCCATAGCTTGCTGCAACCTAGTAACAAGATAATTGACAAACATGGGGGCATCATCATTAGCACCTTCATGTGAGAAATCAAAGTTATCAATGTTCATTCTACTCTCTTGGTTATTGTAAGCCATGTTAATAGAATTTATGTGTTTACTTAGTGTATTCTTTGGCAATTCAAAACCTTAGTTGCTACTCCTCTTGGCCTTTGAAAATCAGCACTTAAGCATCTACACCCACGACTCGAATTGGTTAATTATAGAGAGTAGTTGAGTGGGTCTAATATTGCAGAGTTGCCGAGGGATAGCTCCTTTTAGACTTCTTATGGCTCAATAATGTGGTAAAGCCGGAGGCAAGTCTAAAAAGACTCCATTATTAAGACCAAAGTTCCCGAGGTGTACACCATATCCCACATAGTGGGCTCAACAAAACTAATAATAGATCCCAATCCCACTTAACCTAATATAATTAAAAGATCAACCATTAATAGGCTACTTAAGGACCTCTGTTCTTAAGCAAGAAAAGAGAAACCAAATGCTTTGATACCAATGTAATGGAAATGGCCTATGAACTTTGAGGATAGCGAAATTAAGAGAATTAGAGAGAACATTTTTGTGAGACTACTTTGAGAGCATAGAGGGTGAACTTAGTTGACGATAGCAACATAATTATAGTACTTAGTTAACTTGGCATGAACAATACTTTTGCAAGAGAGGGCCGGATTTATGTGGGGCCGGTCCCCCCTCCACTAGGCATTTGTATTATAGATTCTCCCCTTAAGAGAGACTTGGTACAATACAATCTTTGTGTTCCTTGTGACCTAGGTGATACAATAAATATGGAAAACTTCATGCATCACGAGCATAACATAAACTTTGCAAAAAGCATTAACTATCCCAAGCCTCAGTCCCAAGGCCTCAAACACCTTCGAAGGTGGAGAGAGCTAGCGGGGAATGAGGGTAGGGAAGAGGAAGAAGAAACATTCCATAGGAGAAAGAAATAGTTCCTCACTTATCATCACTCTTCTTGCTACCATGCATAATAGCATAGTAATGAAGATGGAGAAGATGGCAAGCTTAAGCATTGAAGCATGGCTCTTGGTTGGATTTGCATTCCATAGCCAAGAGTGTTGGTGTAGGCTCTCAACTTCCCAATGAAGATGGAGAATATGGCAAGCTTAAGCATTGAAGCATGGCTCTTGGTTGGATTTGCATTCCATAGCCAAGAGTGTTGATGTAGTCTCTTAACTTCCCTACTAGCTTGGAGAAGGAGAGGGAGATGGAGCTCTTGCACTTTTCACTTCACACAATGAGACTGTGTGTGAGTGTGTGTGGGAGTATACCCCCTAAGCAACCCCCCTTCTTGCTTTGGTTGACCCCCCCTTGTAGCTCATGCTTGAAGTTAATTGGACATATCAAGCAACAAGGGTAGCCTTGGGACGTGTCCCCCTTTCCCCTTTGAGAGAGAGGACTTGATAAATGCAAAAACAATTAATTAAATTAACTACTTTACCATTGGACCCCTTGGGAGGCCAACTAATAGGCTTTAGTCACACCATGAGGGCAACATGGGTAGGGGCTTGACATGTGTTCTTGCTACCTCTTGAGGCTTGGGTTTACCTTGTCTGTGTGTGTGTGTGTGTGTGTGTGTGTGTGTGTGTGTGTGTGTGTTCTCTCTCATCCCCCTAGGTTGAGGGCTTGCCCCCTCTCTTGTAGGGATGTTGTTGACTTTTGGAACACAAGCACCTTAGTTAGCAAGCACGACAAAGAACCTCAAGCTTGGGTAGTGTTACCACAAGCATCTCAATCTCCCTAAACGGCAAGCACGACAAGCACCTCAAGTATCTTAGTCAGCAAGCACAACAAGCACCTCGAGAATCTTAGTCAGTAAGCACGACAAGCACCTCAAGCTTAGGCTGGGTTTCCACCTCAAGCACAACCCTAGCTTACCTAAGTTCAAAGGACTATTAACACTAACCTTTGGAGATCTTTGATGAAGCTAACCCTAAGTTCTTTAAGCTCCATTGGCTAGCCTTGCTCTTTGCCATACCATCTCTCATTTGGACCCCTTTACCATTGGCCCCGTGTTGAGATAGATCTGTAAGCACATGTCTATATTCTATTTCTTGTTCTCGTTTATTCCCCCACATTAAGTGATCAGTTTAATATAAGAAAATCATTTGGGTTGGTTAGATATTAGATTTTATGACAGGTAATGTCATAAAATCTAATATCTAACTATCCCAAATGATTTTCTCGTATTGAACCAATCATTTAATGTGGGAAAATGAATGGGAACAAGAGTTAGAATATAGATATGTGCTTTTAGATCTATCTCAGCATGTGACCAAAAGGGAGAGAAGGCTACCTTTCATTAAGGGTCCAAAAGGGAGATGGTCCACCAAAGAGCAATGAGCATGTAATAGAGCTTAAAAGACCTTAGGGTTAGCTTCATTAAAGACCTCCAAAGGTTAGTGTTAAAAGTCCCTAGACCTAGCACCTTTAGATACTTTGGACCTTAGGCAAGTAAGGCATGTGCTTGAGGTGCTTGTCATGCTTCATGACTAAGGTGCTCAAGGTGCTTGTGGTGCTTCATGACTAAGGGTGCTTCAAGTGCTTGTCTTGAGGTGCTTGTCGTGCTTCATGACTAAGGTGCTTAAGGTGCTTGATGACTAAGGTGATTGATGACCAAGGTGCTTGAGGTTCTTGAAAGTCAAAAAGTGGTCTACAAAGGAGGGGGCGAGTCCAAGAAGTCGGGGATGAGAGAGAACACTCACCCACACATACCAAGAGCCACCCCTTCCACAAGGCATATTGGACAGATGTCAAGCCCCTAGCAAGGTTTCCTTCATATTGTGCCTAAAGACTATTGGATGACCTTTAGAGAGGTCCAATGAGAATTTAGAATAATTAAATAATTATTCAAGCCCTCTCTCTCAAAGGGGAAATGAGGACACTTGTCCAAATGCTATCTCTATTGCTAGTTATGACCTAAGCTTATGATTGGCTAAGCTTGTCAAGGGCCAATGAGGTGCAAGCAAGAGTAGGGAGTAAGAGGGGTCGACCAAGGCCAGGAGGGAGGCTCCTTTTTGCTCATTCTCCCTCACACTCACACAGTATCTCATTGTGTTCAACAAGAACTCCATCTCCTTCTCCAAGCTTGAGAAGTAGAGAGCCTACACCAACACCTCTTGGCTATGGAATGCAAATCCAACCAAGAGTCAAGATTCAATGGCATGCTCATCTTCTCTACCATCTATATTACTATGCTAAGCTAAGCTCCAAGAGTAATCTATGGTGAGAAAAATACTTCTTTCTTGTATGCTACTTCTCTTCCTCAACTGTTGTCAATTTCTCTAATTCTTTCTCTCTTTTACAAGTATTGTTCATGCCAAGCTAACTAGGTATAATGTTACTTTTGCCACCTTTAATCAAGTACTTTCCTTATGATCTTTAAGAATTCTCTTAAGGAAATGCTCACTATTGTTACTTTAACTCCACTACAATCAATGTTATAGCCATATTCCGTTACATATAGTGGACAGTAATTAGTTTCTTTTTGTAGATCTTTTTTATCCATTGCTTTTCCTCATGTTATCGGAGTGCTATGAGAATAACATTCGCCAAACGCATTGGCAAGTAAAGTCATGAAAATGCAAGGTTTGAGTCCATTTTTGCTAAATGCATGCACACCAGGTGTTATGGGCCCTAGTGTTTAGTAAAGGCTTACTTGGAGCGGTATGCAAATTCATGAACTTGATAGCTTACAATGCATTTTGCACCACACGTGTAGTTTCTCTATGAGATTTACTGTGGATCTACCAACCACCATACAAGTTGATGGCTTTGTATGGGTGCTTGTAGATAAGTTGACTGGACTTTGTCAAGTTTATTCAATTCCCTATTCAATCTCTAAAGTTAACCAAGTTGATTGTGAGTCATTGTGACCCCGTTTACTAGATATTTTTGGAGGATTGTCTGTAAACGGTTGGGGAGAAACAAATCACTACATAACTGCCACTCGTCTGAAGACCAGACGGACAACTTTAGGTATTAATCTATTGTTAAAGGATATGGTATGAGCATATGTTAGCAAGAAGCAATCCAACTGGAAAGATTACCTTTCCAAGTTTGTTTATAATGATGCAAAGCATGTTGGGACTAGGTTTAGTCCTTGCATGTTTATGTTAGGTTTTCAACCTTGATAACTAGTTATGGTGGGGTTGACTACCGATAGAAATGACAGCTAGTCAAGGACTTAGTATAGGCTGATGAGTTATGTCAGTTGGTCACTTTCAGGGAAAGTTGAGAAGATGTATTTTTTCATGTTCCAGTACCTTCACAAAGTGTATGAAACATGGTCACTCATTTAGTCACCTCTTAGTTGTGGTAACTCATTTAAAGTATTCATGTGAGTTATAAACTGAGTCTACACCCAATCGTATTAATCTAGTTTGGATACAGGCTCTCATAAAATCTAATATCTAACTAACCCAAATGATTTTATCATATATTGAAATGGTCATTTAATGTGGGAAAATAAATGAGAACAAGAGTTAGAATATAGACATGTGCTTTTAGGTCTATCTCAGCACGGGATCAAAGGGAGAGAAGGCAACGGGTCCAAAAGGGAGATGGTCTATCAAAGAGAAATGATCAGATAATGGAGCTTAAAACACCTTAGGGTTAGCTTCGTTAAAGATCTCCAAAGGTTAGTGTTAAAAGTCCTTAGACCTAGGACCTTAGGGTATTTTAGACCTTAGACAAGCTAAGCATGTGCTTGAGGTGCTTGTCGTGCTTGAGGTGACTAAGGTGCTTGAGGTGCTTGCCATGCTTTATGGCTAAGGTGCTTGAGGTGCTTGTCATGCTTTATGAATAAGGTGCCTAAGGTGCTTCATGACTAAGGTGCTTGACGGGGTGGAGGTGTTCCAAAAAGTTAACAATATCCCTACACAGGGGGAGGAGAGCCCTACAAGAGAGGGGTTGGAGGTGTTCCAAAAAGTCAAAAACATCCCTACACAAGGGGGGGTGAGCCCTACAAGTAGGGGATTGAGAGAGAGAACACACACACACACACACACACACTCGAGGCAAGCCAAGTCCAAAGAGGCAACAAGGACACATGTCAAGCTCCTCCCCATGTTGCCATCATAAGGTGCCTAAAGCCTATTGATTGGCCTCTAAAGGGGTCTAATGAGAATTTAGTTTGTTTAATTAATTGTTAAAAGTGGCTATCATATCAAATAAGGATAGTGAATGAAGATATTGTTAAGACTGCTTTCCGCACAACATTTGATCTTTATGAATATCTTGTCATGCCTTTTGGCTTGACAAATGCTTTGGCCACATGCCTGATGGAGAAAAATTTTAGGTCCTATCACAAGATTATTGAATTCTGTCAAGGAGCATAAGCAACATCTTGAGGTAATCTTTCAAGCTTTGAGGGAGAATAAACTTTCTATTAACCAAAAGAAGAGTGTATTTTTCCTTCAAGAGATTCATTACTTAGGTACGTTATCTCTCACAATGGTATCTTATGGATCCCTCAAAGTTAGAGGTAATAAAAGGATGGCCTAACCCAAGGAATCTACATGAGCTACGAAGCTTTATTGGTATGTGTGCATACTATAGACGCTTCATAGAAAAAATCTCTCAAATAGCAGGACCATTACATAACAAAGAATAATGTTAAGTATTCATGGACTGCTAAAGAGCAAAATGATTTTGATAAGCTTAAAGAAAAGCTTACCTCCCAGCTAGTGCTTACACTACCGGACCTCTCAAAGCCATTTGAGGTCCAATGTGATGCTTGTGGAGATTGCCTTGGAGCAGTTTTGCTCCAAGAAGGGCATGCCATAGCATATGAAAGTCGAAGACTCAATACAGATGAACGAGTGTTGGGCATATACAAAAAAGAGCTACTAGCTATTTTACATGCCCTAGACACATGAAAGCACTATCTATTGGGAACTCCATTCATCTTACGAGCAAACTACCAAAGTCTCAAGTACTTCATGATGCAAACCAAGCTATCCGACAAACAAATGAGGTGGAAAATTTTTCTTTCACAATTCAATTTTCATATTGCTCATATTGTTGGTAAGCATAATCAAGTGGCCGATACACTATTCACAACGACCAAGGGAAAATGCGGTGTCTATAGCAACTCATCTTCCATGATAGAGAGTATGCTATTGACCCTGATTTTAAGGGCATAATGTCATCCCTTACCTTAGGGAAGAAAGAGGAACCATTCACCTTGCAGGATGGTTATCTTCTCCATAGCAACAGGCTATGTGTTACTCACTCCCTTCATGAGAAAGTGATATATGAATCCCAAGCTCCGCCTGATGTGGGGCATAGAGGGATTCGGCCTACTCTTCGAGGAGTAGAGATGTATTTTTATTGGCCCACCATGAAAGTTGACATACAAGAGTATGTTTCAAAATGTATGGTATGCCAAAAGAAAAAGTATGATAGAGGGAAGCAACCTGGATTACTCTAGCCATGCCCTCCATAAACTAAAGATACCTTGTTCAATTTGAAGACTAGTGCATGGAGTATTTAATCAATATATCTTCAACTACCTAATTTGTTCACGAAATTTGGTTGTAAGTCTAGGGATGGCACTTGTACTAAAGGATAAAATGATTCTTGTGGCTTGGTTCCTTTATTGTGTGTGTGTGTGTGTGTATATATATATATATATATATATAAAGGAGAATAAAGTTTAGGGTTAATGGTCAATGTAGGGTTAGTAACGGAGCAGCCCATTACTTACTAAGTCCACGTTGCATTTCATTAATTAATAATGCAAAAGATTCGTTTAACATCTGACTTGCAAAAGCAAAAGTCCATGATTTGGTCGTTCCCACGGTGCATCCCCCCTCACGCCTGTCGCTACACTGCATACCTCCATCACCTCGCTCTGCGCCATCTGCCCCGTCTCCTGTGCATTCTACACCTGCACAAGAGCCACTCTCCCCCATCTCTTTGCTCTACTGCGTGCGCCTTCACCATGATCTGTGTGTTGCAGTATTCTACGCGACTCTGCCTGTGCTCTGAATTGACTTCTCCTATGGCCATCACAAGAGAGAGAGAGAGAGAGAGAGAGAGAGAGAGAGAGAGAGAGAGAGAGAGAGAGAGAGAGAGAGAGAGAGAGAGAAGCAAACCTCCACTTACAATGCGCTCTTGCACTGCACCAAAATTTAGAGATAGATTCAAGATTACCAATTAACATATGCAACGAGATCAGTCATGGTACATAAAAATGTCTTCTATCTATTGTCTTTACTAAGAATAGATAAGCAATTTTTTTTAGCATTGTAGACTTATAGCCTTTGTTGTATGTGTTGTTTCTATTGGAATATGTGAGCCTGGCATCTTTTTAAAGCATATCAACCACGACAAAACTAGAGCCATAGCCAAGAGAATTTGCTAGCCATGTGATACATTCCATTGATATGCATTCCTGCTTCATTTGCAGAACATCTAAGTGTTGAAGTATCATAATCTTTCTGCATTGAATCGTTAACAACAAGTAACATATCAAAGAATATCACACTTTACAATAGGGTAAAACAAACTTTGCCAAAGTTGGTATGTCATAATGTCCTAGATGTCCTATGAGAGGCGTATCATGAGTTTCTTGTAGCTTCTTGACATTAGAATTTTTGTCCTTTGTGGTAAACAATCAAGAATTGATGTATAAATCTTTTGAATATGAGATGCAAAAGAGATGCTTTGTAGTCTTGTGTTGAGATGCAAAAGAAAACAAACATTCAAGGGATACTTATCCTAGCTACATAAACTAGTGTACTCATTAATCAAAGAGAAATATTAGCAATGGTACTCTTCCTACTAAAGAGATTAATTGCCAAGTTTTCTCTTTCTAACTTGTCATATTCTCATAGTCTTCCATCCTCATCTTTTTTGTACATTCAAACTGGTTTAGTGTCCACTTTAGACTTTAATGATTAGTCTTAATCTACAACTTATTGCTCAATACATAATGATGCCACACCTCAAAAGCAAGAACAATAGCAACTAAGTCAAGATCTTGAGTAGGATATATTGAGCTGATGAGTACGCTCCTTCCTTGAAATATAAGTAATAGATCATCCTTCTTGAGTGCCTACTACTTAACCACCAACATTTTTGACAAGGGGAAAAGGCATTAAAAGGTTGAGGAGTCTAAGTACATGATCATTAGCAAGGTGTTCTTTTATTTTCCAAAGGTGGCTCGAGTTTTGATTGTCCAAGTATCTTTATTTTCTTGAGTGCATTAGAAATAAATTTGGGTTGATCCTAAGCAAAATCAACCTCAATATGGAAGGATCAATAGAAAAATCCTTTTGAATTGCCATAAATCAAAGGTATTCTACCTTCTCAATGAAGAAAGTGCGTGTGTTTCTATGTGCATAAACTTTATTCTATCTAAGATAGTGTAGGAAATTGTCATCCACTAACCATTCCTGAAAGAAAGGGCGACCACATGGCAACCGACGGATGTCAAGAGACATGGTGGGAGCACTTTCTAAAGGGAATGGTCAATGGATGACCATTCCCAATTGTCAAGTGTTGGAGCGAGTGAGGCTTGACTGATCACACACATTTGTACATCGGATTCCTTGTGTTGAGTTGGCGCTCGATCATTGCAGGCAACGAATAGCATTCTGCATGTTGATGTGTCGCATGCTTGATTAAATTCTGATTGCTGACAGCTCAATGGCTCATCAAAGCAACCTCAAATTCCTATTGTTGAGGTGGCATGCATTGAAGTGTTGACAAGCTGAATTCTACTACAAAAGGTCCAGTGGATGCATGGCTAAGATTGCTAGCCCCATGACCAACGACCTTGATGTTGAAGTGCATGACACACATGAGCCTCATGTTCCTCTAGATTCTTTGAATATACCAATAATATCATCAAAGAAGACAAGTACCAAATCATGGGGATGCTTTTGCAAATTTTTTGTAATAAGCCTCAAAAGTCATTGGAGAACTGGTAAGTCCAAAATGCATAAAGATATCTCATATGTCAAATCTAGGAATGATGCCACGTTTACGAATATCTTCTTCACATTTGATGATACCTAGATTCAATATCTTTCTTGTCCCATGAGGACGGTCTATCAAGGTGAGGAAAAACATACATGTTTCTTGGTTATAACTTGATTAAGTCCTCTATAATAAATGCAAAGTCTACAAGTACCATCTTTATTTCAATCAAAGGAAAAAAAAGTGCTCTCCAAGGCAAAACATTAGGTCAAATGTAGCCTCAATCAAAGATTTGAGTCAACTATTCATTGAGTTAAGTGGATGCAAGTAGAGACATTTAATAATCAATGGCATGATCAATGTCACCTTTAGGCCCAAGTTGGGTGAGTTCTTCAAGAATTACAACCTTGTACTTTGATAACCAATGTAGAGCTTGGTATTGAGGTTGCTTTTGTATAGCATTCATTCAATTTTATTGCCTAGGTCATATGCTTCTTCGTATGAGCATAATCACTATTGACCATTATGTTAGCTCCCATGTTGAGTGGTCATTAGGAGATTCTTTTTTTTTTATAGCAAAACTCACAATTGTGAGTGAATTATATGGAACAGCCCAAAAAATTACAAGGTCTTGTCAAGCCATGACAACATCCAAGGACCATAATTACATCGGCTATCAGGAGGTCATTAGGAGATTCTATTGGCAAAAAATACGATGAGGAAAGAGAATATAAATTGGTCCATTGTTGCCCCCTCAAAGACTTTTGGGTCCAAGATGATGTGGATGACACGGATTGGTATGCAAAGATGAGGGCATTGGTTGGACTGTTCCTAATTGCAAGGCTATTGAAACCTAACCGAAGCCAATGAGCCTTATCCTTAAATCTCAATTACTTTGGTAGGTTGGTCAACATGGATCTAGAGGTGTATGGATCTTCTTGATGTCTTATCCTCTTGACTTCACATGCCTAGCGTTCTTTAACTTTTTCTTTATTGGCTTGGTTTATGTCACACTTTTACTAGTAGGCTTGGTTGCATCTAGAACATCAAAAACTTAGTGATTCTAAGATCTTGGAGTCAATTTAAATTAGAGAATGTAGGAAAAAAACAAATCAAGCCACCTTTTGTGACATATTCTATAGTTGGGTGAACACCACATTTACACTCGGAGCATAGGGGTCGTGACCTAGGTGAGAGCCACCTCTTATTTATAATAAAGGTCAGGATGTCCAAGTGTCTTTGAAAAAAATGACTTACCATGCAGACTGGCGGTGCCCTCACACGTCTACAAGAGAGGGGAGTGGTGGTAGCTCCGGTGTGTGTGTGTGTGTGTGTGTGTGTGTGTGTGTGTGTGTGTGTGTGTGTGTGTGTGTGTGTGTGTGTTTTCCCTACCAACCATGAGCTTTGCTTTGCCATAGCTCATGTACGAGCCTCCTTATATTGGTATCAGAGCCTACGTTTCAGCCATAGCTCCATCCAGTTGTGTAGTGTGCTCCCTTGTTGTGATGTGCATGTGGCTCTATTCCTTGACCCATACCCTTGCTACTCGCCATCAAGGCTGATAGTACTGCGAGCTGAGCATTCAAAAACCCCAGAGCACCTTATCAAAAGGTCGCTTCCCATGGCTCTGCAAGGCATCCCAAGAGCCTCGTTGGCCTCCCCATAGCAAGCTACTCGCTCATCACCTACTGCTCAACTCCCTTGTAATCCTTGTTGTGTGTTAGCTTTATTTCTTGGCTGTCACCTAAAACATTAGCCCTATATTATTATGATATTATGCTCATATGGATTTTGTAAGTAAGGCTTCCTATGTTGGTGGAGATCAAGCCGCCTGGTAATTGAAGCAGTTGATGATATACTTGCAAAAGTTTTTTGTCTTGAGAGTAGCTAGTTGAGCCAATTGAACAACTAATAGTGGAGTAATAGCTTGTGTTTGAAGGTGGCCAATTGTAGTATAAGGAAGCACAACTATTCTTTAGACCTCGCCAATCAAAGCGACAATCGGGGCAACCATGCCATCCGTACTCTTCATCAGAGCCATCTTTGGAACATCGCACGAAGTGTTATGTACATGTGTGCATAGCTTGTTTAACAAATTTTCTTTTCTTTTTCAAGTTTTAAGTGAGTTTTGCCTTTAAAACACAAAGAAAACAAAAAATGGAAAAAGATGAAAATAAAAAAACATCTGAGACCGACACCAACCAAGACCAAGATATGTATGGGGTTGAGGACATAGGAGAAGAGTGGGATGTGATGTCTCGGGAGCAGCACGAGATGATAGTGCATAGAGTAGAAAACATAGAATTACAATTACAAACTTTTCTTGCTGCTCTATATGGTCTTAAAGACCATATGACTAAACTAAATGAGTACTTACAAAAGGGGAAGTAGCCGATGGCATAGTCTTTTGTGCCATCTGACCCAAATATACCTTCCACGTCTAAAGATAGTAGAACTATGTATAAAGAGACTACTCTTCCTCCTCTTGAAACCCCATCTAGACCTAGGGACAACCCTGTTCTCAAAGACATGAAACCTCCTCAATTTAATGGTGAAGAAGAAGATAGGAACAAAGATGCTATTTATACTTTCCTATAAAAATGGCAAGAAATGCAAGGTAAAAATACACCCAACCTAATTACCAACCCCTTGAGACTAGTCTATCGTTGGGGCCCAAAGCCTACAAATGGTGGATAAGTCTCAAGGCATCACGAAAGATTCCAGTGGACTGGGCTCAATTTGAGAGTATTTTTGTGAAAGAATTTCTCCCTGAAATGAACCAGAAAGAAATTGGGAGGATTGGGACAAGGAAATGCAATGGGGTAGGCCTTTGCTTACTTACATTGTAGAGTACAGAGAAATAATCCTCAGGCTTCAGGGGCTTCAGGGGATAGATGGTTTTCACAAAACAAGAGGGTTTATATGGGGGTTAGATAGACATTTCAAGCGAGAGGTAAATGAAGTGCGGCAAAAACTTTGGAAAAAGCAATCAAATTTGCACAAATTTATGAAGATAATACTCGCTTTACAGCTTATAATCCCACTCAAACTGAGCCCAAGCCCATAGATACGAGGTGTCACGGCCTTTTCAAAAGGGGCAGAGGAAATATCCATTAAATAAGGAGGGTAAACCACTGTTTAGAAAGAGGGTTGCACTAGGACCTAAATGAACCAAGAGGACTTTGCAAAGGCTAAAAAGGAAAACTTATCCTTCACTTGTTTGTCACCCAACCATTCTCAATGGAATTGTCCAAGGAACAAAAAGGAAAAAGATGATGAAAAGGATAACGGTACTGATACAAAAATGTCAAAGCAAAAGAGAATTGACATTGCCAATCTTTTATAGAGAAACAACTTGTCAAATCATGCAGTTTATTGCAAATCAAGAGATTTCCCAATATTAAAATAGATAGCATAGGAGGAAGCTGGAAGCTTAGCTGTCAAATTTCATCTTACTGCCAAAATCCGCTTGACCGAAGCAACATTTCCTTGTCAAGTTGGCATTGCAATTTTTTTGCAAGAGTAATAAATTCGAAATGTGAAATTGAAATTTAACGTACTTATCAGCTTTTTGGGATCTCCACCCTTGGCATCAAAAGTCATAGCACCACTTGGTGTGATTTTGCTCATGTAGTATGGTTGTCACTGTGCTTTCAATGTGCTTCGTCTACTTATTTTCCCTACACTCTGGCAAATTGTGTATGCTTTGGAGTGACCATGCACCCAATGCATATATAGAGATATGGAACCGTGTTCCTGGAAGCCTTACTTTTTACCCCTCCGCTTGATAGCACAAAGAGTACATCTCATAAGAGATATTGATCAATGAGATCTATGGCCCAATTGACTTACAACCTTGCTATAACTCAATGCAAGTCATGCTTGCCTTAAAGGTTTTGTAAACTGATAATAACAATGCATCATGGCATGGAGAAAACCAATTTTGCAAACTTCAATCATACTGCATAGGCATAATTCATACCAAGTTCTTGAGTATTCCTACATGGAGCCTTGCTCTTTAATCGATACATAATGACATGCCATGCATGTATCCAAACCGAGTTAAAGGGACATTACCAAAACTTGAAATGTCAAAAATGGCTTGTATATATAGATGTGCTATCTTCGTTAAGTTCGTCTAGTGTTTTTGCAAAATGAACTCTAGATCATATTAGCATATAAATAAATCAAACCATTCTTGACTCTGCTCTAGTCTCTCTATCTACACAAGCCGTGCTTGTTGCTAACTTCATACGGATTCATACTCCATAGACATTATGGGTAGCCTCATATGGAATTGTATTCCATAATCTAAACATGACTGATGTACCTTGCTCATACGGAGCTATACTCCGAGCTGATGACTCATGCAATGCCGATACACCCAAATGCTACCCTTAGATTTTCCAATCGTGCTCGAGTTAAGCAACTTTTGCTTGTCCTTTATAAGCTTTTTGCAAGATTCAACAAGTTAAAACTTAAAATTCAACTTGCTTACGTGTTAAATTATGTGGTCTGTAGTGAGCCACAACTAACATAGAAACCGTGCTTCCTTGCTTTGCAAACCTCTTCTTAACAAGTGTTGCCTTGCTGGTATTTGCGCATGTTAAAACTACGCATGCCAAAATTGTGAGATTTTAAGAGATCGATGTTGAGCCAACGACCCCTTGCTGAATTTGTCGACTTAGGCTGTGATTGTAGCTCACATCCAATCTTGCATGCCACCGACGACATTGCGAGTCTCCCCATGCTGCTGATGCAAAACCCGCCAACCCTGCTGTGGATCCCTGCGCTGTGGGCTATCACCCTTTTGTGGGGAGGGTGCCCTGCCCACTTGTGTAAAGGGGAAAAAAAAAAACAAAAAAAAATTGTTACTGTGCTGCAATAATGGCGAACTGTCGAGAGAGAGAGAGAGAGAGAGAGAGAGAGAGAGAAGAAGAAGAAGAAGAGCAACAGAGAGAGAGAGAGAGAGAGAGAGAGAGAGACCATGCCCTCCACACTGCTTCTCCCTACCTCCATGGCTGCCCTTCTCCACCTCGCTTTAATACCAATCTAAGGACCCAAGGAACTACCTTGAGGTTTCATCTGCTCTACCACCCTTTATATAGGCCCTTGGCCATCCATATTTAGAGATTCCTATCTACACCTAACAGTCGGCCCTTGGCCCTTGGCCTCGGTCATGACCTCCCTGGGTTTGCCCTAGGTCTTACAAATAAGCTAACAAACAAAAACAGCAAATCAAGACCAACATGCAAAGAATCTCAACTACATGCTTACTAACTAAATTGGGCATTCCAATGAGAAAACAAGCTTGCAATGCAACAAAACATAAGGGGAGTGTCATACTAGCCTTAGTCCATCTAATGGAGGTAATAAAACATCAAGGGAGTGTTATACTATCCTTAGTCCATCTACTTGAGCTAATAAAACATCAATATGAGTACACACAACATAAGGGATGACTTAGCAATATCCCTATAACCCTTTTAAAATAAAAGTTATTGAAACATACTGCAATTAAACTACTAAAGTGGACAGCCTATTAACAACAACCAACAAATGTCACTCATTGAAAGCAATTACACTACAAAGTAGAAGTAGGAGATTACCACTATGTACTCAAATTTGCAATTGGACACAATGGATGTCAGAAATCCTGATTAGAAACCTTGACAAAAGCTCATGGTGTAAAAAGAGTTGCTCAGCTTAAATGGTGACCTCTAAATATGAGTTAAAACTCACTTTTATAATGAGGGCTCTAAAGTATTAAATTCTCAAGGAATTTAGGCTCAATATTAACTCATTCAAGTCAGCTTTACTCACCTAGGCTCATCATCTATAAATCTATTACAATCTAGAACTTTATCGAGCCCAAGTAATTTGTTACAATCATTTTTTGCAAAAAATATTAAGCGATTTTACAATCAAAAGGGAATTTTAATGTCCGACTTGGCCAATAGCTTTACTTACTCCCATCTTCTAGCTATTGCTGCGTCCTTGGTCCAATCTACTTCTATTCCTGTCAAAAGAGTTGTTGTTAGAGAGTGTTGCTATCAAACGTGCAATACTGAGGAGTGTTGGTGGCTAGCTTGAAGGCTATGAATGACAAATTGAGGTCCTTTGTCAAAGTAGCACAAAAGACTTGATAAGTGATTGAGTGAAATGCATAGGCCAATGAATGAACTTCACATGAAAACTCAACTTAGCACTTGTCATGGATACCAAGAACACTAAAGAATTCTCCCTATCAAAATGTGCTATGCATGATGAACGAGGATCTTGATGTTCAAAAACTAACCACATGAGCCAATTGCCCATGCCATTTGGAGTTGTTTGCTGAAGTTCCAAGTAATTTAAATGATTATTGAGGTGTCATATCACACTTTTATAGATCTTCAACACACTTTTAGTCCTTGAGCCTAGTTTATTTTGACTTGTAACTTTCCAATTTTCTTGAGAGTTGAAGGTTTGTGTCACAATATAATGAAGCTAGGAATATTGTTCCAAGATATCTGGTTGGTCATGGATCGCAACCATGGAAACCTCATCTCTTGGCTAGGAAAATTTCCTTATACTCCTAGCATCTTTTGAGGCCTATGTCTAGGTTCTCATGGAATTTGGATCCCATTTGACTTGTAGTGGAGATCACATATTGACTATGAATTTTAAATCGCCAACCATCTCTACACCTTTGGTGCATTTGTGGAGTAGCCTTGAGCTTGACATTGTCATGGAAGTTCGATTCTAAGTAGGCATACCCTGTAGTAGACTACTTGCTTGTATTTCTCTTTTGATGGAAAAATTATATTGGCCTTGAAGCCCCAGATTTGCACTTTGCAAATCAAAGCACAAACTTGTGTGTTCTCACTTTGCTTCTCATACCATTGAGCATATGTAGCAAGCCTCCTCATTAAATTTTTACAATTTGGTTATTTACAAGAGGATAATGGTGAGTGTTTTTGAATTAGGGTCTAAAGCTTAGATGACCACAGGAGAAAAGCCCAGTGGGAAATAGTACCTTTGGTATTTACTCATATTGAGGTAATAAGTTGACATTTGAAGTACATGCTTATGCAATATAAGTGATTAGGAGAAACAAGAGAGGAGTGATTAATGCAAGTTTCAATTATGCAACACTCTATATGCATATAAAAGAATTTTCAAGAAATAAATGCAATGCAAGAATGGAGTTGATGAGTGCTTCAAGGAACAAATGTGGCACATGTGACATCTAGAGATGTTTCCCTAGCTTCCACATTTCCAAGAAGGCTTTTTTAATTAGAAACCTCTCCACTCGTATCTCACAATGCTTAGTACATTAGTGTCTTATGTGTAGAGTGCGCAGGTGATGGAGAAGGTAGAAAAAAAGACTACACACACACACCAACACACATCGAGACACACACACACACAATCGTTACCCTGCAGCAGCCATTCAACGTGCTACTCTTCTCTTCTTCTCTTTTGAACTATTATCCAAAATATATTTACAACATAGTATAGTCAGTGTCCAGCCGCCCATAGCACAATGGACATATTCTTTAACACTCCCCCTCAAGCTCAGAGTGAGCTTGCATATGATGGATTCACAATGCTTCACAAAAGTAGGAAAACTTCTCCTTTCCAAGAGCTTTTGTGAATATATCCGCAACTTGATCATTTGTCTTCACATACACCAAATCAATCTCATTTGCCAAAACTTTTTCTCTAATGAAGTGATAATGTACCTCAATGTGTTTAGTGCGAGCATGGTAGACTGGATTCTTTGCCAACATGATGCTGCTAATATTGTCACAATATATAATGACATTGTCAAGATAGTCAAAACCAAAGTCTACCATAAGTACTCTCAACCATGACTCTTCACATGCTGCCAAAGCTGCTCCACGATATTCAGCTTCTGTACTTGATAATGCTACAGTTGATTGCTTCTTGCTACTCCAACTTATCATACCATTGCCAATGGAAAATGCATAACCACTTGTAGATCTTCTATCCATAAAATCTCCTGCCCAATCTGCATCTGTGTAACCATAAAGACAAAGCTTCCCATTCTTTTCATAAAACATTCCATAACTGATAGTGGCTTTCAAATATCTCATAATCTGTCTCACTGCATCAAGATGACTTTTACATGGATTTTGCATGAATTGACTCACAACACCCACTGCATAACTCAAATCTGGCCTTGTTATTGTCAAGTAAATAAGGCTTCCAACCATCTTGCGATACATAGTGACATCCTCAATGTAATGTCCATCATCAAACAACTTCACATTTTGATCAAGAGGTGTATCAACCGGTTTGCACGCTGTCATTCCATACTTCTCAAGCATATCCAACGCGTATTGTCTTTGTATCATCCAAATTCCTGATAAAGTATTGACAATTTCAATTCCCAAGAAATATCTCAACTCACCAAGGTCCTTCATGTTGAATTCTCCCAACAAACTCTTCTTGACATGCAAAATTTGCTCAGCATGACTTCCAGTGAGAATCAAGTCATCAACATAGATAACAATAACGACGATCTCTCCATCAACATGCTTCAAAAATAATGACTGATTAGCAGTAGATTGTTTAAATCCAATCTTCTTCAAGAATCTGGTTATCTTTTCACACCAAGCTCTAGATGCTTGCTTCAAACCATACAATGCTTTCTTCAACTTACACACATAATATGGAAACTCTGGATGTTGATAACCCTCTGGCTGTATCATATAGACTTCTTCTTCCAAGTCACCATTCAAGAATGCATTATCCACATCCATTTGCCGTAACTTCCAACCGAACATACTTGCCATTGCTATCACCAATCTGACTGTTGTCATCTTTGCAACTGGACTAAATGTCTCATCATAATCAAGACCTTTTGTTTGTGCATAACCTTTAGCAACAAGCCTCGCTTTGTATCTTTCCACACTACCATCTGACTTGCACTTGACTTTGTATACCCATTTTGAACCAATTGCTTTCTTTCCACTTGGCAAGCGAACCAAATCCCAAGTGTCATTCTTCACAAGGGCATCCATCTCATCATCCATAGCTGACTCCCATTCTGATTTTCCAATTGCCTCTTGAAAACATGTAGGCTCTTTATGTTGCACACGTGAAACCATGTATGCATAATGTGTACGCATGTAACCGTTGTATGTCAATCTATCAACTGGATAACGCACCCTCTCTGATCTTCTCAACTGTGGTGCACTCTTCTCTTCAACTCTTGCATATGGGGGTACATATTTCTCAATATGCTTACTGCTAGGTGTCCTCAAATGTGGTAAACCATGCTCTTCATCGAGGCTTTCATCTCCATAACTCTCTTCAACCACTTTCTTCTTGCCTTTCTCGTCTTGCTTCTTATCTCGCAAACGACCGCTCCACGGGTTGACACTTCCTGTACTCTCCTCTGCCATATGTGGTCTTGGAATAGTTCTTGTTGATGGTCCTGGCTTATCAACAACATGACGCACATTCTCTTGCTCTTCATACTCATCTTCTATCATCACTGGCTTTGGTTTATACCATGGTTCATGCTCACAAAATATGACATCTCTACTGACATAAACTTGTCTTGTCGTAGGATCATAGCACTTGTAACCTTTCTTTTCAACTGGGTAGCCCAAGAATATACACTTCACTACCTTTGGCTCCATCTTCTTTCTTGCTTCATTTGGCACATGAACATAGCAAACACATCCAAAAACTTTCATGTAGAAAACTGTTGGCTTGATCCCATAAAGTCTCTCATAAGGTGAAATTTCATGAATGGCAGCTGTTGGTGTTCGATTCATAATGTGTACTGTTGTATGAACTGCTTCAGCCCAATATGTTAATGGCATATTCATCTCATTCATCATGGCTCTTGCAATCTCTGCTATGACTCTATTCTTTCTCTCAGCAACTCCATTTTGTTGTGGTGTGTATCTGCAAGTAATCTGTCTTCTTATGCCTTGTTCACGTAAGTAATCATCAAAATTGTGTGACATATACTCTCCCCCTCCATCTGTACGTAGGCATTTAATTTGACAACCATTCTCTTTCTCAACCATAACTTGAACTCCAAAAATACTTCAAATGCCTCTGACTTTGCCTTTAGAAAGTAAACCCATGTCATTCTGCTGTAATCATCCGTAAATGTGATAAAATATCGACAACCATTTGGTGTAGCATGATCACAAGGTCCCCAAATATTTGAATGAACAATTTCCAAAGGACTTTGGCTAATTCTCCCCCTCTTTGGAAATGGTAAACGAGATTGATTTCCAAATTGACAAGCTTCACAAACATGATCAAAATTCAATCTGCCAAACTTTGGTAATCCACGTACAATTTGATTTGATTGCATATGCTTTAATCTTCTAAAATTGACATGACCAATCCTCTTATGCCATAACTCTGTCCAATCATCTTGAGTGGCTGATTTGTTTGCATACATACCACTGTGTAAACATGGATCTCCAGCTTCCAATGAGAACAAGCGACCTTTCTTTCTTCCACGTGTCAATATCTTGCCTGGTCTGCCGTTGTGAAACTCCTCTATGAAGCAGCCATAACGATTAAAACGGACTTGCAACCCTTGATCTGTCATCTGTCCAACTGATGCTAAATTCTTTGTGATTGAAGGCACATATAGAACATCTCCCAATGTGTTGTATGTCCTGTCTTTTTCTAGCAATGGAACTGAACCAACATGTGTAATCCGATGCATAGTATCATCACCTGTAGCGACAAACTCATCCTCTTCTAACTTCTCTTTTCTGTCAAACCATTCACCATGATATGTCATATGATTTGTGGCACCACTATCTAAATACCAATCATCTGTATGATGTGGCTCGACCATGCTTCCAACAACATGCTCCATAGGAAATAAATGTCCACTCGACCTATTGTCATATATATTTTGATCATGAGGATTGTATCCAACAAAGTTTCCTCCATGTCTGCCATAACCTCGGCCTCTTCCACCACGATCACAATTTTGATTTAGCCTTGTGTAACATTCTCTTTCAAAGTGACCATAAATGCCACATCTGTTACAATATCCATCTCTTTGAGGATGTACAAATCGTCCACCTCCATGTCCACGAGTTCGGGCTCTCCCCCTGCCTCTTTGGCTATAATCGTTGTAACTTTGACTTTGTTGGGTTTGCCATTGACCTCTTCCAACATTGTTTCCACGACCATAGTTTCCTCTTCCACCTCTATTGTTTCCACGACCTCTAGAGTAAAAAACCTGATCTCTGGAATTGTTATTTGATGTAGAAGGACCTGAATTGCCTAACTTCACCTCTTCTTGCAAACAAAGGTTTACTAACTCTTCAAAATCAGGCATGTGTCCTCGAACAGATATAGATGTATCCAATGACTTGTATTCCGGTCCCAAACCATTCAATGTCACTGAAACTAAGTCATCATCTGGAACTTCAACATTAATGCTCGCAAGATCTTCCTGTATTTTTATCTCTGTCACATAATCTGATATGGATCTATTTCCTCGCCATACACAATGTAACCTTTGCTTCAAGTGAACTTTTCGTGGTTCTATATTGGAGCTGTTCATTCTTGCTAGTATCTCCCATGCTTCCTTTGGAGATTGAGCCTTCTTCACATGTGGTATAAAGAAGTCACTAATGCATAGTGAAATCCAATGCATCACTTTCCTTGAATTCTCGATCCACTTCTTGTAAGCTTCTACTCCTGCTTGCCATGTTTTATGTGCTTCAACATTCTCTCTATTTGGTTCCAAACCAACCTCGGGACACTCTTGTTCACCTGTAACATAATCCCATAAACCTTTGCCCATGATAAAGTTCTCCATCCTGTAAGACCATATGCTGTAGTTCTCTCTGGTCAGCTTCTCTCCAACAATCTGTGTGACTTGAGTTGAACTTTCTGCCATCTTCACTCTCTCAATTTCTTTCAAAGGATTTTGATAAAATTTCGGCAGAGTTTCGTTTGTATTTGGACAATATCTCAAGTGACAATCTCAACCAAAGTGCTCATAAACACTGACAAAAAATCTCTCACTGCCAAGGGAAAATCCACTGACTCACTTTGCCACAGACTGACTCAGTACTATGCATAAATACTCTAAAACAATATCCACATGGACCTGTATGCAAATGCAATCCATACGTTGTCCTATACCACATATCCATACATCCACCTTCTTCCCATAGTCGTAAACGACATATGAGGTCTTTCGCAAGGCTAGTCGGGGGTTCGCTCCAGTATCTAATCCACCTTGCCAAGGTACTAAAGCTCCCAAGGCAAGGCTTCAAAAAACCTCACTCGACCCTCACAAAGACTGCAGTTTTCCAAAATACATTGATCGCATATCCATACATAACCACAAAGTACTCAATCTGACAATATAACCGCCTCAACTTCTTCCCACAACCTTTCTTACATAGGCGACTGTCCATAACGGACCCACAACAACCAAACATAATCTTCGATAACACAATATCATGATGCAAAAGCTCTATGTCGCTCTCCAAAACCTGTGTAAATGCTGAATTCTTCACCTGTAACCTGTAAATCTACTGCCGAGTGCAAAACTGGACATCTCCTATGCTTGTGTGAGCTGGCTGTTTGCTGCAAAAAATTGCAGATTTTGGCAAATCTGAGTATGCCAATGCGTCCGGAACGCCCAAAAACATAAAGATAGACTCCTGGATCACTGTATTCCGAGTTCGGGTGAGGGAGTTATGACCAAAAAACCTCTCTTTTTTGCTGTTTTCCAGAGCTGCGGAAACCTGTGTATTGACTGTAGCACCTCAAACTGAGCTCTGATACCACTTTGTAGAGTGCGCAGGTGATGGAGAAGGTAGGAAAAAAGACTACAGACACACACCAACACACATCGAGACACACACACACACAATCGTTACCCTGCAGCAGCCATTCAACGTGCTGCTCTTCTCTTCTTCTTTTTTGAACTATTATCCAAAATATATTTACAACATAGTATAGTCAGTGTCCAGCCGCTCATAACACAATGGACATATTCTTTAACATTATGGAATTGACTCTTGTTACTATGTATATGGTAGTGATGTGTGTGAACACATCACTACCATATACATAGTTCTAAGTGTGTGAACACACTTAGAACCGCCAAGGCACTTTTTCCCTCACTAGGAGGATTTTCTTACCATGCATTGTATATATGCCCATCACTCTAGGACTAACTTATCTTTCTATTTGCACACCAAGAAATACACTCTCTGTTCTGTTCCTTGAGCTTCTCTATCTTCTCCAAATTATGTGCGCATCCTTGCAACCCTAATTCCAACAATTCGTATCAGAGTAGAGTGTGTTCCTCCTCAACATAGTCACCAATGTCGCTAGAATCCCCTACTCACTTTCTCCAAATTGGGTGAGATTTGGTGAGCATTAGTAGGCCAAGTAATAGTTTGGGATAGTTTGTTGAGCTTAGTGTGCTCAAAATTTTGATTCGAGGTCATTTTGTCCTCCATTTCCACTATAAGCAGTAATGTGTAGGCAATTTTGTCCTTTTGTACAAAATTTTGTCATTGCAATTTTCTACAACACGTCCCTTGCAGTCCTCTTTGTGTTGTGCTACATAGCACATGCTATTCCTACCAGTTTTTTCCTCTGTCAGAGCAGTTTTCACATCAAGTGCAGTCACTCACCATGGCTGAAAACAACATAGATGTTTTCAAGATGTTTGCTCTTGCTGAGGACATACTGGATGGAGATAACTACCCAATGTGGGCTTACATGATGATGGATGCTCTTGTGTCAAAGGCCATTTGGAATGTTCTGCTAGGAATTGATGTACATCCACTCTTTTGTGGATTCAGGCTCTGTTGAGTATGTTGTAGGTTCTAGCAGGTTTGTTGTTGCTAGAGTTATTTTGCCTACAACTGAGAAATCTTGTTGGGATGTTAGAGGTGTGTGGTGTTGGAGTTTTTTTAAGCCCCGGGGAGCGCTGATACATGATCATTTTGCACTGCAAATGTTTGCAAGTGTTTGCTATTGTGCTTATTACATTGACGATACTCTCACTTGGTCCGCCTTGAGGAGCTATTTTGATAGGTAATGAATACAATGAAGCCATAGAAATTATTCCAAAAGAGAAGAAAATTTGGGATTGCCTAACTTGAAAAAGTCGATATGATAATGGTGTCCTTGAGCGGCAAGAAGTTCTAAAGAAGCCAACACTGCTAAGCGAGATTGCGAGCAAGCAAATTGTCACGTCCCAGGCCCCATGGCCGGCACCAAAATGGTTTTTTTGTTCCCATTTTGATCAATTATTGGGTGCTCACTCAATTTGCATAAGTCTAGGGTTGATCTTTTAGGAGCATTATTTTAAAAAAATGAAATGAAAAGGGGGTGCCCTTTTTGTTGGTGACTGCTCATGGTCGAGAAGACAAAGAGAGAGCCCCTTTTGTCGGCTCTCAGGAGTTGGGAAGGTGTGAATAGGACCTTGAAGAAACTTTGCTTAAATTTAAAAAAACAGGGGCATAGGTTTTTTTTAAAACAAGCTGACAAAGGGGTGTCGGGATGAAAGGCCGTGAGGCCATCAAGGAGAGGATTTTTGGGACATATCCTAGAGTGAGAGCATGAGGGGGTGCAGGCCACGCCGAGAGGGGGGCTAAGGGATGTTGAGGGATAATGAGAGAGAGCATGAAGCTCTTTATGCAAGTGTAGGGCGACAGTTTTGGAGGGTGTGAGCGTGAGGGGGTGCAATCCATCCTAGATGGGTCCAGGGATGAGGAGAACCGGGAATAAGACACAACCTGTGTGGCGTTGATGTAGAAGAAGAGGGAACCGATGAGTAAGAGAGAAAGAGACCCCTATCTATAGCACAATAGCATATTGAGAGGGGGTGCGGTCCATCCGAGATGGGTCCGGGGATGAGGAGAACCGGGAATAAGACATAACCTGTGTGGCGTTGGTGTAGAAGAAGAGGGCACCGATGAGTAAGAGAGAAAGAGACTCCTATCTGTAGTGCAATAGCATATTGAGAGGGAAATCTTTTGTTTCTTGTTCGCTACATAGAAGAAATAAATTTTGTTAATGCTTGTTTGTGAATGCGTGTATTACTTACTGTGTGTATGGGCATAGGAGCCAAAGAGAATCTACTACTGCAGAGATCGCTAGTGTGAGTATGTGAACATTGTTATATGTTGTAGCACTATACTCAAGAGCAAGGCTAGGTCCAAAGAGAGATCGAGAGTGAGATTGACTCTCGGTTGCAAAACTTGATAGAAAGAAAGAGATTTTTCCTCAGCCTTTTCAAGACTCATAAGAAGTGAGAGAAAGACCAAAAAGAACGTTTCCTTCTTATGTTGATAGAAAAGGAGATGTAGAGAGGTCTGATAGGCCATATTTGATAGAGCGTGAGAGGACTACCGAGAGTGCGAGAAAGAGAAAGAGAGAGATAGAGTTTATCTTGGGATAGTTTCCTACGACATTAAAATACTCTTCTTCTTCTTCTTCTTCTTCTTGAAACTTAGAAAGGAGAGAGAGAGAGAGAGAGAGAGAGAGAGAGAGAGAGAGAGAGAGAGAGAGAGAGAGAGAGAGAGAGAAACTGTTGCTGCCAAGAGGGCAACCCTTTTTGCATAATCCAGGAGATTGAGAGTGAGGTTCTCCTCTAGAGAATCGAAGAGAGAGAGAGAGAGAGAGAGAGAGAGTTTCTCTCATTGAAACCTAGAAAGAGATGGAGAGATGAGAGAGAGAAAGCCCTTGAAGGCTATCGAGAGCATGAAGAGAGAGAGATATTCCATGTAAGGGGAGTAAGAGAGAGAAAGAGGGCACTTGCCCGGGTTGCAGATTGAGAGAAAAGCGATAAGAGAGAGCCAAGAATGAGCCTTGAGTATTGTGCTGCCCTATTGGGTGTAAGCGAATTGCAAGTGCGTCGCCCTATAGGATGTAAGCCAAATTGAAGCGCTGTCCAATAGGGCGTAAGTGTGCGCGTCTGTCGCACGTGTCAATGCAAGGGACTTTCCATACACAGATGGCTGCAAGCACACAACCAGACTAATCTAGCAAGCTCAAGAGATCAAGGGTTTGTCACTCACCACCCTCCGCTCACCTTCGTGGAGGATTCCCCGTCGCGAAGAAGAAGGAGCTACCGTCATGCTGTCATCGCAATGCTCGATCACTCTCCCTCTCTCTCTCTCTCTCTCTCTCACACACACACACACACACACACACTCACTCACTCACTCACTCACTCACGCATACACGCACACACAAGGAGATGAAGAAGAAGATGGAGATGGAGCAAGAAGCACTCTTCAATTGCACAAATGAGAGAATGAGTGATTTTTAGGTTTAGGTGACTTTTATATGAGCTCGCCCATTCACACTTGGGCGCCCATGCTTAGGCAACTAACCCTTGAATGTTCCAGTTAGAGTGCGCCTCTCATCGGCGATCACTTTTACTCGTTTCCTATTGGACCGAGAAGCCTAGCCCATGACTACTAGAAGTGGACGCCGGTGGTCAACATGCCCCCCTTCCTGCTGTAGATTCCACCCTCGAAATATAAGAGCGCAGCATCGGGATCCACGATAGGAGTACTTGTATCAGAAGAAAAGCAACATTGTGAAAGCTCAAAGGCAGCATGTGCATGCGTGCAATAAGTGAGACGCATACATGATATTCTAGGAAATACAAAAAAAAACATGAATTATAACATTGCCAACTACAACAAGCGTAGTACCTGAATGAAATGCAATTGAGTTAAGGTCTATTAGGTTGACTCTAAGAGAAGTACACAAGAGCTAGGGCTAAAGTAAGTACTAGATTGTCTAACGTTAATTAAAAAATGTTGACTAAAGAGTAGTTAACCTTAGGAATGCTCGTCGGGGTCTAAAGACTAGTGATCTTGTCACTTATACCACTTAATAGTCATCAACATAAAAAACAAGGAAGTTTCTTTTTCTTTTTCTTTTTTTTTCTTTTTTTGGCGTTGCCATAGTTGCTACAAGTTGCTGCGGGACTCGAGGTCTCAAATACCAGCTTGAGCATAAACTAGCCGGGAGACTCGAGGTCTCAAATACCAACTTAACAAATGGACTTCCACAACACAAGTCACACTTAGGTGGAATAAGCTAGAGAGAACTATATTCTCATAGCCTAAAACATTACTAAAGTTACGACAATTAATAGACTATTTAGGAATTAAAGTCAATAATTAAGTGGCCTAGTTTAGTCTAAGGTCCTGATACCTACTTAAAGCCAACTAATAGGCCAAACTCAAAGAGAAGAACAAGGTACTAGAAGTTTGAAAAAATTATAACATGTAAATTGGCAATGTTACAACTACATAAATTGTATGCATTGTTAGAAACTCAAATGACAAGATTGCAAACATGTAACTGTGGAAAGCATAGATAAAAAGAAGTAGTACACCTAATATAATGGAGAACATCCGTTGTAACATGTAAAAATCCAATGCCGTTGTCCTTCAAAAGCATCCTTATGTAGTCACAAACTGCACAATAGTCACCACCAAACATCCACCTTCCAGAGACACATCAGTGGGAAAAGGTACCAACACTTATTGAACACGATTAAAAAACATAATGAAATTCTAACCTAATTATTTGCACTTCCCTTAGAGAGTCAAAGGAATAGGATATTGTAGAGATTGGGGGGTAATCCTAAGGCTAAACTCCTATCCTCGTCATCAAGAAAAACAAAGTCATCATCTGTGAGACCATATGTGCCATCTGTGTAATCATGTAAATCTTCTTCATCATTAGAGGCACCAATGTTTACTAAAAAGGTCACTAGACGCCTATAGTCATCTTGGTCAAAAGGGTAGGCTTGTGCAATGGGAGAGACACTCTCTATTAAGTATGGATCGGTCGTGGTCAAGAGACGTATCAACCATTCTAACTCGTCAAAATTTCTCTCACATGCTAGCATACCTACCAAATCCCATTCACAGGCAAACACCAAAAAGACCATGTCAAACACTTGTGAAAAGTAACGAGGGTACCTCTCACCCAAGGCAGGAGTGGATGACTCTAGCATACTAGCCATATCTGTACACACAGATAGATGATGGTTAGAGTGCAAATATTACAAGGGTCGTGTTCTTGTGCATAATGTGTTTTTATGATTTTGTGTTATGTATAGAAATTGTAAGTTTCCACATTATTGTTTGGTGGCTCTTGCTCTTTTACTTTCTTATCTTGTTTTTGTGAGTATAAGGCTTTATATATACATTCCCTAGGATTGGAGATTGAGAGTTCAGGGAGGAAGGTTGAGAGGGAAGCAAGTGAATGATGGATGTCAGCAAAAACACTCCCCCCTTCCTTGGGTAGATCATACCTTTTGAATGATGTCGTCACCTTTTGAAACCAATTGTTCCAAGTTGTTATGGGTGAAGGCTTTAACCAATAGTTTTCGATCGCCCTATGCGTTTCATCTAGTTGCAAGGGTGGTAAGGTACTCTCCCAAGATTTAATTTGCAACATTGTTGTAGGTGGTGAACTTACAACGAGAGGTGAAAACTCTTCCTTGTTTGTATGGATATGTACAATGGTAGGTGGAGGTTGTGTCGAAGCTTCTATTTTTGTATAGGAACTACATGAAGAGCAAGAAGCTTCATTTAACTTCCCTGTTCCTGAGCTAAGTGGAACATATTGTTCTTTCTTTGGTACCCAAACTAACTCTGGAGCGGGTGTGTAGCATTTCGTGATTTTTTCTTTCCGCGATCTTCAATTCGTTTTGGAGCCACAAGATTGGGCTCACATGGGCCAGGTGACAAGTAAGAGCACAATTTACGTTTTGGCACCCAGATTTGATCACTTCCTTCAGAGTAGCCTTGGGCTTCCAAAAGTTTTTTAGGAATCCAAAGCAACGTTTCTTTACATTTCTTGGGGCGAGTGGGACGTCTCTTACCAGGCTCCTGTCTTTTAACACTAGCTATGGTCGCTAAAGAAGCTTTAGGGACCCACTTGTATGTTTTCTTTGCTATATTGGGATGGGTCTTGTGTGTCTCAAGCTTTATTTCAACTACATCAGTTGAAGCTATAGAGAGTTGGGCTATGGAGATATGGTTCAACCTCTTGGACATGCAATGTTTTGGGTTTTATTTCCTTAAGAGGCAATATCTCAGGGACTATGGCTTGAGTGGCAGGGCTAAGAGTTGGTTTCTGCGTTGTGACACCCCCTGTCTCCCAATCAATAGTGCATTTGGTGGCTATCATCCACGTGCGTCCTAGGTTTATATTACCCTCCATAGTTCCAGTAGGCATGACCAAAAAGTCTTGAGCTACAACCCCATTGTCATAACTAACAGAAGTGTGCCAGATTCTAAGATCAATGGTCTTCTTCTTATTGACACCCTTGACTTGGATAGTGCTTGTGGATACGGGTGGTTTTTCTTGCTGACACCAAACTCCATAGGATAACAAATTATGTTGAGCTCATGTATCCAATAATGCGTTATATAGTAATCTCCCATAGAGGCTATTTAGTTCAATTGGATATCATAGAGGTGGCTCAGATTCCAATGACTCATCATCGGTGTCTTCAAAAAATGCTTCCGTGATTCCCAAATTAGCCTCTCGTTGGCGTCTAAGACGTTGTTGTCTTTCTCGAGCCTCAACTCTTGCTTGGATCTTTTTAAGCTCTACCTGTTCTTTGGCTGTTTTCTTTTGATTTATTCTAGCATGCACATTTTCTCAATATCATCGCCTCTTATATCTCTTACTCTTCTTGTCTTATTTTTTATTACGGCCGATCTCTAGTGAAGAGTCACTAGATGAATCGCTACTGGTGTCTTTTGCTCCCTTGGATAGATTGTCATCTAGGGTACCACTGGGCCCTGAATGGTTTGTTCCCACATTTGCACTAAGATTTAACTCAAATTCTTCATCCTCAGAGTCAATTTCAATTGATGATTCTAACCCCAAATGGTGTGGGATATAGTCTTGTGAGACACTAATGGTTCCAATGCCAGTCAAACCTTCATTTTGTAGGTCATCAGAAGCTATATGCATTGCTTCTAGCATATTTAAGGGTACGAGTGGTGGCATTTCATCCCCCTTAGGTGTTACCCAGGTCGTCCCCTTGTTTCCCCAAGTGTCTATGGTTGCTGCTAGGTGGACCCAATCCACATTGTCCGACTGAGTCATCACAGGTAGTACATCCATATAAGGAGAATCTTCCCCAACATCAATGTCCGCTTTACATGTGTAACAATACTACAATGGGGCCGAGTGAATTGGGGTGTCAGATCTATGATCAATTATAAACCTGTTTCCTAGAGGATATGCTCGACCAGTTACAAGATCCACTCGAATGACAGAATCTTGGAACTGCAAGTAGACATGGTTTTTAGACCAGTCATGCACCATTTTTGCTTCCCTCATGAAAGGGCATTCTAAGGTCATCTCAGATTCCATAATGTGCTTGGAGAAATCCATAACAATGAAGGTAATTCTTAATTTATGTCCAAAGACCTTGATCTTGAGATCTTCTAGCATCCCAATAGGTTTAACAATAGACCCATTGGCCATCTTTATTACTATGGTTGTGGTCCCAAGGTGAGGTCTTCCCATAGTTTCCCAACAAAATTTAGTCACAATGCTAACCCCAGCACCACCATCAAGGATTCCCTTCATAGTTAATCCCTTAGTAGTGATTGGTATGGTCGCATTGGATTCATCGCCCTCAAAGTATTGTCCCAACTTGTTAACAGGTATTTCTACAACAAGGTTCTCATCTAGGTTGGGTTGTGGATCTAAGTGTTCCTCCTCTATTGGCATCTCCCTAGCTCCATCCATCTGTGCAAATTGTGGTAGCCTGACCTTCAGTTCTCCATTGAGGAAAGCTCGAAGAGCTAAGAAATAGCTCAAGGTCTCCATATAGTTTGGACATGATGGTGGTTCTGACTTTTGAAGCCATGAAATCCATCAATTTAGCAATATTTAACGGCATCTTTTGGGCTTCAGTACCTTGACGTGGGGAAGATGGGATCTCCATTTCTTTGATAGGATCACGTAGTCCCTCTGTAAACATTCTTTCCAACAAGAAGTGAGTACGCCCACTTTGCCATGACTTTAAGTCACTTTATTATTGGATGACACTAGGTATGGCTAAGGGTCTATGGACTTGGTGAGGTTGTTGTTGTGTTGGGAACATTGTGTCTGTAATCTAGACCTGCCTAGGTGCTGGCTCTAGATCCCTTTGGGTATCTTCTACCAAACTCCTTAATTGCTTGACTCGCTCGATCTCCTCTGTAGGGTTTGGATAAGTTTCTATCTTTTTCTTGGATCATGGACATTGTGGCTCATGATGATCTTCCTTGTTGGTTTCTTTCTTATTGGTCGTATTGGTCTCCATGGTTTCACCTGTATTAGAATCCTCCTCAGCGGCGTTCATATAAACGGGGTCGTCACCAGTTCCTATGTTGGTCTTTGAACTGGGGTCTGACTTCGCTGATTTTTGCGATCTCTTCCTTCATGTTTTCTTCTTCTTCTGAGATTGGGCAATTGATTCCGTGTCTCTTTCTTCAAGAATATAATTTTGTTTTTGGAGCATCGATCGTGTGAGTACGTTTACTGGTACCACAGGTGTACTTTGTGATGGCTCCTCGGTAACCTCAATCAAGTTTAAATGGCGTGACACATGAGTATTGGCATTGTAGACATGCTCGCTTGATTGGTTTGCATTAGTGTGGCGTTCTTTTGTAGCCTAATAGGACACTCGGCATCAATGCAGGCACTCGAGGTGTGTTTGTCCATGCTAAGGTTGGTCTATTGGGCCATCGCGCGCTTAAATACTATGCAATTCTTAGCTTGATGACCATACCTCCCACAGGCATTGCAATTCCCATTGAGTTTTACTCCAACAGTAGGGCATTCACTGGTACTATGCGGTCCATAGCATACTGAGCACCATTGTTGCTCCATTCTTAGATACATATGATTGTTTTGCGAAGCACGATTGTCTCTAAGACTGTCTTGAATGGCCTTGGTGATATTTGCTAAAGTCATCTCAGATATCTTTGGCTCCTTAGCAATAGGCTTTAGGGTCATTGGTTGATGCCCCGATGCTTGCGAGCTAGTAGATTTAGGCTCAATAGACACTCTTTCTCCTTGAATCATTAAATTATCCTCTAATTGGATCGCATTGGTGGTTACCGCTTCCCAAGTGGTGATACCTCTAATGACTAGGCCATTGTAGATATCCTCATGTCGTAATCCCCTAATGAATCTATCAAACAATTGATTATTATTGAAGCGCTCATTTGGATTACAACGAGAATTCAAATGCTTTAAGCGACTAATAAAGTCTCTCACCGATTCTCCTTCCTCTCGTTGGGCTTTCTGGAGCTGAGAGGCTACACCCCAAAGCACTCCCTCTTGTATGTATTCTTTCAAGAACAGTCTCCTAAGAGTAGGATAACACCTTAGCCAAGGTTCAAATAATGGATTCCTAGCTATTTGGGCTCAATACAAGGCTTAAAAACTGCATATAATAACAAACTTGGAGACCCTCAACCCCTTCAGACTCATTGGCAATCAATAATATTACAATGGCTTTGGACTTTGCACGATTTTCAATAATACAAGGGGGTTTTATACAATCAATTGGCTTTAAAAAATGAGTGGTGTCCCTTTTGATGCTCTTTCTCTGGCTCTTGTTAGCTAAGCAGCTAACATTCTCCCCTCCTTGCCTGTGGCGCCTGTGACACAGCTACTTAGGGTGTTCAGTAGTGGTCGGGCTTCCTTGCTGCTATCCTTTGTGCATGCTACTGGAGACCTTGTTGGTATCTGAGGCAAATTTCTTTATCTTCAGTGGACATAGATTGCATGGTTACTTTATTTCTTTGCTCAATTGTAGAGTAATTGACAAATCTCGCCCGTAGATTGGTGATGATGGGGCCAAAGATCTTGAACCGAGAAGTGAAGAAGCCCGTGTAGAATGCTTCTTCAAACGTCTTCATATAGTAGAATGGTAGAAACATCCCCCTAGCAGACATACATGTGTCTCCAAATTGCAAGTCAGGTCCTCCCTGTAACATTTCTATCTTAGGCACGCCTAAGATACAGATGAATGATTTGGGAAGATTTTGTGCTTCTGGCACCTTGATTGGTGTTGGAGGGTTGATTCTTGATGTCCCATAAAGTTGGGTTTTGAATTGACAGGCTAAAAGTCAATTTTAAGGTACTTGAGTCTATTTGGTGCAGTAAAGTGCATTTGAGAGTAATTATGCATGACAAGAGTGTACCAATGTCATGTGGACTATGTGAGGGGTAAGGGAATCATGCCAATGCGAAAATGTGTGTGCAAAATATGCTTCCATCCTAGCAAATTATCTTCAGTGCACCTAAGATAATTTTAACAAATTAGTGCAATTATTTAGGCCCTAATCTTGTCTCATATAGCTTCTACTAGGTTAATTATGAAGGGTGAGGCCCTTAGTTGTGTTTCTTGCACTTGTTGGTGTCCCCAATTAGGTTGGCAATTCTCTTTTGAGTCGATCTTGACTTGGAGTCATTAATCACTAGTTGTCTGCCCACTGAAGGTTAGTAAAGCCCCAATGTAAGGTATAGAGTGCTCCCTTTGATTTTGAGGTTAGACAGATCATATTTTGCATTGTGATGCAAAATGTCGCTTTGGGATAAGGATATGGTCATTTTTCCATTCAATGATGATTGGGCCTCCAATGCACCCCTAACTCTCCAGAGTTCTTAACATGATAGTCCCAACAGATATGTGAAATTTGGTCCAAATCTGTGTCCTCTATATTCGGCGCGCCGAAGATACTAGGTCAGTTTTTTAACATATTTTGCATCTTTGACTCTAGCAATGTGTTGCCCTACTACTGAAGAGCCCCTGGTTCACTTTTGGTGCAATATGGAGGTCTGGTGTGGCCGATGTTAGTGGTTCTGATCTCGAAAGTTCCCACATTGGTCTGTGTTGTCGTGCCTCCTGCTGCTCGTGTGGTTGACAATGTGATATTCAAAATGCTTCGAGACATAGTTAGAAACTTACCCCTCATGGCTAGAGTGAGTAAGATCCGACAAACAGGGTGTAGGAGAGTGTGGAAGGTCGTCGAAATCCACAACCCAAAACTCTCTCTCTAAAGGCTAGAATGCAAATTAAAGGGAAAATGGCCCAAGGGACTATACATACCTCGACTTTTCTGACACCCCCTATCCCGATGAGCTTAATAGGACTTATTGTGAACTCTTGGATCAAAAATCTCTCAAAACTGACATCCATGGACCTTTTTGTTGCATTCTGTTCTAGACGATTAGTGAGTCGGAGTGACCACTGAGTTTTTTTATCAAAATTGCTCCAAAATTTTTCTGCCTTTTCCATTGAGCATTGAGATTTGGTGTTTGAAGTCAAAATCCAATTCTAACATTCTTGCTTATTATTTTTTATTTATTTGGTTTTTATTAGCTTTTATTAGCGGAAAATTAATTGGACTGCTCAAAAAATTCCATCCTATACGCAAAAATACTAATACACTCCTAAATTTATTATTTGGTCATATTTTTGTGGACTGTTTCATTTTCATAATGATTTTGGCCAAATAAAATGCAATATAAGTAAAAGCTGCACTATTTTTGGCTTTTGGTAGTTATGTACAATATGTACACACACCGAGGGATTAACTTATTGCATTTCTCAATCATCTTGTTATGAGGGCAATTGATGAATTTTTTCAAGAAAGATCGTACACTATCACACAGTTACTTCAAAACATTGACCTTATCTTTTCCAGAGCAATATGCTTTGTCCATTTTCAGATTGTCTCCCCCCCTCCTTGCTTCAGTCCATCGGAACAATAGAGTATTCTGGTTGTGCAGTGCGTAGGTTACAAAGTCATGTCTATGCATGGCGTTGATTGGCCCTATAATGCTATTGATGTGAATGTAGTTAAACACGCTATGCTATGCAACAGGGTTTTCGATGGTGAGGTATGTTGTGATTGAACTTTCTTGAAGAGTAAGTCTTGTAGCAATTGAGCGTGTTCTTTTTGGTGCGATATGCATCTTCTGCTGTGTAATGACTGGAACCGCTAGGTCCAATCATGGTTGGTGGTTTGACTTTAGGTATCCACTTGTACCTGATAGAGATAGGCTTGAGTTGCGATGGCGTCTTTGGTACCCATAGTTTGACTTGTCTGCTTTGGCCAATTGGTCTTCTGCTCTGAGCTGCACATTTTTTCTTTAGTTGCCATATCCATTGCATCTTTAGTAGCGGTGGTTCCTGTTGAAAAGATGGATATGATTGTTTCCCCTTAGGGTTGTTGGAGGTGTATAGCAATCTTTTGGGCACCCAGATTTGTTGAGGTCGGTTGACAAGCTGACTTTCAGGTATCCAAACTTGCATGGTTCCCTCTATTGGTGGAGTAGCAGAAGTTTTTATTGGAGTTGTAGTTGTAATTGTGGTTGATGACTTGTGCTTAGATTGGAAATCACTAAGAGCTTCTTTACATTCCCCTTTGCTGTATGCAAATGGTATTTTTAGTTATCCTCCTTTGAGTGTGAGTTCCACAATTTTGCCATCCCAATCTTGAATTTCTTTGTAGGTTCTCATCCACGGAACACCTAATATTAGATCCTCATTCATGTGTTCATCTGCTATACATATGAAAGTATGTGGGCAAGAGAATTTATGAACTGTAATATTCAAGTTGATTTTCCCTAAAGTTGGAGTGATGCTCTTGTTGTAGCCCTTGAACGTGGCTCGAAAATACTCAAGTGGTTGAGTAGTTGCTTTGTGATAAGTAGAATAGTTGATCACATTGACTCGGGCTCCTGTATCCGTTAAAGCTTTGACTTTGTAACCTCGTTCAAATTCACATTGATTTGCATATCAAGAGCATCCAACCACTATTCATCGATCTCGACCTCATCCTCTACTAAGGGTTGAATGTCGAGAGTACCGAGTGGTACAGCTTGGAGAACAAGTTGTCTTGCAGCTTTTTGTTTTAGAACTTGAATGCGAGCTTCTTCTTGGGCCTCTCGATAACCTATTGTCGTTTAAGCTTCCTTTCCTTGGATGCATGATTCTCTGTAGAAGTTCATTAGTCAAGAGAAGGTTGTATTTGTGAAGTCGACATCCACTAATCCAATTTTCCATGATTTCTCCATTTACCGTGGCTAACTTGACAGCCCCACTTGGTGAAACATCTTCAATGACAAAAGGACCATGTCCTTTTTTCTTGAATTTGGGTATATGTTGTTTCAACGAGTAAACTAGGACTTTCAAACCTAGTCAGTAAATGCAAGCCAAAGAACTTTTTTTTTTTTTTTTGCTTTTGTGCGTATATGTGGGCAATGGCCACTAAATGTTGTTCATCTAGGCATTCTAAGTCCTCAAGCCTTTCTGACAACTCGTGCCCTTTCCATTCCAACTCAGTTGTTTGCAACTCTGAGTGTGGGCAATAAAAATTCCATCAGCAATATCGCATCCAGGCCATAGACCAAATTAAAAGGAGTCGTGTTCAAATCCGTTTTAAAGGAAACTCGATAAGCCCATAAGACAGAGTGAAGATGCATTTCCTAGTCCGTTCTACCTGAACTAACAATTTTGGTTAGTACATAGCTCAAAATTTTGCTTGTATGTTCTGCTTGACCATTTGCTTGAGGGTGGTAGGGTGCAGATTTGTTATGGATTACCATGAACGATATTCTGTCACCTCATTGAGGAAATGCGATCTGCAATCACCCACTAGCTCAATAGGAAGTCCGTATCTAGTAAAGACGCAATCGAACAAGAATGCAGCAATGTTTCTAGCATCGTTCTTCTTGGTGGCTCATGCCTCAGCCCACTTGGTTAAGTAATCTATTGTCACAATAATATATTGTTCCTGAGTTTTGTTAGTTGGTGGTTGTGGACCTACAAAGTCTATACCCCATTTAACAAATGTGCGATCATAGGTTGCAATGGCATGTTATCCATTCTCATTGACATCTTTGCTCGTTGACATGCATCGCATCATTGAACAAATTCTTTCACATCAGCTAAAGTTGGCCACCAAATGCCTGCCCCATCAATATGGCTTTGATTGTGGTCTCATGAGAGAAGTGACCCCTTCCTAGACCTACGTGAGTTTTTTCCATAATAGGAAGATACTCCTCTTCATTGGCACACAATCTGAGTTGTTGATCTTTCCCTCGTCGATAGAGCTGGTTGTACAGTTGGCTGCCTCAGTTTCTATTGCTCTTTTTTGTCTTTTACTCATGTCTTCGAGGAATGTTTTGTTAGTCAGATACTCAACCACGTATCTGCTCCACTGGGGTGTGACTAAAATGTGGAATAACATGGCATGGGGTATGGTAGCTTTTTCTTTACATTGAGAGCAATCATTCACATAATGATAAACATCTCTCTTCATGGTAGGCCAGTAAACACCCAACTAGGTTAATCCTTGTAGGGTTTGATCTTGCACAAAATGTAGACCTACGATTGTGGTATGAGCTTGACTCAAATAGGCTTCTTGTTCCTCAAGATCGATGCACAAGAGCAGAATTTCACCCTTGTTTTTTCTATACAATCTTCCCGCCTACAATTGATATAGGACTGATTACTCAATCAATCGTGGTGTAATAGGAATTGGTATTTGAGAATCCACTTGTGCTATAGTCATTAAAGACACAAGATCTTCTGACCATCTTGGAATAACTTCCACAGAGAACAGATAAGCATCAGGTAAGTCATTGTCTATCCCTTTAGGTGCTTCCCCCGTGGTTAGTCTTGAAAGGTGATCTGCCCGCTAGTGAGTAGTACTTTTTTTTACCACAACTGTGAAGTCAAATTCAAGTAGGATGATAAACCATCTTACTATCCTATGTGTATTGCGTGGCTTATTCACCAAATAGAGTAAGGCTTGATGGTCTACGAAAAAGACAAACTTGTTAGCTAACAAGTAGTGTCAAAATTTCTTGACTGAATACACCATACAAAGACCTTCTCTTTCCGTGGTTGTATAGTTCTTTTTTGCCAGGTTCAATTGCGTAATAGCATAGGAGATAGGTAAATCCATTGTTCCTTCTCTCGGCTAGGCTAAGATGCAGCCAATGGCATAGCTTGAAGCATCAACAAGTACGTGGAACACTTTGTTCTAGTCTTGACCTTTCAATACCGGTGATGAGCTCAAGGCTTGCTTACGCTTTTGGAAAGATTACTCACATTCCTCAGTCCATTCAAAGTGGGTGATAAGGCATATATACTTTCAAGAAGTTTCATAGATACTCCTTAAAGGCATGGCTCATTAGCCTCTAGAATTTTGCCAGTGCATTGGTCAATCCGAATGGCATTACTCGATAAGCAAAATTTCCCCACTCCGTGGCGAAGGCCGTTTTATGTTGGTCCTTGGGATCGATAGTCAATTGGTTGTATTCAGAGAAGCCATCCAAAAAGCTATAGGCTTCCTTGCCAGCTCCTCGTTCTAGCACATGATGGGTAAGGGGAAGAGGACACTTATCTCGTATAGTGGCAGAGTTCACCTTTTTGAGATTTACAAACACTCTAAGTTTTTCATTCTTTTTAGGCACCACTACAATTGGTGATACCCAACCAGTGTGTTCTATTTCATAGATAAACTCAGCTTCCTTGAGTTTCTCTATCTCTTCCTTGACTTTTTTGGCAAAGGTCTCATTATAGGTGTATGGTCTTTGTTTGCTTGGCTTGGCATCATCTCTCATAGGGATAGTGTGCTGGCATATGACAGGATCCACCCCTTTGAGATATTTATAATACCATGCAAAAACATCCTTGTATTCTTTTACATCCTTATGAGAATCTCCTCTTCTTCTTGCGACATATCCTTAGCTATGTATGCCGGTTTTGTCTCTTCTCCATGCTGTGCAAGGTCAATTTTTTTGGCATTTTCTGGCCCTTCATAGGACTTACGCGGCTCTATTGATTATTGCAAGGGTTGCTCTACAATGATACTGCGGTCTTGTAAAGTGTATTTCTTATTATGAGTTGGAGCACTGATTTTTCTCGATTTGTCACTGTCTGATTCCATTTTCGTGGTCCATACTTCTTTCAAGGTTTGTTTCAGTTCTTTGTGTTTTTCTTTTCCCTCCGTCTTTGTCATCAGAGGTTCTTTCCCTTTGATTTTATCTGGCTTCATTGACCTTGGTTTTGTTTGGTTTTGTATCTTTGCGTGCTCTACGTTTGGATATCTTCCAGTTATCTTACCTTTTATGCAGTTTGATGCGTTCACTTTCATCAAGAATTGAGTTTTGGTTTCCAATGGTCGTTTTGTAGTTTTCTTTCTTAAGTTATGGTCTTGCTTTTTTTGATATCTTTGTTGGCGTCTTCAGTGTTGGTTTGGAAACTCAAAAAATCCTTCTTCCCCTCCTTTGAGTAGAAGCTTGGTCCTTACTTGCTCTTTCTCAAAATCTGATCCCTCTGTTATAATTGGTTCTTCTTCCCACTCATCCATAGCATCATAATATTGATCATAGAAGACTTGTTGCTCCTTGATCATCTCAATAGATATCATTTTGATTGGGACTATATCGTAGCCCTCTTTGTCACAAAAGTGTGTAGGTGTAGATTCATTAATACATACACCCATGGTGGCCAGGATCTGAGTCCATTCAAAGGGTTCAAAAAAATGTTCGGGGAATCGTTTTGGTATGTAATCTGCATCATTTACACCTCTTTCCAAAACGCAATCTTCCTTTCATAAACTACCCGATTGAGAAGCCCCACACATCAAAATTGGAGTGTTTTTATGTACCCATGATGGTAGTTCACTTTTTGCACAAGTTTTAGAGTCCAATTCCTGTATTGGTGTCCTCAGGATATCCTTGTAAGAATGGTCCTTCAAGTTCACTCGAGTGACTGCCCCTACTTGTTTCAGGTAGAGATAATCGTTGCCCCAATCTTGGATTAATTATATCTGTCTCATGAATGGTCTTCCCAAGATGATTTTGCAATTGAGTTTCTTCCCAAAGCCTACAATGACAAAAGTGTGCTGGCAGCCAATCTCGTAGGAGGTGAGTATCACATTCTCTAGTAGGCCCATTGGTTTCTCTATATGTCCATCTGCCAATTGCAGTTTCATTCTTGTTTGCCTAATTTTTGGCTTTCCCCAAGCTTGCCAAACAGCTTTGGTTGCTATGGCTATGCCTGCTCCACTGTCTGAAATAGCCATAGTCATTATACCATTGTATTGTACTGGAAGGGTTGTGTTTCCCTCATTCCCTTCACAATAGTCCCCAACCTTATTCATAGATACTAACTTGACAAGCTTAGTCTGTGTCTCTTCGTTTTGCAATTTTTCCAAGTTCATTTGAGATGCTCCTTTTAATCCCATCCTTCCCATGGTAGTTTGTATATCTCCCCATAGGTGTGGCCTCAATTTCAGTAGCTTACCCAAAGTGATTGTGCATTGAATTGGTGTTGACATAATGGATTCTAAATTAGCCACATCCGAAGTCTGTCTTGGCCTTTCTAGTTTTGTTGTTTTGTAGATTATTGATTTCTTTTCATTCTCACCTAAGTAAGATGGTAAGTGTACACAAGGTTTTAGCTTTTGTAGAGTCTGATTGTTTCGATCCCCAATCTCCATACAACAATTGCTCATCTAGTTTCATGGATGGTCTGTCAAACCGAACTTCTTTGATTTGTGCTGATTTCAGAGTCAAGCTCCCATCTTTCGCTTCCCTAACTCGTTTCCACATATAATTTGGCCAATTGTCCTCAAATATTGGCACTTCGTCCCATCCTTCTTCACCATCAAAAACTTCCAATTTAGGCTGTTGTATTTCATTGTTTTCCCAGTTTTTTGACCCTTCCTTTTCTTGAGCTTTTTCTCTTAGGGTTTTGGTCTCAACTTCCATCGGGTCTCTTATAACTTCCTACTAAGGATTCTGTTTTTCCATCAGGGTTTGCGTGATTTGCACCAGGTTTCAGTGAGCTTCTAATTTAGATGCTTCCATTTCAGGTGTTGGATAGTTTTTCCATTGGTTTTTCAACGTTTGTCCGGCTTTTAACCCAGCTTGGGAAGCTTGCATTGATTGGTTCATAAATTTTATCAACTAGAATGGATCCAACCAATTTTGGTTTAGGTTCCTTAAAATCTGTTGAAAGAGTTTTTATTTTTTCTTCTCTCTCCTTCCCTTTCTTCCCTTTGATCTCCTTTCGCTGTTTTTGTCTCTTGAGTTCGTATCTTTTGCGTCTTTCTTTCCTGGAGTTTTTGGAGGAATTGTTGGATTTATCCGATCCTTTTGCGTTTTTCTGTTTGTTTTGCTTGGTTTGTGCTCTAATCATCACTTGAAGAGGAATTATTGGTTCCCCTTTTGATGAACTACTCGGCACCACTTGAACTATGTTTAATGTAGTTTTTCCTTTGATCCTCGGATGCCTAGGGCAGTTCTCATAAAAGTGTCCACCCTTGCATCTGCACGCTCCACAATATGCCTCTATAGGTCTCACATTCTTATCCCATTCAGGACATTCATTTTTTCAATGGTCATTCGCTCCACAATTGTGACAATTTCCACTTTTTTGTTTGGGCATTGGCTTGACCATAGGTGGTCTTGCCCCCTGGTTTGCAATAAAATAAACAAGTGTTGTATCAATGGGTGCTTGACGCATCGGGTCGATAGGACTGGAGTAGGTTGGTTATACCACTCTTCTTCTATCCCCATTGTTAGTCTCAAGATATGGAGTAATGGGTACTAGCGCCCATTCCCCTGTTTGTTCCTTAGACACCATGTAGTTGATCGATATAGATCTATTCCTTGTAAGTGGTGGTTACTAACCCAATACTAGTTGTGGTCGCTCCACATTCATGGGTGATCTTTGCATGGGTGCCATATTGGGCGGGTATCTATACATGGGTTGCCTCTGTGGCCTCATTGTCACATACTGAACATTTCCATCATATTTAGGGTTATAGTAGCACTCATTTGTCTTATGATTTGTCCATTTTCCTTCAATGGTGCACCATTTAGATGCCTTTGTTGTCCCATAGGTTGTCCATGATTTGGTCCCTGCACTGGACCTGACATCAGCATTCTTTGCATGTTGATCATCATATTGTTCATGCATTTAAGCATGTCCTCTATCGCCTTGGTAGGAGCTACATCTCCTAATCCTACTTGTGATGGCACAATGGATGTGTTTCCCTCGCTCTATGTAACTTTAGCTTTGCTTTCCTCATTGAAGATCTCGCAATTATCACTCAAGTCAATCACATCTAGATTGCACGCTTCCCAAGTCATGTGTTTTTTGCTATACAACATAGCATGCAAATCTTTGTTTAATAGCCCCTCTAGAAATAATGAGGCTAGTCTTTCCTTGGTTGGAATCTCCAACTTTGAGCATCCATTGATGTACTTCCTCATTCGACTCATGCTATCTCTAACAGCTTCTCCTTGATTTAGTTTGAAACTATAGATTTGTGCCACAGTACTATGCTTTATGCCCATTTTAGAACAAGTAGAAACAAATCTCATGGCCAAAGTCGACAAGTCGATTATCGATCCAAGAGGTATGGTCTGGAACCAAGTCAAGGATTTGCCCTCCAAGATCATCCCAAATCCCTCAAACTGCGTATGCAAATCGGTTATGCGCTCAGCTCTCAAAACTTGTCTGAAGCTAGCCAAACGGTCATATGGATTCCCTGTCCCGCTATACTTTTTAACCCGCATTTGGAAATCTGTTGGTCTGACTCTACGATTGTGTTTAGCATCCACTCTCTCCCTTCTAGCCAATGTTTCTCCCATTAATCCCTCAAACCAGCTATTTGGTAAGTGTGACTAATGTGGACCTCTTCTCGTCCTCATGTCACTCATTCCTCCCCTGTCATAGGTGGTTTCTGCCTTTCTTTCCATGTTGGCATCATTGAGGTGGCTACTCCTAGCTGTGCTTTCTCATTGATTGGCCATGTTATCATAAGTTCTATCATTTGGATCCACATCCCGATCAATTGCCTGTACGGTTCCTATGATCACTTCACAAATGAGTGTCCCTAGTACTTGGTCTTTTGGAGTCATCATGACAAAATTATTGTTGTAACAATCCTTAAAGAGATAAGCAAGAAGTTCTGCTAATCTCTTTTTCTTGATTTTGAAAATGTACACAATCTTCAAGGGTGTCGATTGTCCTAATATGGCATGGGTGGTCCATACCAAATCCGTGATATTGTTTTCTTCCTAGCAACAATAAACTCCAAGTCTTGGGTTATCAGTCGGGATGTGTTTCAATGGTTTAGCATCTATTAACTCCTACCCTTCTAATTCTAACACGGAAGGTCCCTCTTTTACAGCCTTATCTGGTATTAGAGTATCAACCTCTAATCCCCATTTATAGAATCAAGGTCTTGTATCTTGCGATAATGTACCCCATTTCGGTATACATAAAGGCCATCTTGTTTGTTTGCCCTAACCTCCTATTCAAAATCCATGGTATGGTCGTCTATCCTCAATGCAAACTCCTCATGTGGGTCCAAATAAATTTGGGCTTCGTACTTGTTGGCCTTGAAGAAAGTCAAGATGTGCTTGAACTTGAGAGAGGTCCCAGTTCCTCATTGGTTCAAAAAAGAAGACATATCTGATCTTGAATCAGAGTAAGTGTTTGGCACTTCTTCTTCTGCAATAGTTTCAAATGGTCTCCCTTGATTTACGCTCTCTTCCGTGAACGCTCTACTCCTATTCTCTCGTAAGTCAATCGAGTTTTCCAAAACTCTACGAGATCTTAGGTTCATATATGGATTTATACAACTTAATTGAATTGATACTTCAAACCCGGAAGGTTGTCTTTGGTCTCAAACACAATGCTTTTGTTGTTTGCTCTTATGTCCTTCACAAACTCGCAATTCCCTGCACAATAACACTTAAAGCCGTATATGATTCCACAATTTGTCAATCTTGAGTCACAAAATATACAAAGAAACCTTTTTTTAGTGTCCAATAGACCCTATGTGCGAAAAAAATGTGAGCTTAGTTTTATCTTAGGCGTGCCTAAGATGGCTGCACCTATCTGTGGGGTCTACTTGAACTTTTAACACACAATTGGGGTCTCCACAGCTTGCCAAAGTCAATATTGGTGTCAAAGTGACAAAACTGCTTTTTTGAGATTTATCTTCGGCATGCCTAAGATAAATCTTCTCTATTTCAACATATTTTTGGCTAATGTGACTTGGAGTGGATTCCACATGTGATTTCAAGCTTATACAATGTTTCACAAAGTTTGGACAATTCACCAACTTTTTTATCACTATTTTTGATCCTGTGGCCTGGTTTTTTAGTTTTCTTGGTGTTTGTACCCTTACACAACTCCAAATTTTATGAAACTTGCTTAGGAGTTGTCTTATGGTCTAAATAGACTCTATGAGTTGAAATTTGTTAAAATACCCCTTCTAGAGATTTTTCACTCTGCCAATTTTTTATATTTTTCATTTTTTTCTCCACATATTGCTTTTCCCACAAGTTTTAGGATTTATCCCACCCTAGTTTCAAGTTTAGCATGATTTGAGTTTTCCATGTGGATATTTTTTTAAGTCTACATTTTTTTCTAATTTTGGGCTCGACCAAGTGTTTTAGTGATCCAAATGTTTCCAAAATCCAAGGGAATTGTCTAATCAAATGGTTCTACCACCTGGCAAGTTCGGTTGTACCATGTCAGTTTAGAAACCTCCTGTCTATCTTAAGCGTAAGATATATATGTTAATTTTTTGGTTTTCTTCAATGCACCTTAGATCAGATGCAATCCTGATGGTTTTCTACTTAATCTACTCCTACTAAACATAAAAAAAGAGTGCAGAAAGTGGAAAATTCACCTTTCAGTCTCAAATCTCAACTTCCTACTTAGGTGATACCCCTATCGACCACTAGCTAGTCTCAAGGATCCTTCACCTAATCCGTCCTATGCTCCCGAGGTCCTTACCGAGTGTCCCTACTCTCAAGCACCTTTCACCGTGATAAAGTCAAAAAATGTGTTACTCTAGCCAAAACTAGAGGAAGTAATGGAAATTTAAGTAAATACTTTGGGTTTTTCTCTAGTCTACGTTCCCTCGTCGGCCAAGCCTCATCATATCAATGCTAGCAAAGCGAGAACCAAAGACATAAAAATTGTCAATCCGTGGGACGTAGCCGACCTGACTAGTGCGTGGAGGCTACAAGAGATTTCCAATCTCTCGAAAAACTCAAGTTTAAGCCGTTCCTACCTATCTCAGTCTCAAATGTGTGTCAAACATCAAAGATTACTTTCCTTAATCTAAGCTTGATCCGATGATTTGGCATAGCTACGAGTCGCCGAATGCAACGAAACTTTATGCCTAGTATGAGCAGAGTATCCTTAACGCTCTCGTGTACTCAAATGTCATTTTTGACACTCGAACAAAATGGCACCTAAGATAAACATCCTATTTTAGGTCAGTCAATTTTGGCGGCCGAAGCATTCTACAGCTTCCTCTAGACATGCTCTACATATTCCTAAAGTCAAAAACCAGTTTTGGTGCGTGTATTGTGCATAAGGAGAAATATCAGTTTGTAGACAACACGACTAAAAACACGCTTCTATCGCCAAAAAGTTACATTAAATGGAAGAGCTTTCACCTGTGAACGTGTTAATAGCAATGCAACCCCGTACAAGAGAGACACAAACAATCAAGGAAACAGTAGACTCACATTGAGCTTTTGCAACAAACGCTTACTTTCATTATCCAATAACATAGGTTTTTAGTTACAAAAGCTGGCTTTTATACCTTAGCCAAAGTTCAAAGAATGGATTCCTAGATATTTTGGGCTCAATACAAGGCTTAAAATTGCATATGGTTACAAATTTGGAGACCCTTGACCCCTTTAGACTCATTGGCAATCAATAATATTACAATGGCTTTGGACTTTGCGGGATTTTTCAGTAATACAAAGGGGTTTTATACAATTGATTGGCTTTTAAAAAATGAGTGGCAGCCCTTTTGATGCTCTTTCTCTGGCTCTTGCTAACAATTTCTCATTGTGCAGCTTGACCATAGGCAGAGATAAAACATGCCACATTTCCAAAGAAAGTTAAATGCATCTGGCCTTAGAATGCGAAAAGTGTCATAGTCATGGCCTCCCTTGAAACCCTGCCGCCGCAAGGTAAACCTCTAATATCATATGTAACTTCTAAACAACACCCCATTTATGTCTAACACTAGGAATTTCGGGTGTAGACAGAGAGAGAAGAGCGCTACCCTACCATGTTCCAAACTAGCACCACCTACTGATCCCATTGCCAGAGACCAAGTCTTGGTTACATACACAAACGACCCAACACTGCCATATAGTGTCGCAAGATAGGGCTCATGCATATTGTACAAGAGACGCAAAAAAATCTCTCTTTCTCTCATCCCCGGTTGGCTTGGTGCATTGCAGATATTTGCCTCTCTTAGGGCCTTGACGCACGGTAGCTCTCTCTCTCTCTCTCTCTCTCTCTCTCTCTCTCTCTCTCCATAAGTGCCCTGTGCCAATTTTTTCACTTGAAAGCTCTCATAGCATCTTGCAAGAGAGAAGAAAATATTTTTTTCTTCACCTTTTCCTTCCCCTGAAACAAAGGGATCTCGTGAGATTTCCCTTTTAAAAAAATGGGTCCTACTCATAGTTTTCTAAAATCACATAAATATAATAATCATCATTTTGGACTAAGGTGAAAAATTTATTGCTCCAATAGTCCTTGAATTTATCCCCTCCACATGCAATATTACCATATTTCACATCAAGCTAATGAGACTTCCTACTTATACTTGAAAGGCTTTCCTACGCTCTCTTTTTTTAGTACTCACAATAATGAGTGTTATATTAAAAGGTATTCCTAATGGCTTCAAAACAAATTAAAAGGTATTCCTAATTCAAAGATTCCCTCAATAACAACAAAAACGATGCGCTAAACTATAGCACACAACAACAGGCAATGACAAAGCACATAGATTTGTAACAATATAGTTGGATGTGAGAAGGATAGATACAACATTGAGAGAGAGAGAGAGAGAGAGAGAGAGAAAAAGAGGACACTTTAAAGAGAAAAAAAACACTAAAGAGAAAATAAAGGAGAAGAGAAACACAAATATACAATGTGAAATCAACCACCTCTTTATATAAACACAAAAGGTCTTTTGACTTTCCATCTTCATATGTCTTTTAACTTTCCACCTTCATATGTCTTTTCATTTCCTAAACTTACCCTTCACTTACTCAGTTAATATGTTTTGAAAGACTTTTTATTTTTTCGAGATTGGGGAGACCTAATTAAAAGGTATTTCTAGTGGCTTCAAAAAAATTAAAAGATATTCCTAATTTAAAGATTCTCTCAACAAAAACAAAAACAATGCGCTAGCCTATAGCATTCAAAAATGGGTGCAATGACAAAATTTGCAACAATCTCGGTTGGATGTGAGAAGAAAGGATATAGCATTGCATGCACATGAGAGAGAGAGAGAGAGAGAGAGAGAGAGAGAGATATGACAGATTAAAGAGAAGAAAACGCTAAAGAAAAAATGAAGGAGAAGAGAAACATAAATGGACCAATGGGAAATTGACCACCTTTTTATATGGACACAAAAAGTCTTTTGACTTTCCACCTTCATGTGTCCTTTCATTTCCTACACTCACCCTTCACTTATGCACTTAAGATGTTTCAAAATAATTTTTATTTTTTCAAGTTGGGGAGACCTAATGAGTGTTTTATATATATTAATCATACCAAAAATCGCTATCATCCCCCAAGGTGGGCTCTGCACAGGCCTCTAGCCCACTGGTTGCCTTGTAGACAAACATGCATCATCCCTCCTTGACTTGCCCTGTACTGCTGATAGATGTGCACAATGCGTCCCCTACACAAGCTTCAAAACCTTGGTCTACAACACCAAGCAAGTTCGCACACCATGCATGAGCTCATCGGGAGGCAGTGCTAAAGAGACAGAGGCCTTCCCTACCTGAGCTTTAGCCCTGGTTTGCAGCACCAAGCAGATTCGCACACCATGCACAAGCTCATCATGAGGCAATGCCAAAGAGACAGAGTGTCCTACATGTGGGCCAGTCTGGCCACACCAAAGACAAAAGAGAGAGACCACATTGTCCGCTACCTACATTCAATAGAGAGAGAGAAAGAGAAACCTATTTGCCTACACTCAACAGAGAGAGAGAAAGCACTGCCCACCCTTCGCCTTCGTCATCACGTAGAGGTTCATCTCCCTCCTCCACTTGTCGCGTTGCCTTTGCACTTTAAAAAATATATATTTTCTCACCAAGCGTCCTTCACCTCCCTTTTACTTTGAGGCTCATATGGAATCTCCCTTAGATTCCAACTAATGACACCCAAAAAAATTTAAGCACACCTATTAGCTCTAAAATAAATTAAAAACGAGGTAAAGATTTACGATGGCCTACAGAAGAGAGAGAGAGAGAGAGAGAGAGAGAGAGAGAGAGAGAGCTACCTCGACTCCAACGAAGTGAGAGAGTGGGGGGGCACTCCCATATGCACACACTAAAATTCAAAAACGTTCAAATGCCACATGGAGAACATCCAACAATTCAATTCAATGGTAAAGTAATTACACCAAAATCTTCGCTTTTCCTTATGCCCTTATGTATGAGTGTTATATTAATTGACCTCATGAAAACATAAAGCATATAAAATATTAGTGAGAGTTTAGGGATTGATCTAAATATATCAATAAAACAAATTACACAATAAAATGATGCATGCTATCAAATGAAATAAATACATAATATCTTTAAGATTAGAAATGAATATTGAAAATGTCTATACATGTTTCGTAATAATAATACATGCACTAAAGTAACAAGGTGACATTCATTTACATATCAAACCAAAAAAGTTGGAAAAAAAATAGTTGTTGTGAATTTTTTTTAGAACTAATCCTTAATAATAATACATGCATTAAAGTAATAAGGTGACATTTGCATATCAAAACCAAAAGTTAAAAGAAAAAATTAGTGGTGAACAAATTCTTTTATGTAAGGACAATTTATAAATTTTTAGTTAGAAATTGTTTGTAAATGAAAAGAAAATTTACAAGGAAAAAAGTATGTTTTAAATCAAAAAGCTGACAAGAAAGTAATTAGATCCTTTAATGAAGAGATCTATTTATAAACTAAACAAATATTTAAAAAAAGTCAAGTGAGCATTAAATAAAGGGACCAAATTACAATGATGAAAAGAGACAATTACATTATAAAAGAAAAATATAACCTTTATAAAACTTATAAACTAAACAAAGATTTAAAAGACAAAAAATGTCAACTGAACATTAAATAAGGGACCAAATTACAATGATGGAAAGACCCATTTACATTATAAAAAGAAAATATAACCTTTATTAAACAAGGAAGTAAATTGAGCATTAAAAGAAGGGACCAAGTTGAAATGATGGAAAGACCCATATACATTATAAAACAAGCTCACTTGAAATGTGTCGTCAATCCGTGATTCTTAATCAATGGTCCAAAAAGTGCACCAATTATCCACCCACTTTCCTATGGCCTTCTGAAGGCCAAAAACACTACCTACATAGTGCATATACAAAATTCATGGTGCAAAGGACCTCTAAGTGCAGAAACGCTAGAGGAAAGGACAACAAAAAGAAAAGTACAACTATATGTATGCACATTGGAATCACTTCTTTATTTAAGGATAGGAGAAGTCTTTTAACTTTTCGATTTCTTGGCCTCATCACTAAGTAACACATAGTATATGGGGGGGGTGGTAATCGGATCAAGAGTTGGGAAGTCCACGCACGACGGGCGAGGAGATCACAGTCGTGAGATACCTAGTAAAACTAAACACATGGCCAAAAGTTAAACCCCTTAAACCTGGCTAGTACATGTGTGCTTACAATACATTGGGCAATGGTACAATTTGCATGCAAGGGTGCGATGGCTAGCCCATGCGTCACAAAACCTAGGCTGTGAGGTCTTGGGTTCAAAATTGGCTAATGGGCAGCACATTTTTTGCGCTGCTTGGGTTTAATTTTGCCCCGATTTTTGTGCAACTCAAGTTTAATCCACCTTGTCCTTTGCGCGTGGAGCCGTTGATCCCATTACACCACACCCCCCCCCCCCCCCCCCCCCTTTAATGCCTTGTGTTACTTAGTGTCTTGGGTGTCCTGGGACTTTTCATTTCCTAAAACTCACCCTTCATGTATTCATTTTGAGATGTTTGAAATGATGAAATTGGGGGCCTTACTGGAAAAATTTATTATAATTCATTGATTTAGCTGCAATATCCATTAGAATCTTTGAATTGAAAATAAAAGTCTCTCTATAGCCCTCACCCCCCTTGCAATGGCCCCCTCTATAGTCGTTGCACGTGCAATCTCTTCCCCTTCTCCCCTGCAATGCTTGCGACAACAACACCATCGCATCCCACACCATGTTGCGGCTCCACATGGGCCCTTCCCTACAAACAGTCCCTACATTAGCGAGGGCATGTCCTGTACATAGCCTAGAGGGAGACATAGGGATCACTCGACTTCACACCCCAGGTCGTTGGTCTGGTTGCAATGTCGATAATGCAAATAATTGCCAAAGACAAAAAAATCTCCCTGTCCAGCGTCGTGCTGCACCTTCTTCTATACACCCCCGCCCCCCTATATGCCACATAGTCCCCTCCATGTCGATGCCTTGTTGTGGCTCTTCTTTTCCTTTAGTTCCCAGAGGGTATCTCTTGAGATACCCTCTAACAAAGCACGAGTGCAAAATTTAATAGATCTATTTTACTACACCTATTGATCTACATTACTAAAAGTCAATTAATTTGTTAATGAGATTCCAAAGGAAAAGGAGGGCTCCTGTCACTATTACGACCTCTGCACAAATCCTTGCCATTATTGTCTGCAAACAAAGCTCGCTCCCTTTCTCTCTCTGCCTACCACCTCCCTCCTTGCCATTGCTATCTGCGCACAAAGCTCGCTCCCTTTCTCTCTCTACCTACCATGTCCCTCCCCGCCTTTGCTATTTGCTCAGAGCAAACACAATTGAGCTCCTTTGCTACTCCTCGTGGTGTAACATCATCGTTGCACTTGAGATCCTTGGCTGCCTCCGCCCATTGCAGGAGCACTCTCTACCTCTGTATTTTTCCATTACATCTAGGGCCATCACTCCCTTCGGGACTTCAAACCTCCTTCTCTCTCTCTCTCTCTCTCTCTCTCTCTCTCTCTCTCTCTCTCTCTCTCTCTCTCTCTCTCTCTCTCTCTCTCCACATGCACCTATTCTTGTGGCTATCTCTCTCTGTGCCTTCATGTGTGCAATGTTTTCCTACCTACTTATAACGCCTCCCATGTCTCATTCTCTCAAGCACAGCAGTCAAAATATGGCACACAGAGTCTTCCTTCCACTAGAGGATCTGTCTCTTTTGCTCACCCATCAGCATGACACAGAATCATCTTTCCTTCTTCCCCTCTCTGTCTGCTCCACGTGCAATGGAGGTGCCAGTGAAGGTGCCATATGTTCTTGAAAACTGTTTCCCATCTTGACTTTGACCATTGCCTGGCCCATAATTTGTTGAGTGGAGAGAAAGAGTCCTTCGAATACATAAGTGAGGAGTACGCTCCCTTGGTTTGTGGTTTTAGAAAGTGTATGTTCTTGGGCACTACCATGCTTCCACTCGAATATGGAATCACAATCTAGCAAATACCATCTGTTCAGTTGTTCCAGGGCTCTACTGATCAGCAAGCTTTCAGTCATGTTGAGGTTAAACTGACTAGCTAGTTGTTATGTTCCTTTCCAGCTAAAATTGTTGCAGTCCCAAAGTTTCAGTCATGTTGAGGTTAAACTGACTAGCTAGTTGTTATGTTCCTTTCCAGCTAAAATTGTTGCAGTCCCAAAGTTGGCCAATACGTTTGATACCTTTGTTATTAATTTGTCTGGAAATTTCCCTCCAAAAAGGGGTTATAGGAATGCTTACAGCCTTACAGAGCCAGGGGGACTAGTGAGTGATGGAGTTGTGGAAGTACCTTGCTAGCTCTCCCCACACCAAAGACTGCATTGCCTTGTTGCATTTTCAAAAGAGCTCGAATGTCAATCCACCAAGTTCAAGAATGGCCCAATGAGGGGCACACAAATTATCGTGTACTTCCATTCCTTTCCATAGGACACCTTTCGAGCATAATTTAGAGTTTTCCATCATAGCCTTGGCCATAATGGCCCCGGCCTGGTCTTGCTTAGTTATTGTCACCACAAACTTAGCACATTGGGGCTCCGCATGTATGCTAGGCTTGAGAAGTCATGGCTAGTGAGGGTGAAAAACTTACTCCTCGATGATGGACTAAGGTGAAAATTTTACTCCTCTGATAGTTCTTGGAATTTATCCCCTCCACATTGAAATATTACAACATTTCACATTAAACTAATAAGACTTTGTATATAGCAACTTTATATAATTCATTGATTTCGCTGCAAGATTCCATTGAAATCTTTGAATTGTAAAGAAACATATCTCTCTGTAGCCCCCCTCCCCCCTTGCAACAATGAGCCCCTCTACAATTGTTGCACATGCGATCTCTCCCCTGCAATGCTTGCGACGATGACATAGTCGCCTCCCCACACCATGTTGTGGCTCTGTAATGGAATTGATATTTTACTATTTATTACAGATGATAGGTGGAAAAGGCTTGACCAATCTAGGCCTATGCAAACGGATATATATATTTTTTATTATTATTATTTATTTATTTATGTACATTTTATTATTCAAGTGCTCTTTTATGAGCTTTGGCTATTTATGACCGGCCGACCAATTTGTCCTCACTTTGACCATTCAAGAAATCTATAAAGTAAGTACGTGCAAGAGGGAAATGGTCATTCTTGCACGGGGGGAGATTGCACCCAGTGTCTGCGTTGTTCTTCTCTCCTCTCCTCTCTTCTCTCTCGCCATGCCAACGCAGCACTCCGCTCTAGGAGGTGCCTTGTACGTGCTCTCTCAATCTATCTCGCTCTCTATCTCTCTATGTTTGTGTTGACCTCGGTTATGGATTTGTGCAAGTCGTCAGTATGTAGATTTGTTAGTTTATGGCTTGCAGTGTGCTATTTTGGGTATTTTGCAGGGCCATCGCGTTCTCTGATTGTAGCAGTGGTATCAGAGCACACAGCTAAAACAAACAATCAAAGAGCTCTACAACTTGGCGTCCGAGTAAAATTAGATCTTTTCAATCCTACACTAAAAATAAGTGCAACTACACAATTCTTTTCTATTTCATTTATTTTATTGTTTTTGTCTCTTTGTTGTGGAAAATTGTGTGAAAACCTTAACATTATTTTTTCATTAATTTGTGATTAGTA